>NC_090921.1:10905294-11212439 GCF_040938575.1 Ambystoma mexicanum | reverse complement strand
ATGCGGCAGACAGATTGAACAAGTGTGAAATAAATGCTGAAACATGGATTTCCTATGTTAAAAAAAAATATACGCTACCTGCCCGTTTTGCTAAAACAGATGTTGATTCAGATCCCCCTCCTCCTTCTTTGTTTGGTCCACACATGACATCATGTGGGCCATTAAAAAATTGTCCAACTCCCGTGCCCCAGGCCCTGACGGGATTCCATCTTGTGTTTACGGATCTGACCTTATTTTCTGGAGCAAGATCTTAAAGATCAAATTTGATAGCATTCTCCAAAAGGGTAATATTCCGATGTCGTGGGTCACCTCTATTCTAATACCTCTCTACAAAAAAGGTGATTCCAGCTTATCTTAGAACTACCGACCTATCTCTTTGACGGATGCAGCAGCAAAGGTTTTTTCGATCTTGGTCATCTTTGATTTAGAAAAACATCTAGCCCTTCATAAGATCTACTCAAAATGTCAAGTTGGCTTCTGGCGCCAGATGGGAATAACTTTAAATGCCACAATAATGGCCCATCTGATTGCTTGAGTTAAAGGAAAGGAACTAAGTACCATCTATATTGCCTCCATCGACATATCATCTGCATTTGATACTGTCGTTCGTCATGTCTTATGGAACAAAATGCGTAAGTTTGGTATTCCTGAATATTTTATACATTGGATTACCAAATTTCATACCAACACATCATGCAAAATTCATCTGGCTCAGGGGGGATCTCTGACTAAATCTGTTCCTCTTTACCTTGGACTAAAGCAGGGCTGCAATTCTGCAGCTCTGCTTTTCAGTCTGTATCTCTCGGACATAGACAATCTCTGGGAATCAGCTAATATGTATCCTGCAAGGCTATGCTCACTAAGAATACACTGGTTAGCTTTTGGAGATGGTTTAATTTTTTTTTACTTAACTCCAGCTGGTCTTCAATCTAAACTAGACATATTCTCAGAGTTCGCCTATAAACACGATCTTGTACCTAACTCCTCCAAGACCCACGTAATGATCTTCAAATCCAGCAATAAACTTAAGAAATTTAGCTGGAGTATTGGAGATATCCCTATTCATGAATTAAAAGATACCATCTATTTGGCATACCGCCTGAGTAACGTGGCTACTATCAACTCACGGGTTGACTACTTAAATCATAAAGCCAGAACCTTTCTGAGTCAGATGATATTTATTTTTTCTAAATTCTGCAAATTTTCAATTATACCGTTACTTGAATATTTTACTTTAAAAGTAGAACCAATTCTCTTGTACGCATTGGATATTTGTCTTGGTAATCTGCATAAACACCTGGACTCTTTACAGGGCAGCATGGTTAAAAAAGCTCTGTGTCTGTCGCCAGCAATTCCCAACTGTATTATTAGACACGAGCTGGGTCTTACTTCTCTATCAACTAACTTAACATGGCGTGCTCTATCTAAATATTCTAAAATTCTTAATTGTCCCGATAATTCACTCTATCAGGATTATTTTGATTTCAAAAAGGGATGCTCTTCTAGTTCCATTACCAATTATTATGCAATTATGGATAAAACTTTAATAAGTTTGAGTGTTGATAGTGATGACTTGCATAGGTATCCGAACCATGTAAAACAAAAACAATTTGACAATGATTGGTGTAATACCATCGATGAAATTACTACATTGAGCTCATACAAGGAATATGCAAAATTTCCTCATAAAAGAGATGGTTGTAGAGACTATCTTAGGATGTTTCCATGAAACATAACTAGGATGTACTGTATACGCTTCAAATTAAACCAGTATCATACTCTTGAACGGACAAAATACTGGGGGATTAGAAATGTAAATCAGGGCATCTCTAATTGTTGGTTTTCCAAATGCACACAACAGAATGAAACCTGTAAACATCTGATTCTAGAATGTCCTCATTTTAGGGATGTAAGGACAAAGCTTTTTTTTAAAGATGTATTAATGTGAATTATGTTGATTGTATGATCTTATTTTGGAGTCGCCTTATGCAAGGAAATGAGAAAGCACTAATTTTTGCTTTAGTTGATTTTTTTTTAAAGTAATTGAAAAAGAGATTTTGTTACTTTAATGTCATGTTCCTCTTTTCATTTAAAAAAATCTTATTTAATTAATGTGTTTTTAAAAAAATGTAATGTTTTGTAAAATTATTCGATTATGTAATGTTGTGAAAGTTTTGTAAACGTTCTTTGAACCATATACAAATAAAAAAAAAGTGTCTAAAATATCCTTCTGCCCCCCGGGAATATGATATTATTTCATAGATACCTGCTTTGTGGTTAAGGGAACCTACACCGGGAGCATTTTCAATTTTGCCACCGTAAGAGGGGCCCACGTCAGTGCACTCACCGCAAACTGGTAGGTTTACCTCCTAGTCCTAAAGTCAATATCTCTAGAATATAAAAGCCAATAATGTATTCATTTATGGGAACAATCAACACTTGGTATTTATTCCTTTTCAGATTGCCAATGTTCATATCAACACGGGTTTGGACTGGGGGGTGGGGGGTCTCTTTCCCTCCAAGTCCAGTAATGGTCAAATGTCTGCCACTAAATCATGGGAGATTGCTGTGAATCAAGGAGGCCTCTGCCCCCATATCAATCAAAACTCAAACCACCTGTGTATTCCCTGATTGCCAAAATAATTTCACATTCACATGAGGTTGCCTGTCTACTTTAATCTGGGCAGACGCTACCGGAGATTGACCACAATCCTGTTTGTATTTCTGATGTGTGTACTTGGACTCTGTCTCCAACATCGTACTCACAACTTTTCTTTTCGTAAATCAGCATAGGTTGGCTGATACTGTGAACTCCTCATCCGCCTCCTCTTCAGGTGGCGCAGAAGGGACCTTGCCCCCATTTGGCTTATTCAAATCCTGCCTTTTTACTTGTTTATACCACTCTTTTCCTTCGAGCCCTCTATTTTTATATAGCTGATACATGTCTCAAGTTTCGATTCCATTTATGTCTTCTTGTGGCACTCCATCTTTTAGTAGCACCAAAAACATATCTTTTCTGGATACACAAGAATCTCGGCTATCAAACCGCTTTCCAGGGGTTTGTCTATCAATGTACCCCTCTCACTCTCTCTCTCTCTCACACTCACAGGGTCTCTCTTCTGCCTTGTCCCATTTCCCTAGGTCTGCTAACTGTCTGATAGTATCCACCACCTCATCCATAATGACATTTTATATGCCGTAGGGGAAGTTTGAATTATTGTATTTCTGGCTGGGACTGATAACGCTACTACCCCCATATGTTCGGGATCCTCAACATGTATGGCTTCTTTTATGGCATGCTCTCTAAGCCTCTGAATTGCCTCTCTTAGTGCATACCATTCCTTCTCCACGCTAGTCCAGTCCGATGTAATCGGATACTTGCGATTACACCCTTGAGTCGCTACTTTAATAAGACACTTGCAATTCTCTCCAATCATCATCATGAGGGGGCCCCCGCATGCAATACTTCCTGAATATGTGTTTCCTGTGACAATGGCAGGAATCTTGAGGTGTCTGTCACATCTAGCAGAAGCCCCGCCGCATCTCTGTTGAATAATCTGACCATCCATGTTAACAGAAGCTCACCCACCCTCTGTTTCAATTGACTAATTATCTCCCCAACCTTCTGTTGTGAATAATCCTCCAACGTTGTCAAACCCACTAACCCACCTGCAGGATTATTAGGATTTGGCCCAGCTCATCTACGCATGACTGGTTTAACCGTCACCTCTTTCTGACTAGGTTCTGATTTAGATGGCACTTCCCTCTTTGACCCACTCTCTGAACCAGTACTGTCAAACACATCTCCGTCCCATTGGTCGGGATCCCAGTCAACCCCTGCAGAGGCAATCATGGTTGCGGTGCTACCTTGCAGGTATTTACCCTCCCTTGTCACTTTCGATATTTGTATCGGGAACTCCTACAACAGCTCGCTCGGCTACTGCTTGATATTTAGCTGCCTGGTCATGATGCAATTTCATGTGAAGCTGCTGCGTTAATGCAATCTGTTTCTCAGCAGCCAGTCCTTTTCCAGTCTCAGAACACTCGCCTGCAATTCTACGTTCTGTTTATGCATCCTTCTGAATGCATGCTACAAAATCCACCCATGTCTACCTAAAGCGGAACACTCATTTCGCTTTTCCGCAGGTTCCATTTGCACGCAAACCTGCCACCTCAGCCGGACTCGCTTGTACTATAGTTGTATCCCAGGTCTTACTCAAAACTATGCCACACACCCAGGTCTGTGCCAATTTATCATATGGACTCTTTTTCCACGCTGGGATCGTTACGTTAGGACAGTCTTCGCCTGAGGAGCTTCCTTATTTCCTAAATAGGGAACTCATGGTGTCAATGAAAGTTTCACGTCCCTATAGACAATACCTTAAACCACACTTATACACGTCATAAATGTAAAAGAATAATTGCCTCTCTGTGTCCAAGCTTCAGATTTCTTCGGTCTCTGGCATCAATTTCACCACAAAGACCCTGCTCACAGCGCCATTATTTTTTGCTTTTCTGATACGTGTAATGACATTCTGAACCACTTACCCTATTACATGAAGCAAAATGGTCTTGGACTCAGGAAGGCAATAACACAACCATCTCTTCAAATATAATTGGCTCTTTACAGGCTGTGTATTCACAAACATGGATCTACATCACTGTTAGTGTAGTTGCAGAGGAAAACTTAATCTCAGCCACGAAAACACTACCCAGTCCCAAGGCAGGTAGGCTGAGCACTCAAATGTGCTAACGGGGTCCAGAGCAGAGCGTCCTCCCTCTCAGCGAGAATTCATCACCCGGGGTTTCAATTCACTGTCTACCATCAGGATACCTCTCCTCTTAAGGGGTAAAACATCCGTATCCCTCCTAGGTTGCCAACCGTCCCCAGCCGAAGGACAGACAGCAAGCACGGGAGGCATAGAGTAGAAAAATCCAGTCAGTTGTGGAAAAAACAGTTTGTCTCCCACGCGCTCTTCCCAGCACCCCTTATCAATGCTTCTGCACATCTCCAACTCCCTTTTTGGCTCGTCCTTGAGCGAACAATACAACAACTATCCTTCAAAGTGAATTAATCTGTTTGAGAATATAATCTTGCAACCACTGTAGAATTCATTTCTGCCTTCTAACTGAGCTCACAGAAACATCGACTTTAATTGCGATTTGGAAGTGAATGTCCAGAATGGCTCCGCAACGATGCCATGTTTTCCGTAGCTCATTTCCGCACACGCATTACAAGCGTTGAGCTCCCGCTCCAGGTATAGTGCCCCTCTCACGCATCAGTCATATAATGCGTTGCTCAACAGAGCCTATCTCACTTATCAGGGGTATAGTGCCAAGCTCCCTCTCAGGGACATAGTACCTGGGGCACTCTGCACCTACACACTATGCCATAGTTTTATGGATATAGCATCAGACATGCTTACATGTATATAGCATTCTGCCCACTCTGCGCCTAAAGACGCAGAGTGCTCTGCGTGCTCTGACACATTCCCAAGAAAAAAGTTGCACACGCTTTCACAAGCTTTCCTGCCATCACAGCTCTACAAGCCCCCATGGCTATCTCTGGGTCGCCCCGATGTATTGGCCTCTCGGATCTCCAGGGCGCCCCGTCTTTCTCAGGACTCTCAGCATTCCAAGGTCTTTCAGTACTCCCATGCCTTCCGGATCTCCAAACTTTCAGATCTCTATTGTCTTCTTCTCCAAGTCGCTCTGCCCACCTCCCCCTGATCCTCCAACAACCACCTTCACTCCTCCTGAGTCCCTTCTCCATGATCATTTGGAAAGTGGCCATTCTATAGGGCTTGGGTCCGATGCCAGATCCCTGATTGGCTGGGCTGGTCATGTATTCACTGCTGTATTCTCATTGGTCCTGAAGATCTGTAGGTCCTGACTATGGAAAGAAGTGAAGCCCGCCTCTGGCTCCAGTATGTCTAGCAGGAGCAGGAAGTGAGGGAGGTGGCCGAAACTCCCTGTGCTGAATCCCCTTAGTTACAGGAATGCACTCAAAGGTGATTGGCTGGCTGGCTGTCCGGCAAGGACAGCCACCCTGCTGTGTGAATGACAGCTAGGCTGGAATGAAGGGGAGAAACCTGCATAAAAGGTGAGGCTTTTTGGCTTGGAAGTCAGAGTCGACCACTGGACGAAGGAATCCGAAGAAGAACACAGAAGAGACACCTGCTGCAACGTCTGGACTGTTGGTTTGCCCGGTGAAGCTCTGAATTCGCCTCGACTAGAGAAGCCCTGCAAGGATGACTTCTCCCTTTGAGTTGGTGGGACCAATCAACTCCAAAGTAAGCCCGTCTGGCCATCCTCTCGGAGCTGGTTGTTCTTCCACTGCGCTGCTGCTGGAACCGATGTGCCAGGGAGAGGAACACCAGATTGTGTGCGTTGCTTTTAAGTCGGACCCAAGCGCCAGTAAGATCCTCCGGACTTCCCTGATGCATGACTGACCAAGCTTGAGACACCTCAACAGAGTGCTGGACCCCAGAAGCAAGGAAAGTCTGAAGTGGTATCCGAGAACCACAGTGTTGCTATTTGCTGTCAGACGCAAGGAGCTGAAACACAGAAGAACCGCTGAATCGAAGTTTGCCCACTGCTGCCGCTGACCGTCCCATTTTAGACGTCTTCCCTCTTGTCTCCATGATTGAGGCTCAGGAACAACAGGATCTTCAGAGCTGTACAGGAACAGAAGTCATCTGGAAGCATTCCTTCTAACCAGAGGTACTGTAAAGTCTAAGAGAACTTACATCTTGTTGTGGAACCTTACTTGCTCTCAGTTGAGACTTGTCTTGGTTACCTTGCAGAGTTGCTAATGCTTTGCTCCTCACAAGCCTCCCAACTTGTGGCCCTTCAAGTGTTCATTTTTCTACAAACATTTCTAAAAACATTGTGCAAGACGTTTTACCTACCTGCACAGAAGACCTTCAGCTCCCCTTGACATTGTGCATTTAACATTGGCTGTCCTGGCTCCCTGAGAGACTCCTCTTTACCTCTGACTTTGTGCTTTGGCCTTTCCCCCAGGAAAGGGTTAATTTCCTGAACATTGGAAGGTTTCAAAAGTACTTACCTACTTATGAATTATTTGTTAACCTTTGTTTTATTCCGCTATTCTATCTTTTACACCAAACTCAGTATTACTCTAAATGTACCAGTGATAAATCAATGACCCGTCCACAGTGTCCTAGCTATTTAAGTCACCTGAGGGTGTAGGAAGTGGCTGTGTGCCATGCCCAATGGGTATCATCTGATTTAGAGAAACAGAGTGTGTTTTGAAGTGTATTATAATTGTTATATATATTGCTCCCTTCTGAAGAAGGCTTATACAACTGACTTTGAAATAAATTAATACTTGTTTTATCAAGAAACCTTGAGTGTAATGTTTATTTGATAACTGCTACTGGGAATCTCTGTCACAACATTACTGCTCACATTGACCCTTCCTGAGATAAGTCCCTCTGCTCAGCCACACTACCAACCTATATAGTACAGACCTATACTAAAGGTTGGGTCCCTATTGCCAGGAGGTCAAGGTTATTGTAGTGCACCCAAATAGTACTGCATACATTCTTGCCTAACAGTGAGTATTATGGATGTTAACCATGTGCTCAGAAAATGTGTGTGGCTGGCAATTTGTCTTTCTCCTTTCTTGGTTTGCTCTGCCGTTTTTAAGTAAGATGGTGTGAAGCTCTGAGGGTACAGATTGTGTCCTTTGTTGCTACCCCCTTTCCTGTTATTTTCTAAGGGAGGTGCTGTGCATTTCTAGTGAGACAGAGAGAGGTGCAGGCCTGCTGCTCTCCTGGGCCTTAAAGGGTCCTTAATCATGTCTCTTGGGAATAAGTCTGTCACATTAAAACGTAAATGGAGATTTCCTGCTGAGTTGTTGCGGTTCCGCCAGGGTCCGACTTGGCCTTACTTTCATTCCTGGGAAACACATCTGTGGTCCCATTGACATGGAAAGGAGGTTGTTGATGCTATAGAACCCTACCTTCTACTTTCAATGAGGCCTAGATTCTGCCTATTTGTGTGGCTATGGGATGAGACCAGGAGATGAACATGATATGATATTATATGATAAGTCATTTATACCGCACCTGTAAACAAGTGTTTATAGGCGCGAAAAGACAAGGAAGGGAGGACAGAGGAAAGTCAAGACAAACGATCTTACTAGGCGTTGTGTCATTCGGATCGTGCAAGTGTGAGAAGGAGAAGTGCAAGTGGAAAGGGAGGGGGGAGTGTGCAAGGGAGATGCTCTGAGTAGGCGCAGCCAGGGCAGTGTGTCTATGGCTCGTGCAAGGAGAACAAGGGACTGTAGGGTTACAGTTACAGTCCATAAGTGCCTGGTATGAAAGCAATTGTGTCACACACCAGATCCTACCAGGGTCACTTTACTGATACAGTCTGCTTTGCCTCTAACACAACCAATTTGCTCAGTCACTGCCTGGAGCATGAAACAGATGAGAAAACCTCATCACTGCAGCTACATCCGGACAACAGTGCATCAAAACTGATACTGTTAACAAGAGGCTCTGTTGGTGAGAGAGGGCAAGTATGTTACCACAGCAACTGTGATAATCCTAGTCATACCCACTTGCTTAATGCTCATGGAAATTATTACCAGGAGTGGGTGGACACTGGACAACACTTTGTGGAAAAGATCGGTTCCCCAGTTTTTTCTTGATATTCCCATCAATTCACCTAAACTGATCCAAGTGGACTGCAGCCTTAACCTGCTTGTAATTGGGGGATTGGTACACCTTCCTCCTGAGGGGGATGAGCTCAGACTCCTAAGGACACAGAGTGATCATCACATTCTAGACTGGGTCTTTAGATGTTTTGTATTATGGCTCCCTCAATCCCTCAGCATTGAATATGCTTGCCAGGGCTGATGGGAGTTGAAGTCGATAACGCCTGGAGATCAAAGTTGGCACATTCCTGTATTAGGCAATGGAATTTAATTTTTCTCTTAGGATAATTTTCATCCTCCATGGCATGATCGGTTTTTCTCCCACAATTGATAACAACTCCCTATTAAACATGTGTTTTTGATTGCAGTGATTTTCACTTGGTGGAGGGGAAACTCTTCCTACCAGTGATTGTTGCAAGAATATGATTGGGACTCATCTCTCGGCCACTCTAGAACTAACTACGTTGGTCTCTTCCTCTGAATCATCAGACTTCTCCGGCTCCGAGAGCGACAGCGAGGATGGCCCTGCTTGTCATTCTGACATAACCTCTCTGATTGAGTAACCTAGGCCACCTACTGCATTAAATGTAATTGCATCCAATGTTGATGTTCTATTTGGTTTATGCTCAACGATTGCGAAAGAACAAAAGGATTTAAAATTTATTCGGGTGAAGGTAGTTGACGTGATTTTGGCTAACTAACTCCAATTGCAGTAGCTGGCTTCTTGGGCTCCATCGACACTGCATCAAATCACATCAAGCCTACAGACCAAAATCTGCTTCGTACTGTAGAAAACCCTGTTTACACCAACAGGATAGCCAGAGAAACATTGCGTAGTGAAGTTGAGCAGCAAATTGTCGTAGTCGACTCGCAGTCTGCACCTGTTTCTGATTGGGACTATGAAAAAATACTTATACCTCCCTCTCTATCTGACAAACTAACAGCTCAAGAGAGTCAACAGATAGCCCGTAGGGCACCCAACTGTAACCCTAGGAAGAAGGCCAACAAAAGAAAAAGCCAACAAAAACAAAATACTGCAGACAAGCCTGGAGCAATGGTGGCAGAGTGCATGTGTACCAGCAAAGCTCCTCACTCACATCCTAACACTTTGTTAAACCATACATTAATAGATGGTTCAACTAGACAAGCCCAATTGCAAGGACCCACGGACCAATGGTTACAACCAACTCCAATCGGATCTGCTGTAACTCAGTTTCAGTTGCAAACCAGGGCCAGTCCAAATTTTAACTCACACACAACAGACTTGCTTTAATATGTCAGACTTGCTATGATGGGGAACTCACAAATTGCTAATAACACTTACCAGTTAAATCAAGTTCCTGTAGCCACCTATGCTACCATGCCTTCAGTCACAACTTTCATACCAGCTGGCCGTATGTAGGCTGGATTTCCATACAGTAAGAACGTATGTATTCTGGATTTCCATGCAGTAAGAACGACTTTGCCTGAGGACGTCACAGGAAAATGGGTCAAGTTGGAGGAATTTTATCCTCCCAACTCTAGTCCATCCTTAAACCGTAGTCACATATGAGAGCTATTTGCCAATATTAACCAATTGAGAGTGATCAGCACAGAAGGAAACTGGGCTATAATTGAATTTACCTACCCACTTATAGTGATACTGTTAAAATCCTGCACTGCCGCTTTGGAATTGTTGGGTTTTCAATTAACTATGTGTCGAATAATTAGTAAACAACTATTGCACATGGCCAGGCCTCAATCTAAAGTGGCTTCTGCCCAGTCATCTTTCTCATCGGCTGATCTCATGACGGAGCGTGCCACACTGCTGGCCTTCCAATGTCACATGGGGAAAAAGTTGAGAATATTAGGGAGATTCAACAGTGGATCTCAGAAACGGTCATTGGTAATGGCAATTGATATTCAGGTCACAAACCCTTTTTGAACTGGATATATTGGAACACGCGTGGCTATACATCTTCCCTTGTCCACCCTTTGGGTCATCCCTTGATATTGGCCTGTGATCTTTTTATGTTGCAGGAAACTTAGGTTATTAAGAACTTTTAATATCGATGAATGGGTGTCAGCAAGCTCCCTATTCCTACAAACCACCCACAAGGTTTGTGAATTTGAAACACAGTGACTGGAAGAGTTTGGAAAGTTGACTTGCGCTCAGTGATTGAAAGCAAAAGGTTTAAATCAATAATAGTACGGATAACAATTCAGATATTCATGAAACATGAGTTTAATTGGAAGTGACGGACAGCCAACACGTGTTTCGACCTTCCAGTCTTTTTCAAGGCTGTTATCCATTTTCAAACAGTCAAAATATACATCATGATTGTGAATAATGTTGTATGCATGGACAAATTATGAACATGAAAAATAGAAAATAATGTGAGACATACCATTGATGTCACAGACCAGGTCAGGGGTGAATGCTAGCCGGATAACAGAACATGTGGGACAAAATCATTAATTAGAATACAGAGTCATAATCATGAGATCTCATCAGAAAATCTGAAACTAGTAAGACACAACATGTGTGCTAAAATATTGGAAAAACATGTTATATTGTGTCGTTTAGGCTTAAAAAGTGTGCTAGTGATCGCCCAACCACTCTCTCCATCCACTGGCAGTACACCCTGGGTGATCCTGATATAACAGGTGAACTTTGAGACCAGGTCAATGTGCTGGGTTAACCGTAAAAGTTCACCAAGAGATTGCCATATAGGTCTCATGCATCACTTATCTAGAAGGCATGTGGTGTTCTATTATTAAAAGCCAGAAAACAATGCTTACCATATGACTTTTCAAATTCTTGTATTCTTTTCTGTTGTGTAAGGTCGCAAGGAAAGTGAGACGAATGATACGTGAATAGACTGTGTTGTCAGAAGACCTAATAATTGTTTGGTAATAACTAATACTAGTGATGGTGTGAGCTTACCTTAATCTTCAAAAGGTGTTTGCATGGTTTGCCAAACAATGGTGTCACAAATGAACTGGTTGATCTCATGACCGAGCGTGCCACACTGCTGGCCTTCCAATGTCACATGGGGAAAAAAGTTGAGAATATTAGGGAGATTCAACAGTGGATCTCAGAAACGGTCATTGGTAATGGCAATTGATATTCAGGTCACAAACCCTTTTTGAACTGGATGTCTCGGAACACGCGTGGCTATACATCTTTCCTTGTCCACCCTTTGGGTCATCCCTTGATATTGGCCTGTGATCTTTTTATGTTGCAGGAAACTTAGGTTATTAAGAACTTTGAATATCGATGGATTTCACGTTGTATACAATCCATCCATCCCTTCTTTTTGGGGATGCCCGAGTAGAGGCTTGGCAATTCAAATAAAGGCTAATTATCACTTCGAAATATTCTTGGGTAAAACCAGTTCCCCCCAATTATTATTAGCTATGTTTGTCGATCCATTGAATATCACCCTTAGAATATTGATCATTAATGTTTATGATCCGCTGAACGGTGCGTCTACCAAAAGGATGAGAAAACTAATGGATGAAACACTCACATTTGTGTATGAGATATACCCCAAAGGCTCGATATTGATTGCTGGTGATCTAAACGTTAAAGAACTACATCGAAATTAACCTACATTGGGAAACTCTGATCGGAACTGTTAAACATTTCTGTCTTTGTATGGATTAGCTTGTCTTCCTTGTTATGTATCAGAAAAATGTGATTCCAATGACACCTCGACAAATGGGCGATCTAGGTCATATATAGATTATGCCATCACAGAATCTATTAATGCTAGGTGTTGTGGCTCAGTAAAGATCTTACCAAAGAAAATGAGGGATTATGCTTTACTAACATAGACCGTAAATATCACACCGCCTGCTCCTAGAGACCATATTAATGCAGCTTTTAGAGTAAATCTCCAGGGCAACTGCACAGTATGCATGGACAAAATTGTTGCAATGGGTAGACAATATTCTAGTAGAAAATCAACCATCACGAGAAGCCTGGCATCAGCTACATGACTGGGACATTGAGAAAATGATTGCGAAAATCACGCAACGTTTTTACTTAATTAAATCCACTTCATTTGGCAAACCTTGCAAAGATCAATAGGCTCTGTTTGATACGCTCATACATCAAAAGAAGTTAGCCTATCGGAAGGCAAGGGTCATGGTTAGGGGGAAATCTTCACTTTCATTAGAAGAAAACGAAGCCCAAAACATAATTCTTGCCACTCGCTATAAGAGCGAGTTGCACCAATATAAGACTCCGTTAGCAGCGCCAACTGGCGGGTGATGTTTGGTTTGCTAAAGCCAAACGACAACCAAAAGTTTTGGTCCTGCGATAGAGATTTCCAGATAAAGTACTACATATAAAGTATATACATCCAGATAGAGCACCACATTCCACCTGAGAGCCATGACGTCACCACACTCCACACTAAACCCATTACTACATATTTCTAGCATCCTTATTAAATCAAACTCTCTCTTTGGGGGCGAAAAACACTGCTGGGATTGTTTTGAAGAATAAAGTCATGTGGCGAGATTCCGAATAGTTGGTAGAAGTCCATTCTGATACCTGTCTTAATAAAAGGAGACACATTGGACCTGGTAAATTATGCTTGATTCTAGCAAAAAAAATATTCTCATCTATTTTTCTGAACAAACTCACTAAATGGGTCAAAGAAAATGATCTACTGAAGCCTTTTCAGGCTCTGTTTAGAAAGGCGCAAGCACGCTCGACATATATAAGTGGCAGACATTATTTGATGGAAGAGGCAGTGAGCCGATCAGACCAAAATTTGTATTGCTGTTACGCAGATTATAGCCAGGCATTTGACCTAGTCTCTCGACCACTTGTTTGGCATCAACTAGAGATGTGGGAATTGACCGATATCTTTTGTTATTTAATTAAAATCCTGTATACTAACACATCATTGACTGTATGCCTGAGTCAAGGGGGTAAAATTACTGACGATTTTAATACCAATCGAGGCCTTAAACAGGGGGTGCGTTCTCACACCCCTGCTGTTCAACTTGTACGTGGCTGACATGCCAGTAACCATAAATGCTGCCCACAAATTTTCCCAAAGAATTGGTGAGTTAGTGTCATGGCTATCTTATGCAGATGATAATATCTTATTTGACCTGGCTCCCATAGGATAACAATGTTCGATTGAGGCTTTGGCAAATGTTGCTAAAAATAAATCACATGATAATTAAAAAAAACACTTCTTCGCATGGAAATAGAACAACACAAAATTAGCAGTAGTGTAATACTACATCGATTTAGGATTTCCGATAAAACTCAATCCCACTACTTGCCATTATGGTGATTTCTTCACTATAGCGCCAGCGGACCACTTTGGTGATGAAAGTGCATTTTAAAAATATTCTTTAACATTAACACTAACTCCAAAGATCCAGAAAAAATGGTTGGTGGTTAACCGCTATATTGCCAGTAGAGGGGGTAATAATCTTGAAGGATTTTTGACAATTTATTGTGTCAGTATTATGCCCAGTTTAATGTATGGTCTCTCTGCTCGTTCATATAGACACATTACATTGTTAAGCAAAATAGAGGGAGAAATGCTTTGTTCCTACCAGCTCTGTTCCAGTGGAGGCACCGAGAATGGAATGTGCACTTGTCACTCTTATGTCAATATGGTACTCGCAAACAACTTTGCTTCATCTAAAGATAACATCATCTTGCATCGATTCGAATAAGCTACGTAGACTAATTGGCATGCAATGTTGTACTGACCAAAATAATATGTTCACTTATTTGCCATTTTTGGACATATCCTATGAAATTGTCCTTGGAGCATCGAACATTTGTCAGCTATAAAGAGATGCAATGGATATGCCCGTCAAAGCTTTTCTCTAAACACACCTCAAACACATCTAATTAAGTTATGTTCTCGTGCAATAAGGGGATTTATAATATACCTGCATTTGAATAATCTTTCTACTTTTGAGTACATTGGGGCAGGGAAAAAATTCTCCCCCTCCCCCGCCCCAAGACTGGTTATGTCGCCTCTGCGGGAATAGGATTGAGACAAGTCCTCACATATTATCTACCTGTTTGGCACTAAAAACCCACTATCTGAAGGACTACATTATTTTTTTTAGAACAGATCGACCACATTGAAACTGATCAATTGTGGATGGAGTGCTCTATACAGTGCCAAACCAAATGTCTTCACAGCAGCTGCTTGCATTTGCAATGAGGCACTAGAGCTATTTTTAAACTAGTGAAGAAAACTACAAATAGCTATTAAATACTGTTCTAAATGGGAATTTCATTAGTGGATTCTACTGTTAGAATGTTTGTTTCTTCTAGAAAACAGACAGAAATGTTTTATGTATAATTGATATCTTCATTGATTATTTTAATATTTGCAAATGTGTTTAAGGTTTGTACAAAGGCACAATAAAGAAAAAAGAAAACAAAATCATTTTGTAGTCATTCCCTATCAAGCTTGAATCATTAGACAAAGCCCTGTTTTGGGTGGCAAGGGTACACTTTAGAGCAGTGGTCTCCAACCAGTAGCTCGTGAGCTACTGGTAGCTCACCTGAGGCTTCCCAGTAGCTCTTTGATCAGACACCAAAATGAGCCCTGTGTGTTTATTTTGGTGTCTGAAGTCCCTGGGACTTTTCCCCTGCCCCATCCCACTCCTCTTCCTGTAAAGAGAACAGTCAAAAGCTGTGTGCAGAGTGAGAGGAGGGGCTACTTCTGGGCTTGAAGGGCTTGAGCAGCGTCCCAACATAGTGTTAACTATCAAAAACAAAAGTAAATGGGAAATGTGTGTTGTGGCCATTGTCACCAAGAGGTGCAAATGATGGTGGATTAGAAAGGGCCTGTGTGCATGAATCTACATGCTGTGTAAAACAAAGCTTGGTCTGTGATTGTTTCAGTCTCACTGTGTTTCTTTAGATTTATTTCAGCTAGCATTGCTTTGCATGCTGGTAATTGTAGGCTTTCAATCAGAATGGGGGAAATAAAGATACAGCTGTAATCGCTTTCTCAGCGTGTGTGTGTGTGTGTGTGTGTGTGTGTGTATATAGAAAAATAACAATCTGTATGAGTGCCAGCTTGCAAGAAAAAAGGTAAATCTTGCTTTGCGTGTTCATGGTAAAACTGTGAATTATTTTTTATATTTTCAGATATTGAGTTCCCGGTTTTAAAGCTCTAGCACCAAAACTGTTTTAAAGCTTAGGATGGAATATGGCGTGATAAGAGCGAGCCCACCTCTATGGATGTCCCAAAACAGGAATTCAAGTGATAACTGCAAGTTTACATTTAAGTAAACATGGAAAACTACTAGCTGTACTACATTCTGGTGCTTGTCCAGTTACATTTATAAAACTAAACATGAATGTAAAGTGACATGTCTAACAATACCAGAACATGTGAGATGTTTTACGAAATGATAGTTGGAATTAAGTGTCCTTAAGTGCGCTTTTACAGATGGTGCAATTGTGAAGGGCACAGTGACTCCCATGGCTGAGTCTGCTGTAAGCAAGTTTAAAAACTGTCCTGAATGTATGTCTGCCATGTCGGGTGTGCAATCACTATGGCTAAAAAGGTATCTGCACTATCAGCCAATGTGATTGCCCGTCTCTGTGAATCTGACTTTTTCAAATGAACTTCCTGAAATCAAAACCTTGATCCCGTCTGACAGCATCTGAGTGCTGCTGCTGTTTCAAGCTTTACACCAGATTACTCAGCACTGGTGGATAGCATGTAGGTTAAGCCTTCAAAATGAATGTCTCTATTAGTTTCATACTTCTGATATGCTTAACAATTTTTAGGAAACACCATCTAATAAAAAATAATAAAATAAACACCATGTTATTGAGATATTAATATGACAGTAAATACATACAGTATTGTTTTTCTATATGAAGAGCAAATAAACTGCCCAAAAACATCTTGGTCGAAATGATCATACTCATGGACATCACCACCCTAGTAGCTCCCGCCTATTGGCTATTAACTACAAGTAGCTCTTGCCAACAAAAAGGTTGGAGACCCCTGCTGTAGAGTATCTGTTTCCTGTTATATTTGGCACCCCAACAGGGATTTTTCAGTCCAAATCACTTCTGGTGACATGTATGGACAATTATATCACCTAAAAGCCAATGCATTCACTTCAACCTTAAGGTGCTACTGCTTGTGGCCTTGTACCCCAACTTGTAACAAGTTCAGATGCAACATTTTGAAATATATACTTAGCGTGTTTAAGTTGGAGCACTAGAAAAACTCTAAAAATGAACATGGCAGTACCCAGCGTTGCTGATGTTCTAGATTTAGAAAGCAGTTAGTAAAAAGAGACATTACAAACTGGTTTTCCATGTTTTATGTGAATCAATATATATGTGGCAAAAAATAATGTATGTCCTTTACCTTTAAAGATAAACTCCGCCTCCTTGCAGTTATGGTGCAGCCAGTCTAAGAAGCAGCGCTCCTTCAGTGACAAGTTGTAGTGGCTTTCTGTGAAGTTCCACATCAGGATGTCCTGGAACTCCTTGACCTCTTTCTCTACCAGGTTCATGTGCCCCACATTAGGGACTGTAGCCAACAAGAATAGGCGCTTGATCTGGTAGCCCGAAATCTCTCCTTCTGCTGCCCAGGTCCGACGCAGGGCCGCCCTCCTGTCGCTCGACGCTGGGTGGGACTTTATGGCCAAGAGAAGCAGTGGCGCCCCTCCAGCAGAGCGGCAGTGACCCAAGCTGTCCTCCAAGAGGGTACATATGTAGCTCTGTAAGAACGGGTACTCCACCTCATGCTGCGTGAGGTTCAGGTGGTAGGTGTTATTGTCATAGGTAAGTGTGACAGAACGTCGTTTTGGAAGCGGAGGGCTTGGCATGACCTGTGGCTGCTGGCTGACGATGTTGGAGTAAGAGGGCCAACATATCTTCCTGTTGATTGATACCAGCCAGAGGTTTATCAGTATGAACAGGGGCAGACCCACTCCCAGCAGGATCCTGGACGTTTTCCTCATGCTATAATCCTTTCCTGCAGGAAAAAGAAATGCACAACAATGTGATTAGTAGAGCTCAAAGAAAACCAAGGTCTCCACAGTTCTGAATTCTATGAATTGCCAAGTGCAAATAGTGCATCTGTGCTCAGAACTTGAATATACTTTGGGTGAGATGTGCTATACATGACTAATAAATAAATAGGTAAATGAGAAGTATAAGTTACAGGAAACGGTGAGTTTGGAGGCACTCATAGTCCAAATAAACTAAATCCATCCTAGCCACAAGCATGATGGTCAATTCACTCTTGGATCAAATCATGGTCACATTTTTAGCGGGCTCTGTGCACCCCACTAATGCCAGGCACCTCTGAGAACTTGCCTGATCAAAGGAAAATGTGTGGCAAAGTCGCCCACCTCTGCTGCTGGTGCACATCAGTGCATATCACTTCACCAAACGCCACTAATGAGACACAGAACAGGTATTTTAGTTGATATAGGAGCGCCACACTAACTACTGATGTTTTTAAAAATGAAAGTGGTTTTTCAAGCTATAGATATTTGTTGATCTTCTGCATATATTTCATACAATTTCGGTACCACATATGGAGATCCTCAATTGATTTCAATCCACCGGACTCAGACATTTCTGTTCAAAGTATAATAGATATGGTAGCACATTAGCTGTCTAGGCAAGCACAACATCTGCCAGATGTCTGTTCCATAGATTGTTTCCTGGAACAGGGATACCTTTTAAGTGCTGCAGCCTTGAACGGTGTTTGTGCGCTCTGTAATGTTCTTTGTGTTACAACGTTCCTACCAAATCATCATCATATTATTATTATTATGTGTTTCTTATAAAACGCAACTCAACCGTGCGCTTAAAAAAACTAAATAAAAAAATAAAAATTGCAGGCAAACAATTGATCAAGCAATGATACCAAAAAATCATAAAGGAACAAGCAGGGTATGTATTAAATAGCACGTTTTTACATCAGCCTTAAAACTGTCCAGATGTGGAATACAGCACCAAGCGCATGGACAAAAATTCCACAGAGCTGGAGAAACATGATCAAGCATGGTTTACAAGGTCTGTTGCAATTTGAAGCTTCTCAAGACAGTCATCATCATTCGAGGGCAGTGTTCCACGACCAGTCGCATGCATGATGCGGCGAGAGAGAGGGGAAGAGCCAAGATCATGCAAGCATTGAAAGGTAAGAACCAGTACCTTGTGCCAAGTACGTGCCTTGACAGGCAACCAATGTAGCAGACGCCTAGCTTGCGTAACATGATCACGGAGCAAATGAACAACAGCTCGCACGGCAGCATTCTGAATCACCTGATGCTTTACCGGGTTAGGCTGTGAAGTACCGGCAAGTAGGACGTTACAGTAATCGACCTTGGAACCAATGATGGCACGAGCTAGGATAGCACAGTTATGGTCAAGTAACTACGGCCGTATCTCAGAAAATATGCTGTTAAGGATTTCAATCAGGTGACACACACACTGTGGTCTCGGTCTAGTATGTAGCGCCTAACTGAGGTGCTTTTATCTTTATTTATGTGGATTACATTTTGGGATGGTACACCACTCATATAACACCCCCTTTTCAAATACCCCGGGTCACAATGGACCATGAACCAGGCTGGTTCATCAAATGCAATATTTATTTATTCATTTAAACTTCAAAAGAAATCACACACTTTTAATATAGGGCAGCATTCCCCAATGGAGTGATAGTTACAACTGAGAATGTGAGCAATGCACTGGGTTTGACTTCTTAGTGGAGTACATACACAGCACAACAGGATAGGAGCACTTTTGATTTAGGGCAGATAGCACCCAAGTTAGGATTTCCCCCTGCAAAGTTCCCTCAACCCACAGGTAATCAATTCTGAATGGATATAAGGAAGCAGCAGGTAGGTAATCAAGAATAAGAAGCTGAAAACGGATTTCAAATCCAACCTTCACTCCCCAAATAAGAGTGAAAAACGGATTTGAAACCCTTGCAGTGTTAAAAAGGACACTCGGAAATGGATGAATAAAATAAGGAATGTGTGCAAAAACCTTGAAACAAATATAGTTCTTCACTAAAGCAATAATTTAAAGGTACTAACAATCACAAGCAATGGATTAGCAAGAGCGTACAGTTTGAAAAAGGAATGGAAGATTTAAAACAGTTTACAATCAAAATGACACGTTGGAAACTGCAAATATTTCCGTTTTCTGTGTAAATTTACTAAAACGGTTTCTTTGAAAAACGGGTGAAATATTGTAATTATCCTTTGGTTGGGGGATAGCTATGGATAACAGGTACACTATGGAACTGAAAGTAAGTCTCTAGCTGGTAAGTTGAATAAGTTATGCAAGATCTAAGAAGGTGCACTTTGAGTAAATGAAGGCGTGAAAAAGGAAAGGAAATCAGGTTGTGAGAAGAACATTTTTACTGTACACTACAGTGTTCAGGCTAGGCCACCAAGGAGGGACACAGTAAGCTATAGGGTTGATTCGCGAGTTCAATCCTCTCGCCCCAGCGCCCGCCCTGGAGGATCCATTTTGATAACTCAAAATAGGATTAATAGCTTAGGATTTCAGAAGCCAAAATGACTAAAGAGATGGCGCTAGCACTGGAAATCAATGGCAGTGTGGCAAAAAATGATTCTGACAGTTTTACAAGTTATCAGGATAAGGATAGGATGACTTAGTGAGTGGGATAAGGACCAAGACAAGATAGGCTATGGGTTTAGATGCACTATGGTTTTCTACGGATTTCTATTGATACCCATAGTACACTTTAGTTTAGGATATTTGGACTGATCACTACACGGCAGGGCGCCTGGCAAACAGCTGGGCAGTTCTGGTTACCTGACAGCACTTCTGGACTGGCAATTCTGGTCACTGGATAATATAGGTCATCAGGGTAGCAGGAATGCCGCAGCATGCAGTGAGTGGCAACAAGTCAGGCTGGATCAGGATGCCAAAGGTACCACAGTTGCCCCTTGTTAATGGGAGATTTAGGGCCTCATCACGAGTCTGGCGGTAACCCTTAAATGCGACAGTAGTGCTATTACCGCCGCATTTAAGGGTCCGCCAGATCCTGGCCTTATTTCCCCCCAGCTGTGAGCTGGGGGAAATCCGCAGCAAATGTGCCAATTTTCGGCGCTATTACTAGCATGAATTTTCCCCATTGGGCCCAATGGGGAATGAGGAATTCCCAAATGGGCACAATGGACAATGAGCACTAACCGTTCCACCAAACCCGTGATTCGGCGCTAATAGCACCGAGGGGTTTGGCGGTAGGGCAAATAGCACCGGCGGTAATAGTGCCGGCGTTACCGCCCAACTCGTGATGAGGCCATTAGTGTTTTATATACACAGGTTACATATTATATGCAGCACATATCAATCAAATCCTCAGGTCTGTGGGACCTTGTTTCGCCCTTCTGATACATTTTTTGTAATTTTAAACATGAAAGATTTGGCCTAAAATTCCATAATTTTATACACAGATGCGAAATATCCCCAGGGATGTATGTACAAAATGTTATGTTTACAACATTGATACTTTTTGATTTATCCTCAATACTTTGCCCTTTCTGCCCCAAAGGTGTCAGTGGGTTATATCACATCTCAAAAAGAAAGCACACAAAATCACTTTCAAACTGTGACATGTTTACAATTTTTCAAAGTCTTGCTGCAAAGATAGAAGTCTTTAAAGTTCATTCCTGAAATAGTCTTTGGGACCAAATGGCAGTCTCTTTGTTCCTGGGTGCATTTTTTTTCTGTCCTTCACTGCTGCCAACTATCATTTCCTTTAGAGCATTGTGGGGCCTCTCCCTTGATTGACGTTATATTGCCCCTTCACACTTCCGGCTTCCTTCACTGGGAGCTTCATTGTCAGGGTCCCAGCAGAGACAAAAGTCTGTTCAACCCTGTAATTATCAGGGGGTTATCGTTATCTGTTGATAGAGAGAGTCCTCCTTTTGGTGCCACCCCTCCAAGCAGAAAACCTGTTTTTCAACTTGCAGCGCCAGTCACCATAATTTTAATCTTTCATTTCTGATCTTAGATCCAGAATTAAAGCCAGCCAGTTGAATAAAATAACCCATGTTATATAGTCTCACCATCAACAAACCCCTTCATATTGCTAAAACTGGCAGGTGTTCATTTACCAGTGTACTGTTCCAAAACACAGGCATTTGTTTTTCTTTAATTTGCAAAAGCCCATTTTTTTTACATGTGGTGCAGCTGGCCTTTCCTTCTTAAATTCAACTTTTCATCTCCAGCAGTTTCACACCCTGCCTTGCAGCTATAGTTAATCTCTGGAAATGCTGGAGTTGGTCTGCAGCACAGATACATTGGAACAACCATGGCTCAGCTAGTTAGAGTCTCTCTCTGAACAGCTAAGTTTTGGATACTTTTACAAAGAAAATGACTGTTTCCTGTGTAAGTAAAAGTAAAGTTCCTGGTTGATTTCTTTTAGAGTTGGTTTGACTGGGCTTGTCAATTCAGAATCATGCCTAGTTTTTCTGAGGCACTGTGAAACACACAGGGTTTGGTAGGGCTTATTAATCACAGTGACTTTAATGCAAGGGGAATTGGCGTCAAAACCACATTTTTTAAAGGTGAAAAGGGTTTCTTTTCAAAGGAGATTTTGGCTTTTGCATCAAAGCAGCGCTGCTTTTTCCACTTTCTTCCTTTTATTTATGTCAGAACACACTGGCAATCTCCTTCAATGTGCCTCCTTTGTTCCATCCTGCCTGATGTGTGCTTGGCAGGATGGTGCAGCCGTTTTTGGTTGTTGTTTGCAAAACACAGTTTTTTTAAGCCATGGCACTCACAGGAGCCAGCACAACCCTTTTGTGGTTGTTTCTGCACAAATGCAGCTTAGTGATGTGGGGCAATGCCGTTGAGTGGGTCAATATATCCCACACATCCCCCCTGGCTTCTCCTGGGCTTCCAAGTCAAGGGAGAGTCAGGCAAGTGGGATTTCTCCATGGGACACTGCAGGATTAGGCAGGTATGAGACCTTCTTCCATCAGAGACGGTGCGTCCTGCTCCGCTCGTTGTCTCTGGTCGGAACGTGGAACGACACCTCCCCGCTTTCCCTTGGATCTTCTTTTCATGGTGTGGAATGACACTTCCGGATCTCCTTTGGTTTCTCCCTTCCAGATTGCCAGGGAGGTCCTCCTTGGTCGTTAGATAGGCGCAACCAGTACGAATCTAGAAAAGAGACCACAATCCGGTTATGACAATTTCCCACTAACTGCCCACCAATCGGGTTGACAGCAGTGGGATACGCAGGCATTCAATTGATCACAATTGATAATGAAGAAAATACTCCCTGTTACATAATCAGATTTATACATCCTATTGGCTCCCTTCTGGTTCTTCTTTTCCTTATTCTCATGTTTCCAATGTCTCCTCTATTTGATTTTCTTTGGGCTCTTCAATTTGTTGCAACGTGTGCCTAGGGTGACAGATCTTTAGCTGATTAATATGGACCCATTTCTCTTCTGCTAATTTGCCTTTGGGGATGCGGATTCTGTAGGTTACACCTGGGATGGTGACCTCTTCTCCATTTTTTAACTTCAATTTCCTACGGTAGCACTGTGGCTGACCAGAAGGCTTTCTTTTGGACTTCCAGGGCCCTGAGATTTACTCTCCAGTTGGGACCGGGCTTGGAAATAACTTGGATCCAAATTAATCTCAAGTCAGTTAAGGATGTGACTGCCCATGTAAAAGGCGGTAGGAACACCTTGCACGACCCAACAATTGTGTTCTATGTTTTTGTCACCTTTAGAAATTTTTATCCTACAACTGCTAAGCAGAAGATGGTTGGAACAAGGAATTTCCAGACCCCATACCCATTTACCCATTGATAAACTGACTCAACAGCGGGCAGTGTCTGGTCTTTTGGGCGTTTCCTGAATAATACTTCGCTAATTAAGCTTTCTTTGCTATTCAAGTCAATTCGAGCGAGGACAGACTCCTTCCCTTCATTTAACTGAATCAGGAAAAATAGCTGTTCGTTCTTCTTTTGAATGCCAGCTACACTTGCTGGTTTGCTGTCAATTTTGGCTATGGAATTGGTATTTTCCGATTGTGAATTGGTATAGAATTTCAAAGTATTTCCTTCCAGTGTGGAATGTCATTTGAGACTGGAAGGAAGGTTGATTTTCAGGAATGGAGAGGAGTTCCCATCACCAGTTTGTTGTCCCACAGCAATTATTGCAACATCGGGAATTTCATTATTTTGAAGATGAAACTTAATTTGGTCTGGTTTTTGTTCAACCATTTGGCATGTGCCATTTAGTCTAGCATGGTTGACACTCTGTTTTAATTTTATTGGTTTGTGAGTCTGGGTCCAGAGTACCTTGTTCACACCGTCTATTAGGAGACACAACCTACGAAGGATGTCGTTCCCCAATAGACTTGGGGTTCCCTCTGGAGCCATGACTATGATCGAGTGCTTCATCTTATGTCGCCCTATTTTAATTTCCAAATATGCAGTTCCCTCGACAGGAATTTCATTCCCATTGAAGTTCTGAGTTGTCCAGGAAGATGGACGAGAGGGATCTGGTATCTCTCCCCCCATCCTGAATTTATCTGATCAAAGGTCTTTTTTGACAGAAGAGTGGCTTGGGATCCAGTGTCCACCAGTGCCGAAAATGTACATTGCCCCTGCACCTGGACCGGGGTATAAAATATACCCTCCTTCTCCTCCAGGGGGCAGAGATAATGTGCATTTTGGGCAAGTTGGGTGATCAATTTCCTTATTTTGGACTCCGTTACAGGGGTAGTTTGTGCATAATTCTGTGTAGGAATTTGTGAATCTGGAAGAAACATTTTGCACTCGGAGATTCAAGCAGTTTCGGGCTCCTCCTTTTCTGCTTCTGGGCTGTCCCCGTCCCCTTTTTGGAGACAGTCACCAGAATTGTTTTGGGAAGCTTGGGAATCCTCTTTCAATATTATGGGCCTCATTACGAGGTGGGAGGTAAGGGATTACAGGCACCGGTAAGGGCACCAGTGCCGGTAATCCCTTACCTCCCTACTACAAGCTCCCTTTGTGGGTCCTTCCTTAACGCCTGGTTTTTGCAGGAGTTAAGGATGGGACCGGCAAAGGGACTCTAGAGCTAATAACGGTACCCAATTTGCAGTACCTTTATTAGCTCCTTCCCCATTCCCATTGAGCCATATGGGGGCTCAAATGGGAATGGGGAATGGCCCTGGTGAATGGGGAATTACCTGTCCCTCCGACCTCGGAATGGACCGGTAATTGCTCCATTCTCCAGGGCGGAGTCGGAAGGGTTTTGGAGGCAGCCATGGAGCTAAAAGCTTTTTCTCAGGATCCTCTAAGGATTCTTTCACTTCAAATTTGAGTATACTTACCTCCTCCACAAACTGGGTCTTTGAGTTCTTTATTTCTCCTACCCCACCTCTGTTCCTTGGGTGGCAGGTTTTCGGGGGCAGGAGATTTTGGTTCTGGTTCCTGGGTGTCCAGGGGCTTTTCACGAGTGAGGAATGAAGATTCCTGTAGGGCTTTACACCCCTTTCCCCCGTGCCTCCTCCTCTGAAACCAGGGAGTTATCAGGGTTCTCGCCCCTTCATTGTTCTGGGGTGCCTGATCCTTGGTTTGTGGGGTTCTGAGCCGCCATGTTTATCTGAGGGTTCTGTTGAGCCCACAACATGCAACCCAGATCCTGGGTTAGATTCTGGACCTGGCACCACTCCAGTTGGTTTACCCGTTCCGGCTGGTATGGGGGTCTCTGGTCCACCCCAGGTGGATCACGGGAAGGGTAACTATCCCTTCTCCCATAGTACCCTGGATATGGTGAATTTTGGTAACCCTCCACCCTTGCCCCCCCCTCTCCCGGGGTGGGTTGTCTGGGTTCCTGAAAGCGGGGAATGTAAGGAGTGTTGTCCTGCAGGTTGGGTTTTGTGGGTATCGGGGAAAGAAACTTAACCCAGCATTTGGGAGTTCCTGCCTTCCTGAGGGAAATTAGGAGGGAAGTTTCCCGGGGCAGCACTTACCTAGTTGGATCCCCCCCTTGGGCCGGGGGAGTCCATACATACCCCAGGATTGTTCTGTTGCCCTTGTATCGGGGGCTGATACAATCAGGGAAGTTAGGGGTCCTATTAGTGGGATTACCTCCCTGACTGCCACCTGTTTGTGACTGGCCAGAAGGCCTTCTGGGTCTTGGATTCTGCTGAATTTGTGTAGGTGTATTTCTAGGCTCCCCCATCTCTAGGTCTAAAATGGGGGCAACCTTCACCTCTGTCACCTTAGCAGCAGCAGGGGTGTTGGCTGGTTTGGGGTTTTTGTTCAGATTTTTATTTTCTGCAGGTTTTTGGACTTCATAAATGCAGGTCGCCTGCTCTATGACCCAGTCCAGAGTTCTTTTCTTGTGGAAGTCCCTCACCAGCTGGGTCATAATATACTTACGGAGTGCATGAAAGAAGGTGGTTACAAACTCCCTGCTATCCGTGCGCACCCTCCTAGTGGTTTGAGCTCCTGCACAAACTCTCATGGGGCCTGATCTTACCGCACTTACAAACTCCCTGCTATCCGTGCGCACCCTCCTAGTGGTTTGATCTCCTGCACAAACTCTCATGGGGCCTGATCTTACCCACACTGCAGATTGTAGGCCGCTTTGCGAGCCTCCTGGGCGTTTCTGTGGGCGGAGAAGTGTTTCAAGATGACCGCCCTGTAGGTGGACCATCTTGAATGGTTCTTGTCCTCCAGTCCAGCAAAGAAACTGGAGTATTCAGGGGAGAATGTACATTTTACACACTCAATACAGTTTTGGTTATCGTTCATATGAAAAGTGTCCATCATCGGCTCATAGAGCTCCAGGTGTTCCCAAACAGAATATTTAGCATTTTTATGGTAGGGCGTTATGACACTCCTAAGGGCCTTATCCTGCCTAATGTGGTCTTTGGTCATAACTCGCTTGAGTTTGTTTGCCTTCATAGGCTTAGTCACCCGAGTACACTTGCTCTCATACTCTGAGGCGCTACTAGTTGAGGTCCCCTCATGATCATCTAGGCCCTCCCGGATTCTGTGAGCTTGAGATTGACTCACAGAATGGTGGGGCCTAGTTTCTCCACTTCTGTGGGGCACAGGAGAGTAGTCTTCGGACTCCTCCCCACTCCCAGGTTTGGCAGAGTATTTCCTCCACTGCCCTAATTGGGTAGAGGTCTTCAGGATGCTCTTTTTGGGCCTCATTTCATCGGGTCTTTCATTAAATTGGACCAACTGGTCACTTGGAAAGTAATGTTTCAGTGGATCTAAGTCCCTGACCCTCCCTTCATAGGAGACTTACTTGTCGGAAACATCAGCCTGAATGTTTACGTATCTATACAGGGACGCCCTTCCAGCACTTTCTGTGGGCCGCTGACCTGTTATTTCCATCATGCTTGGTCTATTGAATTCTGCCGACCTCATGGTTTCTGGCTCATGTGAACCGGTAGACATGAAGCTGGCAGTGTTCACAGTATTAAATGAGTTGGAGTGCCTTAGCATAGAGGTCCTTATACTGTGATCTGGGGTTACCCTGTCCCTCTCTACATGTTTGGGGTCTCTCCAGTTAAGATTAAATCTAGCACCCTCTTTCTCCAACCTTGCTAGTTTCTCCTTTTCAGCCCCTGCTTCTAGATAAGAAGCAAAGATCTGAGCTTTTTGTTCAGCTATCAAGGCTTTACTGGCCTCTCTGATCCACTCTTGCGCTGCCACTTGTTTGTTGAGCCCATCATTCTTTTCACAGAGAGCCTCAGTGTCTCCCTGTGCTTCCTGTATGGTCTGGGAATACTGAGACAATTTCTGCTGCAGGAGACTCACCTCCTGAGTTTTAGCATCTTTGGTCTGGGTGTTCTCTTCCAGAGCACCTTCTACCCGTCCTGCATGCTCCAGAAGATCCCCATACTCTGTTTTCAGTTCATTGAGTTTCTGGAGGGCTAATTGAATCTAGATGACGATTACTACCTATCTGTTTCCCACATAGGTGCCACCCTGGCATATTGGCAATTTGCTCCTACTCAAACCCAAACCTCGCCCTACCACATTCAGGTCACCTGCTACTATCTCAAACCTAGGTGCAGCCTAATGCATCTTGGTCACCTGTTACTCAAATGTAGGTGCTGCCTATTGCTTTTGAATCAATTGCCCCCATTGCTTTTTGTGTCACTTTGTCAACTGTTCACTTTGAATCTATGTGATGGCCATTGCTTCTGAGTCAACTGCCCCCTGTTACTATCTCAAACTTAGTTGTTGCCTATTGCATTTGAGTCAATCGCTCCCATTGCTTTTTGAGTCATGTTGTACTTATGTGCTGCCCATTGCTTTTTGAGTCACTTTGTACCTATGTGCTGCCCCACTGCATTTTAGTCAACTGCTACCATCTCAAACCTAGGTGTTGCCTATTGCATTTGAGTCAATCACTCCCATTGCTTTTTGAGTCATGTTGTACTTATGTGCTGCCCATTGCTCTTTGAGTCACTTTGTACCTACGTGCTGCCAATTGCTTTTTGAGTCACTTTGTACCTATGTGCTGCCCCACTGCATCATTGTCAACTGTTCACTTTGAATCTATATGATGCCCATTGCTTTAGAGTCAATTGATCCCAATGCTTCTTGAGTCACTTTGTACCTATGCGCTGCCCCACTGCATTTTAGTCAACTGCTACTATCTCAAACCTAGGTGTTCACTATTTAATTTGAGTCAATTGCTCCCATTGCTTTTTGAGTCATTTTGTACCTATGTGCTGCCCATTGCTTTTGAGACAATTGCTCCCATGTGCTGCCCCACTGCCTTTTAGTCACCTGTTACTATCTCAAACTTAGGTGCCGCCCATTACACTTGAGGCATTTGTTTCTATTTGCACTTGTTTCACCTTGATAGGCTGGCACACATAGCACTGTTCCAGCTCAAATTGCCTACCCTACCACGACGACGCCACAAGATGCAAACCCTATAAACCACGCTTGCTCTTCTCACACTAACAGCAATCCTAGTCTACAAACTCAGACTCGCTCCAGTCCCCACCATTAACTACACTACCCTTCAGCCCTTGGCCCTCTCTCCCACCATGACACAGACACAACCCCAACCATTGACGAGTCATAATGACCAAATTAAAGAACTCCAACAGTCTTGGTCATTCGAATCCAAACCGTGTAATACCACATCTAGAAATGCTAAACTCCGAACCAGACTTGCTAAACTATATGAACCTTGCGCCAGAACGCTGACCTTGTCTAGCCGTAGCAAGTCCACATCCCATAGGAGTACAGAAAAACCATACAGCCTAAACCTGAAGACACAGATTGCACGTATGCACACTCCTGTCACAACTCAAGAAAAGATATGCACACCTCCATCCACCTTCCCCAACCTAAAAGGTGCATTAATTAACGCTAGATCCATGATTGCTCATGCCATTGAGATTGCTGATCTTATCCAAACCGAAAACCCTGACTTCTTGGCCATTACGGAATCTTGGCTTCATGCCGCTGCAGGACCGGCCATCATTTTAGCGATCCCCAATGGTTACACCATCCTAAGATCAGACAGAAGCGAAGCCCGTGGAGGCAGCTTAACCCGTATTGTTAAATCTAACTTATCTACCAGGCTAGCTCCATCTAATGACACTAAATCCTGCGAAAGCCTAACAGCTATATTAGCTATTAACAACTCTCAAACCCTCACCATCCACCTTATTTACAGACCTCCAGGCCCTATTGGAGCCTTCGAGGAGGACATCTCCACCATTCTATCTCATAACCTAAAACAATCATCACAGGTTATCCTGTTAGGGGACGTTAACCTGGGTTTCAACGACCAAAACGACCCACATGCAAGCAAAGTGGCTAACCTACTCTCTGAACTAGGCTTCTCAGAAATAGTACTTCACTGTACCCACAACAAAGGTAGAATACTGGACTAGGTGGCAGACCACAACTGTAATGCCTCCATCTTATCGATTTCCCCCCAAATTTGGACAGGTCACCACCTTATAACATTTGCTCTAGAAACGGACAGACCTACTCCTACCTTAGCCCAGCCAGCACCGTCCATCCCGACAAAGAATAAGAAAAACATCACTCCAGATAACCTACTCCCGCTCATCCTGCCTACACTCAATTCACTACCAGATAACTTGGACCCTAAAATTCTAGTGAATGAGTACAACAAAATTATGTCCTCTGCTCTGGACTTAATTGCACCACTTAAATTGAGACAAAGCAAACCCAAAGCCCACCTCAGTTCCTGCTACACCCCCACCTAAAACCTCTTCACACTAAAAAAAGACAACGTTGCATGGAAACTACAACCCTCCGAAGGAAATAAAAGCACTCTGAGAGAAATATCTACCCTCTACAAAAAGGAAATACTGTCGGCTAAACGGGAAACCTACAACGCTAGAATAGCCCAAGCCAACTCTAGCATGAAGGAACTCTTCATCATCCTAAAGGAAATAGAATCTCCCATCCCAGTGCCAGACAACTGTGTCAAAGATAAAATATGGTGCACCAATATTCAGCAAGCCCTAGCCAACAAAGTGACAACTCTCCAATCCAAAATTGCCAAGAAAAAATCCTCACTTAGTCTGGATACTAAGCCCAAAACAACTATCAACCGTCCCAAAAATAACATCGACAATCCTCGCTTCAAGTTCTCTAAAGTAACTATTATTGAGACAGAAAAAATCATACTGTCACTCAAACCATCAAACTGCCAGGGGGATCAATGTCCGGCCCAACTGATAAAGGACGCAGCTGGAGACCTGGCTCCCTTTATCTCAAAACTCATTAACGCCTCATTCGCAACAGGGTCTATACCTAGTAACCTAAAAGAATCCTGGGTACTCCCATGGCTTAAAAAACAGACGCTAGACCCAGCCATACCAGTAATTGCCGCCCAATCACCACCGTGCCATTCCTCCTAAAAATCATAGATAAAGTGGCGTATTCACAAATTCAAAAACACCTTGAAACTAACAATTTGTTAGGAGTACGGCAGTCTGGCTTCCGTCCTCAGCACGGGACCGAAACTGCCCTCTTAGACCTAAAGGCGCAAATTGACGAGCTAAGGGATCAAGGCAAACCAGCCTTACTCCTCCTTCTGGATTTATCAGCTGCATTCGACCTGTTGACCACAAGGTCCTTTGTAGGCATCTGGATATGGCCGCGCACTTCTCTGAAGAAGCCACAGATTGGATCCAATCTTTCCTCAACAATAGGACCATGAGAGTCTTCTCCACCACTGCGGCAGCAGACTCCATCCCCATCACATGCAGTGTGCCCCAGGGATCCTGCGTTTCTCCTACACTCTACAACATCTTCACGAAGCCCCTTTTCAATGATCTGGACCTTCTTGGTATGACCTACACTAATTATGCAGATGATACTCAGATTCTCCTACCACTTACTGGTGATTATGATAAGGATTTGGCCTCGGTGAACAGGGTGTATCTCATCATCCAGGCATGGATGGCCACTCACGGACTATGCCTGAATGATGACAAAACTGAAATCATTATCCTTGGCACACCCTCTACCCTCAAAAAGCTGGGCCCCAACTACTCCTCTTTTAACATTGATAATAACCAAATCACAACCGCCCACGCGGTAAGAACTCTGGGTTTCTACCTGGACTCCACCCTCTCTTTCAACAAACAGGTCAATGCGATGGCTTCTGCCACCGCCTACACCTGTAAATTGATAAGAGCAGGCAAACCCTTCCTATCCAACAACAGCTGCATCATACTCGCGAGAGCGCTCGTGTTATCAAAGTTGGACTATTGCAGTTCGCTCTACATTGGGCCCGATAAGGAAGTTATCAAAAGAATTCAAATCTTGCAGAACAACGCACTCAGAGCAGCCCTAGGTATTCCCAGGAGAGCCCACATCACCGAACTCAGAAGAGCCAATAACTGGCTTTCTACTCAGGAGAAAATCCAGCTAAAAGTAGCCTCACTTGTCTACAAATGCCTAAACAATGCCTCACCACGTTACCTTTCTGCGAGATTCATGAGAACAAAACCAACAAGACTCACCAGATCTGCCAACTCCAACATCATTTCTACACCTAGATTTAAACTGTCCAGAGTCGGTGGCTGTAGCTTTCAGGTGAAAGCAGCTCAACTTTGGAACTCCCTACCATCCACCCTGAGGACAGATCAACCATACCTCACTTTCCGACATAACCTCACAAGTTGGATCATAGACGCAGACAAACAATAGACCACCCATTGACTGGACCTACCCGGCACGTCCCTCCACCTTTTGTACTTTGCACACACCTACTTCCTAGCAGTTTCTGCCTGTCTGATTAGGACTGTAAATGCGTATATCAACATTTTTGCCTGTTGTATATTTTTGTATATTTCTTGTTTCTCTATTTGCCATGTACTCTTGTAACTAGGCTGTAAATTGTCATATAAAATGCGCCCGGTTACCCCTGGGTCTGGTGCGCAATACAAGTAACAAAACAAACAAACAAACAAACTCCCCTGTAACTCTATTTTTAAATTGCAGACTTCCTAGCTTAGGGCATCTTTCTCCTGATTTAGGATGCCTCTCTGTTCAGCCAGGTCATCCCTTTGTTGCCTGATGACATTGAATGTATGGCGCTCTTCATCAAATTCTGTTTGAGAGTGGAGGCCTCTCATGATTCATTTATTATTTTCCTCTTTCAATTTGTCTGTCTGGTCTTGTAGGGTAACCATCTGCTCTGCTCAGGCTCTATTTAAATGTATTTGTTCATTTAACTTCTGTTCAGAGTGAACCTTTTCCTTACACTCCTCTTTAAATGCCTCTAATTGGGTCTCTAGATCTGCATTATTTTGCTGTTGGAGAGCCAAATCCTCTTTTAATTTTATGCCATAATTTCTAGATTCTACCTCCAATTCTTGACTCTTTTGTAATTTTTGTTGTGCTAAACTTAAATCAATCTGGATCTTATTTAATAGTTCAGATTGATTCTGCGCTAGAGTTTATTTTCCTCCTGCTTTTCTTGCATCACTCCCGTGTGGAGATACAGGTACGCCATGATTCTGGCAATTTTGATCTGCTCCTCTTTAATTTTTGGGGTCATATATAGCTTGCTCAGAGCTTGGTGTAACAGACCACCGTTCTGCCATGTATCCAGGTCCATGGCGGTGACCTGTTGGGTAATTTCTTGTAGCCAGACTTTCTCATCCTGTTCTGCCCACTCACCTCTGACAAATAACTTGTGCAGAAAGTGTTCCTTAGCCATATTAATTTCTACTATGGTCATTTTGGACATGTTCTTTCTTTATTAATGTATTTATTTATTTATTTATATACGGGTAACATGTATTCTATTGCTTTTCCTGTCTATTTTGGGGTTGATTTAGCTTTCATTTTAAACACAGGCCTGGTACTTAGAGTATTTGTTTTGGGAGGCGCTTATACAGTGTAACTCAGTATTCCAACCCTATAAAGTATTACTGCCTTGCAGGTTAGTCTGCTGTGTTAGACTGTCACGGGTGGCAACCAAAAACCCAAATCCCGGCTTCCGAGCCCCCAGGTTTGTTAAGAATTTCAATTAGGCGACACGCACACTGTGGTCTCGGCCTAGTATTTAGCGCCTAACTGAGGTGCTTTTCTCCTTATCTATGTGGATTCCTTTTTGGGATGGTACACCACTCATATTGCATCCCCTTTTCAAATACCCCGGGTCACAATGGACCATGAACCAGGCTGGTTGATCAAATGCAATATTTATTTATTCATTTAAACTTCAAAAGAAATCACACACTTTTAATATAGGGTAGCATTCCCCAATGGAGTGATAGTTACAACTGAGAATGTGAGCAATGCACTGGGTTTGACTTCTTAGTGGAGTACATACACAGCACAACAGGATAGGAGCACTTTTGATTTAGGACAGATAGTACCTAAATTAGGATTTCCCCCTTCAAAGTTCCCTAAACTCACAAATAATCAATTCTGAATTGATATAAGGAAGCAGCAGTTAATCAGAAATAAGAAGCTGAAAACGGAATTCAAATCCAACATTCACTCACCAAATAAGAGTGAAAAATGGATTTGAAACCCTTGCAGTGTTAAAAAGGACACTCGGAAATGGATGAATAAAATAAGGAATGTGTGCAAAAACCTTGAAACAACTACAGTTCTTCACTAAAGCAAAAATGTAAAAGGTACTAACAATCACAAGCAATGGATTAGTAAGAGTGTACAGTTCGAAAAATGAATGGAAGATTTATAACACTTTACAATCAAAATGACACGTTGGAAACTTTGCAAATATTCCTGTTTTCCGTGTAAATTTACTAAAACAGTTTCTTCGGAAAACGGGTGAAATATTGTAAATCGCAATGGGGGTAGCTATGGATCACAGGTACTCTATGGAACTGAAAGTAAGTCTCTAGCTGGTAAGTTGAATAAGTTATGCAAGATCTAAGAAGGTGCACTTTGAGTAAATGAAGGCACGAAAAAGGAAAGGAAATCAGGTTGTGAGAAGAACAGTTTTACTGTACGCTAGAGTATTCAGGCTAGGCCACCAAGGAGGGACACAGTAAGCTATAGGGTTGATTCGCGAGTTGAACCCTCTCGCCCCAGCGCCCGCCCTGGCGGAACCAGTCTGATCACTCAAAATAGGATTAATAGCTTAGGATTTCAGAAGGCAAGATTACTAAAGAGATGGAGCTAGCACTAGAAATCAATGGCAGTGTGGCAAAAATGATTCTGACAGTTTTACAAGTTATCAGTATAAGGATAGGGTGACTTAGTGAGTGGGATAAGGACCAAGACAAGCTAGGCTATGGGTTTAGATGTACTATGGATTTCTATTGCTACTCACAGTCTACTTAAGTTTAGGATTTTTGGACCGTCAGCGTTCTGGTCACTACACGGCAGGGCACCTGGCAAACAGCTGGGCAGTTCTGATTACCGGGCAGCACTTCTGGACTGGCAATTCTGGTCCCTGGATAATATAGGTCATCAGGGTAGCAGGATTGCCGCAGCATGCAGTAAGTGGCATCAAGCCAGGCTGGATCAGGATGCCAAAGGTACCACAGTTTCCTATTGTTAATGGGAGATTTAGTGTTTTTTTTTATATTGGAGGCCTTGCTGGGAATGGGATCAGCACTGCTTGGGTTTTGCAATGGGCCCTAGAGTAGGATCAGCAAATGCTTGGCCTTGTAGTTGGAGTCTGGATCTGGAAGATGACGGGTACAGGAACACAGCGCAGGAAATCAGGAAGAGGGTATCTAGATTCTTGTCAGGGACCCTTATTTATAGTGCATAATGACATCATTAAAGTATAGGCTGGGCAGGGTTAACTGCGCACGCCCCTAAACTACTTGGATTGGGCAGGGGTGCTAGTCTCCGCCTTGCTCTCAACTGGTTGGATTTCCAAGGGAATGATGTCAGATTTATGAGGTGAGTTTTACAATGTCCAAAAACGACCACATTTTCTTTACTTAAAATCTGATTTTGCCAAAAACATACATTTCTACAATTGTAAGCTCTTAGCAAATTATATACACAGGTTACATATTATGTGCAGCACATGTCAGTCCAATCCTCAAGTCTGTGGGACCTTGTTTCGCCCTTCCGATACATTTTGGTAATTTTAAACATGAAAGATTCGGCCTAAAATTCAATAACTCTAATAACCTCTTTTCCTTTGCAGATGGGGAGCAGGTGCAAATGGATCTAGGTCACCTGGCCTAAGCCCCGCCCACCTGGTGCCTTCCTGCCTGCTGCTATTTTTCACCACTTAGCAAGCCCCGCCCAATTGGTGCCTTCCTGCTTCCCGCTCTTTTTCACCACTTAGCAAGCCACGCCCACCTGGTGCCTTCCTGCTTGCCGCTCTGTTTCCCTACTTAAGGAGCCCTCCAGCTTCTTTTCCTTTGCAGATGGGGAGCGGGTGCAAGTGGCTCTAGGTCATCTGGCCTAAGCCCCGCCCACCTGGTACCTTCCTGCCTGCTGCTCTTTTTCACCACTTAGCAAGCCCCGCCTACCTGGTGCCTTCCTTCACCATCACTGTCTTGTGGCCAATGCTGGATTTGACCTTTACGGGCTTCATTCATTCATGGTGCGTCACTCTTTCTCAACTCTCATGCTGGACTTCCCTTACGGGCAGGAGATAGAAAAAGGGAGAGCGGAAAGGGTGGGCGGGGCTTGCTAAGTGGTGAAAAAGAGTCGGCCGACTGAGACTGTTTGCTTTGCAATAAACCCTAGTACTTGGAAATCGATCCTCGTGTCTGTCGTATCACTGGGTGTATGGTGATTGTGCCTTGTTTCCACCCGCAAGGTTATTCAGGGCCTAGCAAAAAATGGCGCCCGAATAGGGACCCTCCCCCATTTGCCCCATCGTGTACGTTTGCGTTGAAGAAGGCGAAAACGAATCGAGGACGAGGCCGTCGAACCGGGATCGAAAGGTGTTCAGGGCGCCCCTCTGAAAGTGATGAGAGACTCCTTTGCAGATCTGTACACAACTGGTCCCTGAATGACATGCAGCGGCCAGAGAACAAAGAAGGTGAGGGTCCCGAAACGAGGCAGATTGAGCCAGATACGCAGTCACAACGATTCTTGGTTGCGTCTGTATACGGACAAATTGCGTCTCGAGAGACGAATTGATTGATCAGGTGAGTCATGCCCCGATTCTTAACAGCCCTGATATTGGTTGAGAGTTGCTGTTGCAATATCAAACGCCCTGGGTAAGGTACGAATAAGATAAACATGCCTGTGAAATTGTCTTCCTGTCTAGTGGGATTTTTCCACTGCGGTAGACAATCTTTGGAAACTGGCCAGGCTGCGCCGCCCATAGGGTCGCCAGCGTTTGAGATGTACGTGAAATATGGAATAGAACCAATAATGTTTCATGAAATTTGGCATAGGCAGACCAGACATGTGGCAGATTTGCATTGGCCGAGAGATGGTACTTTTGAGATGGGCCAAATAGAGCACTTAGAATCAGTATTGCTGCGCAAGAAAGCATGCCCCACGACATTTGACGTCATAAGAGACTGGAGGAAAGAAGCTAATCTACGTTTAAAAAGTAGGGAGAAACATGCGCGCAGGCATAAATCAAACGCAGAGAAAGCAATAGAACTAGAAGAAAGGAAATGGGATGAGGACATCAGAAGAGGGGATAGGAGTATCCAATTAGGCATACAAAAGATATATCCACAACAAGAATTGCATGCATCAGATGAACTAATAGATACGATTTTGAATGAAAAAAGACAAGAACGCCCTGAAAGTAAGATTGACATAATTGCACCAGTACCCATTGCTCCACCCCCCATCCCTGTTGTTCCAATGGTATACATGCATTTCGTCGAATTATTTTACATTGTGGGACTTTTCATCGCCAACCCTTTCATCGTCAAAAACCTTTTTTAAATTTTTTTTTATGGGGGGTGTTTGGTGCGGTTTGGGGTATGATTATTTAAGTAAGGGGGTGTTTGGGGGGGTGAAGCCCCCCATAAATATTAAAAAAAGGAGTTTTTGGCGATGAAAGGGTGGCGATGAAAAGTCGCACGATGTAAAATCATTCGGCGAAATAACGTAGAACCGTTCCAACTGCACCGTCTCCCCCTGCGCACATGATACAATTTCTCCCACTGCCGACAGAGCACGAATTATCAGCTGCCTTAGGAGACAGTTCCACGGAGGCGGGGCCTGCACAGAGAGGAAGCACTAGAGTAATGCGTAGTATGGTTAGCAGAGCAAGGAGAGAGGAGCTTAAAGAATGAACAGAAAAGTACATTGAAGGAAATGATGAGGGATTGACGCTGAGTGTAATGTGTGACTATCAGAAGCTTGGTGAAAAACAGGTATTGTTAGAATGCATGGGGGAGTATCTTATGGATAAATTGAGAAAATTAACTGGTATGGTAGCACCGAAGAAGTTACAGGATCTAAATGCTTTTTTGCATGTGAGGGAAAGTGCGGCAGAAATAAAAGAGCACATAGACAGGCTATTTGAGTTTAAGGATGAACTTGATGAATTGCATGCAGAGATGAAAAGAGGGAAACGAGACGAGGTGGTACCATATGTTGTTCAGTGATTTTTTCCACCGTCAAAACCAGTTAGTAACGAGATAAAAATATGTACACGAGAGGCGATTAGATGTATTACGGATGCTAGCATTCCTACAATGGAGGTGCATGATACATTCGAGCAATATACGATAGAAATGCAAAGGATGGTATTGCAGGTAATGGTTGAATATTTGCAAGACAAATATGTTGAGAAAAATGATTGTTGTCCCTCTGAATTAATGACAATATACAAGAGAGTGTTTTCACCTGAAACTGGAAAGACTGCCCTTTCCCTCGATCTAGCTATAGTGCTTAATAAGAGAGCGAAGGAAGACAGGGCCAGTTCAATATTTCCCATGAGAGAAGTCCCTCCCACTTTTGTGCCAAAAGTAGAAATTTCTGGCGTTAATGGAGCTCCCGCGCAGGTAACAGAAGCCCATTATACAGCCCAGTACGTGTAGGTCCCTTTTTCGAGACAAGAGGTAAATAATATAAAACAAACAATCCCTGATTTGAGAAAGAATCCGGCAGGATTCTATAAAGAGATTGAGTCCTATTTGAAATCATCCTTTTTTACAATGAGTGATATTGATTTATTATTTCCTGTAATTCTCCCAGTGGATATATGGAAGCAAATTAGGAATGTAGATGACGCTGAGATTTTGGATGATACATGGGAAAATTTGATAAAAGAAGATACAGACAGAAAAGCTGGGAGAAACCGTCACCAACTCTGTCAGTATTGCCAGCACGAATAGTAAGAAAATTAAAGATTTGGTACCCGAAAGGAGAATTATCTGGGACAAATTAACTGCATGCGTGCAAGGAAAAGATGAATTGGCTACTGACTATTGAACCTGGGAAGAGACTATTTGTTTGCAAATATGTGAGAGGGTTGCTACCGAAAATTCAAAATTTAATAATGACATCAGAAAGTGCGCGGCAAGCAAAATCACACAGTGAAGTATTACACATGGCACAATACTATGAGAATAGAGTAAATACAGAAAAAGAGAAAGAGATGAGGAATAGGGTGAATCTAAAAACGAGAGTGTTACTGCAACAGGTACAGAATAATAATTGGGGGCGGAGGAAATGCACAAACGAGAGGGAATTTCTCTAACATGCACGGAGGTCCAATTGGACTGAATCAATGTGCATATTGTAAGGAAGAAGGCCATTGGGGAGCACAGTACCCACATTTACAGAACAGGAATGGAAATGTCCCAAGAAGACAGAATAGAGGTCGCCCGGGAACGTAAGGATAAAATAGAAACACCAGAATGCCACAAAATCAGAATAACCAAGAAAATAACAACCCGAGTCAGAACCAAAACCAACATCAGCAGAATAGTGCAGGAGAAGGCAATGTTTTTGATATTCATACTATTCAGGTGACTTTACATCGGATGATGTATTGTTCAACTAGGACAGCCCAAGAAAGGGGTCAGAACCAGTATCTATTCCCATTGACCAGAAAGGGCCCTACGTAGAGATGAAAGTGGGGAATAGAGAGTACAATTTCCTAGTGGACACATGTGCGCAGAAATGCTCGATTGACCATCACTTGGTTCCAGAGATACCACTGTCAGGGCAAAAGAATCATTCAGTAGGGTTTGCAGGCACCCCAGTAATCAGTCCAGTATCACAGTCGGTACCTACAACACTAGGTCCATTTACTGAGTCTTGCCCATTCCTTTTGACACAAAACTGCGGCGAGAATTTATTGGGTTTAAATTTGTTGAAAAAATTAAGTGCGGTTATTCATTGTTCTCCTGATGGAGTGTATTTGCCAATATCACCACAAAAGATGCCAGTGTCACAATTCTTGTCTAAACCATTACCGACTGAATTAAGTAAGGTACCGACTTGTATATGGGCGATGAATGACATTGATGTTTGTTGTTTAAAAATAGAGCCAGTGAAAATTATTTTGAAGGAGGGAGTTATATTGCCACGTATCCCACAGTATAACATTTTGGTGGAGGGTGAAAAAGCATTGAAATTCATTGTTTCTGATTTGATTAAACGAAGTGTGATAGAAGAGATTACTGGTAGCACTTGTAACAGTCCCATTCTTCCAGTTTATAAGAAAGGCGGTAATGAAATACCATATCGTTTTATAATTGATTTTGCGTGGATTGAATAAAGTAGTTAATCCCCAATTTCCATTGGTCCCAGATGTCACTACCATTCTGGCAATGATTCCAGCATCTGCTTCACATTTTAGTGTTGTAGACCTTAAGAATGCATTTTTTAGCATCCCAGCGCATCCAGGTAGCAGATATTTATTTGCTTTCACACTAGGAGGACGTTCTTTCACATTCACACGAATTCCACAAGGTTACACTGAAAGCCAGAGTATTTATATCAGAGCACTAAAAGAACAGCTAGACATGTTAGAATTGCCAACAGGGTGTGTACTATTGCAGTACATTGATGATCTGCTGATTGCTGCTGACACAGAAGACATTTACAAAGAAAGTACTGTTAAATTGTTGACACATTTGGCAGCACATGGACATAAAGCTTCATTAAAAAAATGTCAGTATTGTCGAAAGGAAGAGGCCTATGTGGGCTACCTCCTTTCGAAAGAGGGGAGGAGACTGACACCAGAAAGGATAGAAAGCATCTCTGGTATGCCTATTCCAAAGACAAAGAAGGAAGTCAGAGCCATAATAGGCATGGCTACATATTGCAGGCAGTGGATTGCCAATTTCACTATGATTGTGAAACCCATGGTGGCATTGACAAAAAGGATATTGCTTTGCCTTTTCCATGGAGCGAGGTATGTCAGAATGCATTTGATCTGCTCAAGTTTGAGTTGTGCTCAGCTCCAGTTTTCGGCACACCAAATTATGAAAATAATCTTAAGTTATTTGTGCATGGAAATAATGGCTGTGCGCTGGCTGTTTTGACTCAGGAACAAGGAGGAAGAAAGAGACCATGTGGTTATTTTTCTTCCATGCTGGATCCTGTTGCATGTGCTTTGCCGTGCTGTTGCTGCAGCTGCCACATCAGTAAAACAAACCGAGGGAATGGTTTTGGGTCACGCCTTAACTTTGATGGTGCCCCACACAGTAGTCGTTCTTTTAAACAGAACGCAGACGCAACATTTTGCAACAGCTAGACTGATGGGATATGAAATTGTCCTCTTTGCCCCACATATTCAAATTTTGAAATGTTGCGCTTTGAATCCTGCAGAGTTAATGTCCCCTCCCAATGAAGGTACGGGTGAGAAGAAATCAGCACACCATGATTGTATAATGGTTACTGAACAAGAAACAAAAGGAATAATTGACCTAACAGACACACAGCAGAAAGAGCCAGATGGAGAACTGTTTTGTGACAGTTCCTGTTTTAAACTGCCCGATGGCATATCAACTGCTGCATATGCCATCACAACCCTGAAGAGTATTGTAGAGAGCAAAAGGATCCTGTATAATTCAGCACAGGCTGCAGAGATAATAGCATTGACAAGAGCATGTGAAATTTCGGAAAATTTGGATGTAAACACATATACTGAAAGTCAGTACGCATTCGGGGTGGTACACAATTTTGGTTGACTCTGGGCTGAGAGGGGTTTCCTAACATCACATGGGATCAAGATTAAACATGGTGCCTTAATAGCAAGATTGTTGTCTGCACTAATGCATCCAAAGCGACTAGCAATAATGAAATGCGAGGTGCATAAGAAAGTAACATGTAACGTTGGAAAAGGAAATGCATTTGCAGACAAAATTGTGAAACAAACTGCTACTAATCCACATACGAAAATGTTTATGGCACAGGCAGAAGAAGTGCCCTGCATGATAGAACATGGGATTGCCAAAGTCAAAGAGATGCAGGCGGAAGCAACTGCGGATGAAATAAAAGTGTGGGCTGAGGGTTCAGCAGAATAAGACGTAGAGGGTTGCTGGGTAGACAAAAAAAGTAGAAAGTGATGCTGCCCAACTCCTATGTAACTGCGATGGTCACCATGGCCACAGCCCCACACACATATGTTCTAAAAAAATGATTCAGCATTTGGGCACGGTATGGCAGAACCCACATATTAGGAAAACTGCTGAAAGGCTAGTCAAGAATTGTATGTCTTGTTTGCAACATAACATTGGAAAAGGAACAACTACTCCAATGGGTAGTTTTGCCCCCCCCCTATGCTCTTTTAAGTCATCCATTTTGATTTCATAGAAATGGAAAGATGTCAGAACCTTAAATACATCCTGGTGGTAGATTGTGCATTCAGTAAATGGGTGGAGGCATACCCGCTTAAGGACTGCACAGCAATGAGCACAGCAAATGTGATGCTGAAGGAATACTTCTCTAGATTTGGCCTGCCACGGGTCATATGGTCAGACAACGCCCCGCATTTTGTTGCCGCTGTGATATTACAGATTTGTGAAGGCCTTCAGATTGATAAACGATTCCATTCCGCGGGACATCCGATGAGTACCGGTCTTGTTGAGCATCAGAACGGCATCTTAAAAAACAAAATAAGTCAAATCTGTTCAGGGAGTCAATTGAGGTGGCCTGATGCGCTGCCCTTGTTGTGCATGCACACGTCTGTGCAAGCTAGGACTGGACTCTCCCCATATGAAATTGTCATGGGGAGACCCGCAAATGTGTGGTGCGCCCCACAGCCCAGGCGCTTGAGTGAACTAGAATACCCTTTGCTCAACACTTATTGTGACATGTTAACGCAGAAACTCAGTTTGATTCATCAGCAGGTGCAGGAGGTTCTTCCTGTTATATATACAGGCCCAGGGCATTGCCGGCAGCCGGGCAAGTGGGTCCTGATCAAGAACTTTGAGAGAAAATAGAGAAAATCTTTGCTCACACCCAGGTGGAGGGGCCCGTATCAAATTCTCCTGGCAACGCAGACTGCAGTCCGAGTGGATGGTCGTAAGGCATGGATCCATGCCACCCACACAAAAAGAATTCCATTTTCATTGAAAGGGCTGCCTGATCTGGACGACAAGGAAGAAACAGCTGCCCTTGACTCGAAAGACACAGTCGCCAATTCTCTGCTACAGATGCTGCCTGAATCTGAGAAAAAGCCTGAAAAGATTGCCACAGAGGGAGAAGGGCTAAATGTGCCCCAACTTTGCCCAGCTGAACCTGCATCATCACAGGCTGACATAAAGCCTGCCTCATCACTTGTTGCATCACAGGCTGACACTGAGCCCGCATCTGGAGGTGCATCTGCACTGTTCATTGATCACACAGTACCTGGAGCGATAAGGTACAACCTACATTCTCAAAAATCGGAAGTGATCTGATCTGTATGTTTTGTGTTCACCTCTATTACCATCACGGATGAATTGGGAATCAGAGGCCTAGGTGAGCCGGAGCATGGGGGCTGTACCAATCTGCATCAATTTGGGACCTCTGGAACGTGCCTTCCCAGTGCTGACTTTGGAAAAAAGTGAATGACATATGTTGATCACCCCATGGGGACGAGTGGGGCGCATATAATACAAACACAATTGAAGCCTGCTCTGGAGTCTTTGGAGCACTGTGCAGAGGCACAATAATCTTGCCACATGTTTAACAATCCAGGCTGCTGAGAACTGGCCTAGACATTTTGCTGACCTCTTCAAATACTTTACTGTTTTTACGGGCGTTGCTGAAAGAACTATTCAAGATGAACATTGTTGGAGAAGAAGAATTGCACACAATGCCGATACCCGCTTCTGTTCCCGCCTGCACCAACGCTGATGACGTAGTAGATATAGAGACTATGAAAATGTATAGGAGAATTTGCTGTAGAAAATTCATGCTAATGATTATAATACTGCTTTGCATTCTGAGTACACTGATCCCAGTGTTATGGTATCTGGAAAGCATGCACCCATTGAATTATCTTTTGCCTGCCACCTCCATTAGAGGAAAGACACAGGGACGGTTATGGTAATAACACCTTGCTTCTGATAATGAATATGACTCACTCTATCCTGAACAGAATGAACTGCTGGGTCTCCTCCCATTTACCCCAGACGACGGACCGTTGGCATCCTGCAAGGAAGAGGAGTGCGGGACACCTCAGTGATGATAGTTCTGGACCTCAAAGAGATGATGAAGAACTGTGGCCCAGCAAGGGCGTCGAGTCATCGGTGTCTCTGTGGTCTTTAGGTGGCGGGAAACCCACCGGCGGATGCTCCTCGGCGCGTCGACGGTCAGGCTTTCTCCAGCGGGATAAAGTGGGCGGCGATGCAGACGAGAGCGTCCTCGGATCAAATGAAGTTCTTAGGAAAACGGGAGCACGGAGGCTTCAGTCGGCGACGGCGGTCGTCGACAGCGGCGAACAACAGTCCGGGCGCTTCTCTTTGGGATTCCGCGGCAGTCCACGTCTCCGGTTGGCAGCCTGTCATAGGTCAGCCTACCGGGGAGCTTTGGCAAAGATCAGCGGTGCACGATGGTCCCTCGTAGCTCGGGAAGAGGACGCCTTACCAGGTCCTCTCTGGGTCAGTCCTTGGAGACACAGCAGCTTTCAGATTGATGAAGGAGAGCAACAGCAATTCTTCTCTTCCAGCAGGGCTTCAAGGGTAAGCTTCAGTTTCAACTCCAGTTTCTCTTCAGCTTCTGAACACAAATTCTAGCAGTGAGAGGCCCCCAGATATACTAGTTGATCTCCCATTCATTCTGCTGGGTCACACTCAGGCAACCAATTGGTCAGAAGGGCATTCATGCAGACAGGCATCCAATCAGGTGCATAGTGAATTCAGGCCATTCACTCCTCTCCAGACACTCACAACAAGTTATGTGTATTGGGACAACTACCCAGCCATTCAACACTCCACACTGCATTCATAACAGTTTTGGGTAGGGCTGTCTCAGTCATTGTGTCAAACACCAGATACTAGACACCCACAACACAGAATGCGTATTCGTCACACACTCCATTCACCCAGGTCCCACCCACAGGGTGTACCCACACATACAGTCACTGGGAAGGCTCCAGCCAGTCTGGCCTGGACTTCACAACAACACCATATATGGAACTTCCACTCAACAGCTGGTCAGGGGGAAGGGACAGAGTCAGGGCTTCCCAGGACTTTGGGAAAACACGGTAACAGGCTATAGAAATCAAGAGGTCACGGGGGCCATCTTGTTTCCTATCAGGAATCAACTGATTCCAATGGCAGGGCCTGGGTATCCCAAAATGGAGGATACTCAGAGCACCTGTCAAATTCAGCATGGAGCTGCCACCAGCCCTTACCCTGCTCTGTGGGCCACACACAGGTTCCCAAAAACATATATTAGGGGCACAGGATTGTACCCCCACCCATGGGTGCCATAATGGTATCCCATGGGTCTGTACACCACCCAAAAGAGAGAGCTGCACCGCCAGGCGTCCCACATGAACTCCTGCACGGAAAACACGACAGAACACATGATAAAAAGCAGTAAAGGACAAGGATACAGAGGCCCTGTCCCTCCGATGCATTTCTAGCATCACACCCGGCCTACGCAAATCACCCCTTCCTAAATTTGGAATTTTGTCTACTTTTCAGAAATGTATGCCTTTCTGTCCTCCAAATCGGCTTTCCTACCCTTTCCTTCCATTACGTCCATGCATGTCCAATTGGCAAAAATGGCCAAAATCGCCTACCTCTGACAAAACGGTTGATAACCACGTCAAAAAAATGTTTGTTTTCGTTTCCACTCAACCTGTTCTTGAAAGCCAGGACATTGGGGAATTCAGCACAGCAAACCAATTGTTCCTAGCTCTTACAAGGAAAAAACCACAGGCTTCTTTGTACATCATTTTATTGGCATTGTTTGAAAAAACACAAAATGTTTGCCCTTTTTGCTTATTTTTTCTCCCCCCCTACAGCAACCTAGGATTCCTGGGTGGTGTTACGACCACCTACATGTGGGAAAAAAAGGGGCCAAATTTGGCAGAGATATCTCATGTAACAAAAACGTTACAAGGCATTGAATGGAGACATACCGAAATCACCAAAAAAGGCCTTGGCACTGGGGGGAAATACCCATGGCAGTTAAAGGGTTAAAGTAAAAAATATTGTTGAAGGATTGGAGCTTGCGATGATTGGTGCTTGTTCATATTGTTGATTGTTGAGACGCAATTGTAATAAAAAGTAAAGTGAAAAAATAAGCAATTGTTATATGAATAAGGAATAAACGAGTTAAGCATGGAAGACATCACACCGTCAATACACATGTGCAAACAGTTGCTGAAACACGCACCTAAGCTTAAACAGTACATTGCGGAATGGGTTAAAGAGACCGCAGACAAAATGTCTATGCCGTGGCCCCAATGCGAAAGCTATCTTAAACGGTCCTGCAGCACATGACGACATATTTACATGCCACATACACTGGCAAAAAGTTAGATAAGTGCCTGGCTAGTTTAGAACTTTGGAAGATGTACCAGGAAGAAAGAGAGGAGGAGCCACTGTTAGATTGGATACTGAATATATGCAAAGAGGGGGGTGAAAAGCCTTCTGCGCCACCCGTCCCGTCAGAAATAAAAAACAATGCTAGTAAAGATGAAGGATTATACCCACTAAGAGAACTTAAAGCAGCAACGGGATATAGCAACCCCTCATATGAGTCACCTACGTAAAGTAGTGACGAAAGCCCAGAGAAGGACTGGGAAAGCAATATTACTTCCAAAGTCCCGAGGGACAAGGAGAGACGCGAAAAGGAAAAAGGTGATCAAGCAAAAGCAAGTACATCTCTAGGTACAGGAAGAGAGGTAAAGAGATGGAAAGGAGATGAGGATAGAACTGATGAGATGGCAAACACACAGAACGAATGGATGAAAGATAAGATTTTATTGAAACTTGATGGTAAAGGCATTGAGGACGTAAGACAAAGGGGAGAATGAGACGAACAAGAGAGAAGGGATAAAGAGAAAAGGCGAATGAGAGATGAATGGGTAAGAAAAAAGGATAGGCAAAAACGAGAGCAGTTATATCATGATGAACAGGCCAGAAAACAGGAAAAGGCGGAAGAACAAGGAAACCGCGATAAATAGCAGAGAACAGCCGATGATCAGGAAAGAATAGAACAAAGGAGAGTAGAGGAAGAAGAGCAAAAGATACGAGAGAAGAGAATAAAAAGACAGAAAGATGAGGAAATACAAAGGGCGAATGAATGAAGAGATACTATGAAAAAAGAGGAAGACAGGGTTAGGGAATAAGCAAGGAAGCGTAGGGAATTTGATGACGACACAGAGCACAAGCGAAGACAGAGAACGCGTGATCTTGAGTATCTGGAAAGGGAGGTTAGAAAAACCAATCCAGTGGTAGAATGGGAAGACATAGAAGAATTCTTTCCCGTTGGTGATCCAGTACCAGGCACCTCTAGAGTAATTCTAGAAGATGACTTTAACACCAAAAGTGTTGGAGAGACAATCGATAGAATATATGATGAGATGGTACTAGAAAAGGTACCCTAAGGAAAGGGAAGGGATGAGCGCCTGGAAATCACTCAGTTGTACGATACTGAGGACGCTTCATGCAGCAGCAGACATAGAGAGCTGTCTTTAGATAGGGTGACTCTAAATAGAAATGAGGAAGAAGAGAGAAGCTGCACGAGTTGGGCACAGGCAATATCAGACGAAGAAAGGGAAGCCTGTGAAAGAGAAGAAAGAGAATAAAGAGAAGAAAGAGAAGAAAGAGAAGAAAGAGAATAAAGAGAAGAAAGAGACACAGAGCGAGGTCACGAGAGACACCTCTCCAGGTGTAAGGGGATAAGATGGTTGGATTCAACTGTGTCCGCATCTAAAGTACCAGAGTAGGTGACACAGTGGGATCAGAATGAAGGACTGCCACACGGTCAGAGAGGGGTGTCTCCCCGGCCATATGTAAGCAGGCTAAGGACATTGCCAGGTAGACTGCAATGTGAGAAAATTACACCTGCGGTAGACAAACAAATGATGAGAGAGGAAAAGGAGTTTAGTGCGTCACAGTTTCCCTTATTAGAGAAGGGAGGGACAAGACCACAGTATATACCATGGCCACAAATGGATAGAGAGAATCTAAAAACAAGCTCCCAATGTTGACATCTGGAGCTGGGAATTGGATACACGAGTTAGAAAAAATGACGGGAGGTAATACGTTGGCTATAGGGGATATTAAGGGTCTTTTGATCGCTATACTTGGTGATAGAGCTGATGATGTTTGGACACGTGCAGGTTACCCTGTTGTGACTACAGTTAATACTGTGCATGATGGAGCACCGTTTAACAATTGCAGAACCGCGGTATGGAAAGCGCTTTGAGTGCTATACCTGGATACTTCTGACATGGGAGCTATAATGACGTGTAAGATGAAAGAGGGAGATGATCCATTGCTTTATATTCAGATGTTTCGAGACGCATGGGTATTGGAAACTCTGGTATCTTGGGGGAAATCTATACCCGTGTTTTACCATATATTGTGTCAAGGGCTGCCAGAACATGTACAGAAGCAGCTCAAGAAGTTGGTAGGAATCGAAGCTAAGCCATGGTCAGAAATACAACTGACCATTGGGCATTATTGCAGGCTGCTGCAAGAAAAAAATTGCAAGAAGAACGATGCAAGGAAAGGTGAAGAGCCCAAATTAGTGTAGATAAAATTATTAAAATTTGCCATTGAAGGGGCAATGTTAACTAGCACAGATGAATCCAATACACAACAGGTCAATAACCAAAGACAGTTCGATCAGAGCAACAATAGGTTCAGCCCAAGAGGAAGAGGCTCCAGAGGAAGGGCATGGCAAAATAATCAGGGAGGCTTTCAGAATATGCAAGGTAGAAATCAAAATATGCAAAATGGGCAAATGATCAGACCGCCGCCCACGTGTTAGACGTGTGGGATGGCAGGTCATATAGTGCATATGTGCAGAAGTCAAGGGATGGTATAAAATGATCATTTACAAGGGGGGGGTGATGAATCCACCTGCGTTTTCGCAGCCGGATGGAGATAGATTAGCGCAGTATCAAACTGTACAGCAGCAAGCGCCGAGAGTGCAGCAAAGCTTGCAGCCAAAGCAGACTGTGACCAATTTCTCGCAAGGGCAGTCCCAGCAGTCCCTGATGCAACTTCTACAGACTACAGGCACAGGACAGCTATAGAACTCTAGAGCAGGAAATGCCACTGCTGATGGAGGAAATCAATTTACTAACTGTGGGACGAAATTGTACATGGACTAGGACAGCTCACTGGGAGACCTGATGTGTTCCATCCTATCAGTGACACCAAACTCTCTTGAGGAACCAAAGTTAGATGTCACTATAGGGGATAAAGAACATTAGTTCCTAGTGGACACGGGTGCAACACGCTCGTGTATATGTGAAGGCACGTTTTCTTTATCTGGCGATGCCATGAATACCCAAGGTTTTATAGGAGCCACAAGCTGTGTTCCTTTCACAAAAGAACTTCCACTCTCTATAAAGGAATGTGACATGAATGTGCCACTATTGTATTCGAGACAGACGCCTGTCAATATATTGGGATGAGATTTGATGACGAAGTTAAATAATAAATCACAGAGGAGGGCATAGTGTGTTCAACTCCAGGAATGCATTATTTAAACGTGTGCGAAATGATCAGAGCATATGCAGGACGAATGGCTATGAGAGCTATATCATTAGAACCCTGCGATATTTGCATATGGAGTGTGCATATTAATGTCATGCCTACCAGGCCTTGTGGATAGAACAATGAGAAACTCCAGATGAATTTCTGTTTAGACCAAGAATAACTATGCATGAGGAAAAGGGACAAGTGTTTCCCTTAACAATACAAGCAGCCATAGTGCAAGGAGAGACGCCTTTGCTTTATGGTTGTGATGATGAAGGCAGACAATGGTGCACAATAATCGCCATAGGGGAAGGTTACAGATTGACTGATGTCACTGATGACAATCTGTTTGGAGAATAAATAGGTGAGGATGAGATGACATTTGAGGTAAACCTCATTTATTGGGTGAAAATGATTAAAAGAGAGGTATCCCAAAGACTGATGCTGGCACAAAAATGTCCTGAATATTTTGATGACGACATGGCAAGGTGATGTAGGCTTAATGAAAAGAGTTGGAGAAGTGTAGATTAAATTGAATCCAGGAGCAATTTTACAACAAGCACGACAGTATCCCATGTCTAGGGAGGCAGATGAAGGAATTTTCAAGACAATTTCTGCCATGATGGATCAAGGCATGTTAGTGACATCAGAGTCATCATGCAATACTTCCATTTACCCAGTGAAAAAAAAGGGAAGGGGGGGGGTCTTGGAGGCTAATACAAGATTTAAGGCCGGTAAACCAGATAGTAGAGGCTGAATTCCCTCTAGTCCATAACCTGTCTACAATTCTATGTAACATACCTGTCGAAGAACGTCATTTCATGGTGATTGAGTTGAAAAATGCATTTTTCTCAATCCCATTGAATAAAGACTTGCATGATTTGACATCTTTCACGTTCGGACAAGTTCGTCTGAAAAGCACAAGGCTGCCTCAAGGTTATTGTGAGTCTCCTTCAATTTTTAATAGGGTCCTGCAGATGGACTTGAGCATCATTGCATTAGAGAGTGTTGTTTTGCAATAGATGGATGACATTTTAGTTTGCAGCACAACAGAGGAAGAGTGCAGACACGATTCCATCCGTTATTGACTATACTTGCTGAGAAAGGATACAAAGTTGACAAAAAGAATTTACTGTATTGTCAACAAGAGGTGTTGTACATAGGCCAACTGATTTCACATGAAGGAAAGAAGGTTACTTCTGAAAGAGCTGAAGCTAGTTTGAAAACAGCTAAGCCACACACGGTAAAACAAATGCAGAGTTTTCTAGGATTATGTAATTATGTCAGGGCATAGGTCTTTGACTACAGCTCTTATAACAGGCCCTTATTACAAGCCTTAAAGAAGTCACAGGCAACGGAAGAAAAAGATCGTGTGGACTAAGGTCACAGAGGAAGGGTTTCATGAACTAAAAAAGGCCATTTGCGCAGCACCATATTTAGGGATTCCCAATTATGCAGAGGAATTCTACCTATTTTCACCCACGAATGGTATTGTTATGACCGGAGTCCTTACACAAAAAACCATGTTGGGGAACAAGCCCCTGGCATACTATAGTGGGATTTTAGACCCAGTGATGAGAGGTCATTTCCCTTGTGAACTAAGTTTGGCTGCTGCCGTGTTCGCCATATAGAAAGCTACAACCATTGTAATGGGGTGCCCAATGATGTTATTGATTGAGCACGCATTATTTGCTATTCTAGAGAAACCAAAAGGTACATTGATATCACAAAGAGCTTCTGCTTATGAAGTGGCCATATCAATCCAGCGATCAAAATAGTTTGATGCAGAATAGTGAACCCAGCTATGTTTATAGCAGAGCCAGTTACTGAAGGAGAGCCAATACATGATTGCGCAAACTATGAAGAATTCTATGATGAAATCCCCAGAGTAAAATAAAATGCACTGGCAGAAGGAGAAATCATCTTCATTGACGGTTCTTCTAGGATCATTCAAAATGTTGGAAAGAGATATACAGGTGCCGCTGTGGTAAAGCACATGGCAAATGGGGAATTTCGAGTACTTATTAGTGCATGTTTACCCTCTCATTATTCAGCATTGACTGCAGAATTATTGGTGTTGATACTTGCGCTCGAGAATCACACCGACCAGGAAGTAATGGTGTATAGTGACTTTGCCTATGTGATGTTGACAGTGCACGCAGGCTTAGCGCGCTGGAAAAGGAGGGGCTACCTCTGAGCGGATGGCACCCAATGCAGCACGCAGGCGTATTGGACAGGCTCATTAAGGCACTGCAACTCATAGTGGGCATAGCAGTCGTGAAATGCGCAGCTCACACGAAAGGGACAGATTTTATCTCACTCGGAAATCAAGCAGCTAACGCTGAAGACAAGTGTGTGACAACTGAAGATGAAATAATGATGGATGTGGGAATGCCTGATGTGCACGAGAAAATGATTGTTTTGAGGAGTGAGCCGGAAGGCTACAGTAACATGTCAAATACTCAGTTAATGGAACTCCAAGGGGAGGCATCACAGGAAGAAAATAATCTTTGGAAGCAAAGAGGGCGTTCTTTAAACCCCTCCGAGGCTTTGTGGTGACAAGACAGCACTGGTAAACCAGTAATGCCTATAACCCTACTGAAAATAGCACTGGAACAGTTACACTATCCACCACATATAGCAAGAGAGAATTTAGTAGAAACTATTGCCGAAGACAGGTTTGTACCAAACCTAGCATAACATGTTGCATTTTTCATGATAAATTGCATAGTCTGTCAGATATTTACAGCTGGGCATACACTCGTGTAATCAGAGGAGTCATCCCAAGGCCTAATGGTCCTTTTCAGCACTTGCACATTGACTAGGTCGATATGATTCAAGTATGTAACGGGTACGGGTATCTAGTTGTTGTGTTGTGTGTCCATTCTCTAGATGGAAAGAAGCAGGTCCATGTACACACCCAGACTCTACCTGTGCGGCAAATTCTTGGTGAGGGAAGTGTTTCCCAAATGAGGAGTTTGTGAAGTGATGAGGTCAGATAACGGTCCTCATTTTGTTAACGCAGTATTTGAACAGATCAGCTTGTTGCTTGGTATAAAGCACAAGTTTTCATCGGTGTATCATCCGCAAGGGAATGGCACATGCAAGATGCTCAACGGCTTGTTAAAGGAAAGGATAGCCAAGTTGAAGCTTTCTCTGAAGAAAGGATGGTTGCAGTGCCTTCCACTGGCTTTGTATGCACTCAGAAACCAGCCTGGTTCTGACCACCATCTTATGACACGTGAAAATGTGACGGGCAGAAGACTGTGGACGCCTTTAATAACTCAAACTAGAACCAGATGTGATGCTGGGCCAACAGGAGAAGTGCTAGTATTGGAAATGCAAAACTATCTGAACTCTATGACTTCCAGTTTTTCTGTAATTTCAGGACAGCTGCAGCGACGAAGAGGGTGTAGGGCAGTACAGATAACAGAAGGAGATACTACAACAGACAAGGTTCCGGAGTTACGTATACCTCAACTATACCCTGGGGATGCCATCCTAGTTCAGAACCACACAAGGAAAAGGTGGGATGAGCCAAGGTTCCACAGCCCTTTTATTGTGGTGGACATAACGCCTTCTGCAGTTAAGTTACAAGGAAGAAGAGCTTGGATCTTCCTTGGTCACGTTATGCCATATATCGGAGAGACCGCTCTGTCCGCACGCCAACCCGGAGAGACTACAGACAATGGGGAAGAACCACAGCACATGCAGACGAGATCCATGACGAGGAAGAAGGACGCATAACCAGTCAAGTGAAAAAGCAAGAACCTTTACGATAAGGTTGTGGTCCAGTTATAAGACATTTCCTTTGAGCAAAATAAAGGAAAAGGGACACAAATACTAACACTATGTGCATCCTAGTTGCAGGGTAAAACGAAGACAATTGCTTTAATTAAGCCACAAGAAGATTTTTGACTTTGGACTGAGGCACTTTGAGGACTTGATAAGAAAAGTTATGCCGAATTTTGATCGAGGATATGTAAATTGGAAGAGAATACAGTATCCTGAGTCATTCAATACAGAGATTTTGTTTGGACTTACTTATGGTGTCACACAATAGTGACCTCACCAGGAACATACTCACCTATTTTGAATTGGTATTGAGATCCTACCCGTCGTTGGTGGGGAGACTTACAAGCATAACAGAGTTTTTGCACAATCCTGATAACGAAAAGATAATATCAAACTTGCTCACAGTGATCACAGAACAATTTAATTTACTTCCAGAGTACAGCGAGGACAAAACAAATGTCCCTATCACCAGAGAATCATAGACTGGTGAATGCAGCGTTTTTTTGTTTAATCAAGGATTATCCAGACCTTGTTGGGAGACATGCAAATGTTGATGTGCTCACATTTATCCGTGATCCAGCTACCACTACAAACTTGAGAATGCTTTTGCATAGCATAATGATACAGGTTGCACATTCTTCTCATCAAAATCACAGAAGAGTGTAGAGACTTTCATTTGAGGGACAGATCGTGGAAGTGTTGACAAGAAATACACTTTTTCTATGCTACCAGAGACGCAACATGTCATCTGGAGTAAAGCAGGCTCGAGGTATAGATTGGGAACTAGTCTATATGGAACATATGTTATAGACTTGTTGAGGTCATTGTTCATTGTTGGAACATTACATTGCAAATAGAACTGTTTCCAGAGACAAGAGACAGTCCATTATCTAGATTAAGAGGACAACTGGTCCAGAATTATTGATCCATGAAGCAGAGACAGTAAAACCCAGAAAGAATCGATGATAATGAAAATGTATTAAAGAACAAGTTTTTGCTTCCTTAGATGATCGAGATGGGAAGTCAAAGTAGTAGCATTGTTCTCCCTCAGGAGGAGAGACATCCATATTGCCCAAGAAATAGATGTTGTAAAATGACATACAGATACATTGTCTATGCATGCATTATATTCATAATCATATTACTGTCATTAACGATCACAACTGCATTTTCTGTAGGCGCACAAGTGTTGTTCCCCTGCACCCACCTGAGGATGTACGCATGATACCCACAAGAGCGCCCAGACCTTGTATAGTCATTGCTGTTCCAAGAAAGAATGATAGAGTGACTGAGCTTGAAATGGATGTGGTAAGCAATGACACACACACAACACTTATTTTAGCAAATGAGTTGAAACGCCAGAGACAGGGTCGGCAAAGTAAACCAGACAAGGGATTGCTGAAAGCTGTGCCTACACAGATAATGAGTACAAACACACCTGGCTTAGTGTCAATGATTTCAGAATCACATTCCAGAGAATGGTGAGAGTTTGGAAAAATCACGATGGGAGGTTTTACGCCAAGAGAAATTGAGAGACAAACGGAGGAAGCTGAACGCTTAAAGAGACAAACAGCTTTAGATAATAAGCAAGTAGAGACAACACCTGCAAGCACACCTGATCCTGCGAGATATGATATCAGGGCAGTCCCTGGTGGGAAAACACAGACAGAAATGATAAGAGACATTTTCATGCCTGATTGGTATATTGAAAGGATGAAGCATATTGAATTTTCTCCTGCTTGAACAGTGAAAATGGAAACGCCCATATCATTAATGAAAATGCCTGAGAATCCTCCAGCAAGAAGGAGCTACACAAAAGCACTGTGTCACATACTTGTGAAAGCTCATATCAAAAGTGTAAAAGCCAGAAGAAGCACCAAGAAGACAATAACGAATTGAATGATTAGCTGGATAGCACAGCACATTTGGGGAACAACATATGGTACCAACATATGAGGGAAGTTGGAAGACGAACTTCGGATGAGGAATGATTTGTATGTCCACTTCTGCCTTGCAGCATGAGAAAGTCAAAAACCTTTGTAGCTATCGAGATAGATGTGCAGACAGTACACTGTCTGTCACATATAGCAATGTGCAAGACCAGAGGTCAGTTCATGGGAAGGGATGCTTCTCTCAAATGGGCAATTGACAAGAAAGATCCAGATGAAGATGATTATGTTCAAGACATAAAGACAAGAAACAATGCCAAAATAAAGAATATTGTGATCAGATATGAGAAACCTGGAGTAAAAGGAGCAGAGATCAGAATAGATGTGAACATGAAATTAGAGACTGCAGGAAAAACTTCAGAAGAAACTCGCAGATGGAAGAACAGAAGTCACATGCAAATCTGGGGAACAGTGCTTTCACCAGACAGATGGGAAAAGGGAGTAGCAATCTGCAGAGCAGGGGTAGCGGTTGGTTGTTACCAGACTACCATTGACATAGTGCAAAATGGATGCAAGCCAGTATGGCCAAAGCTTGCTAAACTATTGACATGGGTCAGGGACAGAGGAGGACCCTTGCAGATAATACCATTAGAGAGCCCGAAATTCAGTTTCAGAAATAATGGCACAAGAAAAATGGGAGAAAATCACAATTTTGGATGTGTCTTTGATGCTCCAGGAATGGTACATGGTACTGCAGTGATCCTGAATCACTATTGGGCATGTGGAGCCCAAGCATACATGAGATTACTGAAACACTGAGGTATATGTACATTGGTGAATTTCCATGTTCCAGCGTTGGTTATTCCAAAAAGTGATGTGAACATTGACAGTTTCCCGAAAGCAGATGCTCACCTGAGGAAGACGAGATCTTTGGAGCTTATGAAGAGAACGAAGAGGGAAAATTATTTCTCTGCAAAATCAATAGAAGCTTTCAATGCTATCCCATATGAACATAGACTGTTCAGTCAGACTTCTTCAGTATCCACCTTGATCTTGATGCCAAGAGTTCAGGTTGGGGCAAATACTAAATGGTTGCAGATAACCAGATGGGAGTTACTGCAGACCATCAACACGACCATAAAAGGATTGAATGCAATCAGAGAAGAGTTGAGAGCAATCATACTGATGACACTCCAGAACAGATATGTCTTAGACATGATCACAGCTATGGATGGAGGTGTTTGTGCACAAATCAGAGAATCATATTGCACATGTATACCTTCACATGATGACGATAATGGAAACTTAACAGAGGCCATAGACATGCTGAAGAAACTACTGAATCAGATGATAGATGAAGTAGACGAATTTGATGATGACAGTTGGTTTGGAGCTCTATTTTCATAGATTCCACAATGGATGGCAGATGCATACAAGTTCCTAGGAGCCCTGCCGGTGATTTGATAATCTCTCAATGCCAGAAGACTGCAAAGAAAGCCATAGGGGTGAAGAACATGAATGATGTATGTTGAGTCAGGATGGAAGCCCAAAGCCCTAACTGATGAGGAAATAAGAGACTTTGTGAAGGCCATCATTTATGCACCAAAAGGAACCAAGTTACTGTATCCAAGAGACCATAGAAAACATGTGGGAAGGTGGCTGTATTGCAGCCCAAGTGGAGAATGCCACTGATGACATGGAACAAGGATGAGCACATAAGAACAGCAGGATGCTTGAAAGGAGTCATAAAGAATGGGACCCCAAGGAAGTACCTCTTCAGACCAAAATGTCTGGATCAAGAGGACGGAATGAAAGTGAGGGATGAAGAAAACGTGGATGCCAATTAAGAAGTGAGAGTGGTCGCTGAATCACCCAGAGGGGGGAGTGAAGAGGAAGTGTTGAGTATCATCCCCACTCCAGTTGTCCCCCTCCGATTGCCTATTGAGGTAACTCCAAAGTATGTGATGTATGAAGAACAGTTGAATCAGCATAGAGCAGCATATGAGCTTTGCCCAGTAATGAGCAGCATGACAGCACCTATTAACATACCAACAACTAAGAAAACATGGACAGTAAAATATCCATTAAAGAAGCAATAACTACATTCTAAACAATATGACGGTTGTTTGAATAAAATACCGGAAGAAGCAAAGAAGATAATAAAGGAAGATGAATGGTGACATCAAAAGAAATTGGACTGATGCACATACAGAAGATATAATGATCTGAGAATACTGACAAGAGACGAAATACCAAAGAGATACCATGGATAAGTGAAATCTTGAGCCCAAGATGAAGAAGTTGATGTTAAGATGAAGAAACATATGCCACATACATGATGAAGATATTTAGTTTGGTTAAACGTATACAGATGCAAGTAACTGCAAGAGGCAAAGAAATCATGAAGCTTGCTTATGCTAAATAGTCAACAGATTGCGGCAAGCGCCAACGTTTACAAGTATATACCTCACGAAGCACTTTATGTATAGATGAAAATACACTACGCATATGAGCAGAATTGAACAAGAGCTACAAAAGGCCTCAAATGGAGTGTGTGTCGCATCAAGAAAATCGAGAATCAAGACAGAGTAAAAACTCAGCTAAGGATGACCATGCCAAGAAACCAAGGTTTTATCTGGCTGGAATAAGCCAACATTGGATACAATTAAGGAGAGAAAAGAACAGAGGATCCTGTTAAAAAAGGTCAAGATGAGCCACAGACGTCAGAGAACTAGTAGAATTAAATCAAATATACGAAAAGACACAGAGAAAAGCCGATTTCACGTGACAAAGGCAGACTGGAAGGGTGAAACGTTCACACCTACGCATGGATCCCCGCCATGCCCATACCCCTTAAAAGTTCTCAGAACACAGAGCAGACTCAAGGCCAAACTACAAAGAAGTAATTGACACATGACTACTGAAGTGTTGATTGATTGTACCATAATTGGTGGGAAGATGGGGTGCAGACGAGCTTCACTGCACCTGGATGTTCTTTCTGCGTGATGCTAGACGTAGATGGAAAAGTATGAGTGGGGTTGATGCCAACCCAATCATAGTGGACCATGTAATCTAGGGTCCTGTAGTGAGTAGAGCCAATGGGACGTCATCATTTTAGAGACATTCATAGTGGCCATTTTGAAGGGATGGCTTAGTAGCCCACCTGGCATTGATTCTCCAATCTACCAATATTAAGTTACCTTCCTATAACCAATCACGTTGAATGTTACGTTTTTAAGATTGCCACGTAGAATTGTGTTAGCACGTGTGCAAGTTGTATGTCAGTGATGACAAATTTTTGCTATAATATGTTTTTTCTAAAAGCAAAGAGAGCGAGAAGATCGAGCGATTGCTGATGTTCGTTGTACTGCCCGTTTTATGAACTTGTCATTAAACAGTCTCACTTTGCAAAACTATTGAGTTGTCTTAATTATTTGATGCATGAGTATGAATCTGCATCCCCATCTATCTCGAGGGCACTGCTACTCATCTTAAAGGGCTGTTTGGAGATCATCCAGTTTAAAGATCCGAGTCACAGAAGAGACAGAAAGCTGAGGGGATACCAAGGAGAGGTGAGAGGACGAGAGAGGAGAGGTGAGATGAAGATCTGAGTCACAGAGGATGTAAAGTGAGAGGAAGAGAGAGGTGAGGTGAGATGAAGACCCAAGTCACAGAAGAGACAAGAAGCTGAGGGGAGACGCAGGAGAGGTGAGAGAAGAAGAGAGGTGAGATGAAGACCCAAGTCACAGAGGAGACAGGAAGCTGAGGGGAGACAAAGGAGAGGTGACAGGAGGAGAGGTGACATGAAGATTCAAGTCATAGAGGAGACAGGAAGCTGAAGGGTGGTGAGGCGAGAGGAGAGTTGAGATGAAGACCTGAGTCACAGAGGAGACAGGTAGCTGAGGGGAGACGAGGGGGAGGTGAGAGGAGGAGAGAGGAAAGGTGAGATGAAGACCCAAGTCACAGAGGAGACAGAAAGGGAGAGGAGAGGAGAAGAGAGGAGAGGAGAGGTGAGAGGGGAGAAAGGAGAGGTGAGAGGATGTGAGAGGAGAGTTGAGATGAAGATACAAGTCACAGAGGAGACAGAAAAGGAGAGGAGGAGCGAGGAAAGGTGAGATGAAGACCCAAGTCACAGAGGGGACAGAAAGGGAGAGGAGGAGAGAGGACAGGTGAGAAGGAGAGAGTGGAATCGTGAGAGGAAGATCTGAGTCACAGAGGAGACAGGAAGCTGAGGGGAGATGAGGGAAAGGTGAGAGGAGGAGAGAGGAGAGGTGAGATGAAAACCCAAGTCACAGAGGAGACAGAGAGGGAGAGGAGAAGAGAGGAGAGGTGAGAGGAGGTAAGAGGAAGATACGAGTAACAGAGGAGACAGGAAGCTGAGGGTAGAGAGGAGAGGTGAGATGAAGTTCCAAGTCACAGAGGAGACAGGATGCTGAGGGGACAAAGTAGAGGTCTGAGGAGGAGAGATGAGAGGTGAGAGGTGAGAGTAAGATCTGAGTCACAGAGGAGACAGGAAGCTGAGGGGAAAGGAAGGAGAGTTGAGATGAAGACCCAAGTCACAGAGGAGACAGAAAGGGAGAGGAGGAGGGAGAAGAGGTGTGAGGAGGAGAGAGGAGAGGTGAAATGAAGACCAGAGTTACAGAGGAGACAGAAAGCTGAGGGGAGAGGAACGAGAGGCGAGAGGTGAGATGAAGATCCAAGTCAGAGAGGAGACAGGAAGCTGAAGGGAGACGAGGAGAGAGGAGAGGTGAGATGAAGACCCGAGCAGCAGAAGAGACAGGAAGCTGAGGGAAGATGAGGAGAGAGGAGAGGTGAGCTGAATACCTGAGTCAGAGAGGAGACAGAGAGCTGAGGGGAGATGAAGGAGAGGTGAGAGGAGGAGAGAGGAGAGGTGAGATGAAGACCCAAGTCACAGAGGAGACAGAAAGGGAGGGGAGGAGAGAGGGGAAGTGAGATGAAGACCCAAGTCACAAAGGGGACAGAAAGGGAGAGGAGAAGATAGGAAAGGTGAGAGGAGGAGAGTGGGGACGTGAGAGGAAGATCTGAGTCACAGAGGAGAGAGGACGCTGAGGGAAGAGGAAGTAAGGTGAGATGAAGACTCAATTCACAGAGGAGACACAAAGGGAGAGGGGGAGAGAGGAGAGGTGAGAGGAGGAGAGAGGAGAGATGAAAGGAAGACCCGATTCACAGAGTAGACAAAAAGCTGAGGGGAGAGGAGAGGAGAGGTGAGATGAAGATCCAAGTCACTGAAGAGACAGGATACTGAGGGGAGACTTAGGAGAGGTGGGAGGAGGAGAAAGGAGAGATGAGATGAAGACCCATGTCACAGAGGGAGAGGAGAAGAGGGGAGAGTGAGAGGGGGAGAGAGTAGAAGTGAGAGGGGAGGACAAATGAAGATACAAGTCACAGAGGAGACAGGAAGCTGAGGAGAGAAGAAGGAGAGGTGAGAAGAGGGGAGAGGAGAGGTGAGATGAAGACCCAAGTCACAGAGGGGAGAGAAAGGGAGAGGAGGAGAGAAGAGGGGTGAGAGGAGGAGAGAGGAAGATCCAAGTCACAGAGGAGACAGGAAGCTGAGGGGTGAGAGGAGAGATGAGATGACGATCCAATTCACAGAGGAGACAGAAAGGGAAAGGAGGAGAGAGGCGAGGTATGAGGAGGAGAGAGGAGAGGTGAGAGGAAGATTTGAGTCACAGAGGAGACAGGATGCTGAAGTGAAAGGAAGAAGAGGTGAGATGAAGACCCAAGTCACATAGGAGATGAAGACCCAAGTCACAGAGGAGACAGAAAGGGAGAGGAGGAGAGAGGAGAGGTGAGAGGGATATCTGAGTCGCAGGGGAGACAGAAAGGGAGAGGAGGTGAGAGGAGAGGTGAAATGAAGACCCAAGTCACAGAGGGGACAAAAAGGGAGAGGAGGAGAAAGGAAAGGTGAGAGGAGGAAAGAGGATGATCCATGTCACAGAGGAGACAAGAAGCTGAGGGGAGAGGAGGGAGGGAGACGTGAGAGGACATAATTAAGCTTTTGAAGAGTAAAAAGAAAAGCCTAAAAGTCCAAAAGATCAGCAGAAGAGGGAGAATGAGTCCAGGAAGAATGATATGAAATGCCTGCACCTCCGCCTTTAAAAGGCAATAGGAGTATGTTCTTACATGGTCTACTGGCATGTATTGGCAGAGCCAGCATAAACATGCTTTGTTATAGTATCCTTACTGGCATTATGGACAAAGCAAACATGAGTATTTTCCTATGTGGGAAATAGTGGCATGCATAGGTACACCAGAATGGACATGTGTGAGCACAATCGATATGAACAAGTTTTTTTTACACTTGCAGAGTACTGGCATATAGTGGGCAAAGGCATTATGAAAATGTATTTGAAAATGCTGCTGTGCACTGTTGGTGGCATGGCATTTAATGGACTTTTTATTTCTTACCCTACAAAACTGATTGTAAACCGTGTGGCTTTTTACCCAATCTAACACAGAAAGTGTACTGAAAAAATGCACTATTTTAACCTATTATTTTTTTTTTCTTTATTTGTTTTGGTTTAGAAAAACCTTTACAAAACATATTCATTTTCATTACAGAGAAATACAAAGTAAAAACAACGAAATAGCAAAGCAGAAACATATTCACATTTTCAAATAAGAGAACACAGTTAATCTCCTGTATCTAACATATTGACCCTATTACGAAGTCCATATCATAAATTTTCACACCATTACCTAACCAAGTCACTGAATAGCAATCCATAAATTCATCATCATTACTCTTACATAGTAGGAAGACCAAAACCAGATTAAAATAAACGAAAAAAATATAGCAATGAAAGGAAATTTAAAACAGAGAACACACATTTCTCAGAAACGTTGCTACCCTGATATTCAAGTTGCCATTGTTGTTGTGTAGCATTTTATACCAAATAAATTCTCTATTTACTTCCGCAGTATTATGGACATATTGCGCAAATATAGGAGTCTTTTTTCCCTCAGTGCCGGGCATACCAGAAGTATATGTTTCAGGTCCTCAACCATGCCTTCTATACCACAAAACCTACACCACGGCCATATTAGTTGAACAATTGATCTGATAGAGAGTATTTGGTTTGTGGGCAATACGTTGAATCTAAAACGCATAAAATCATTACGGATTGTTTTATTTGGATACTTTGTTAGGTAACTTTCCATTACTGGCAACCATTTATTTAAAGCACACACTTGAGGGTAGAGTTTGGTACTCAGTATCGCATTTTTAGTATGAATCCAATCGAAACCCAGCACACTTTCTTTCACTCTTACTGGATTATTCCTAAGGGAAATCGTAGAGATACCCATTAAATTCAAGTTTTTATTTATTTCTTAATTTAATTCCACTATGAAAGGATTACAAATATCCCAACCTGCATGGTAGTATAAAGTATTGGTCTCTAAGTAATTGCATTTTCTCCATAGCGTCATCCGTTTCCATGTCACTAACGCCTGAAGTGAATTTGAACCCATATCGTACTTGATTAAATTGTACGGAATACATTTTGGTAAATAATACATTACCGATTTCCAGATGTAACTTTCTGTTGAGGCCCTCAGATCTTCACACGCTAAGGAATGGAATTCAGCCCCATATATTAAACGGGGAATTACTTTTTTCATATAGAATTCTGTCAAAGGAGACATCCAGTGCCCACATTTGAGAGATAGCAATGTCTGCCATGAGTTTCAATTGTGTCCTAAGTAGGGGTCTGGACTGTGCCCCTGCTATTGAGAAGCCCAGATATTTAAACTCCGATTTTGCGTTGAGCCTGATGTTCCCAGATACCCAAGATAACGTGTTAGATTTCTTATTCTTCCTCCCCAAGCGCACAATTACAGTTTTGTCTGGGTTAACCTTAAGAGCAATTGAGGTAGTAAATCCCTCAAATGCTCTGAGCATGCGTTGAAGTCCCACCTTAGTGGTGTCAATTAGGAGGAAATCATCTGCATATGCCAACCAGGACATACAAGTGTTCGAAATTCTTGGTGGAACTAGTCCCCTATTTAATAAGGCCCGGTTTGTGCCGCTAACATATAAGTTGAAGATTGTAGGAGCCAGTCTACAACCTTGGCGCAATCCATTGTAAATTGTGAATTGCTCCGAAAGGTTACCTGCAGAATCAAGTCTTACTTTAACATCAGTCTGAGAGTATATTGCCCTTACTATGTCTATCAAAATTGGAGGCATGTTTAATATTCTTAATCTTGACCATAGTGTGTTCCTGTCCACCATGTCAAAAGCGGAACTCAGGTCCCTAGATGCTATAAAGACTGATTTATCTGCTTTTTTCATTGCTTCTGCTCTTAAGCAATACAAGATTAGCCCCCCACATTCGGTCCACATATTTTTCCTGAATCCGAAATGTCTCATATCCAAAATTTTGTTTTCATCAATCCATTTTTGGATGTCTCTTAGAACAAGTGAGGCAAAGAGCTTGGAATCCGGGTCGGCAATGGCTATTGGCCAGTAACTCTTGGGACCTATTATTTAAAAACTTTTCTCAAGTGGGCAACCCCCTCTCTTGATTGGTTCGCCCTCCCTCACTACTCTGTCACTTCTATGCATTTGGCTGGGTGCAGAATAAGTGACCTTCCTTCTCCGGGCTCTTCTTGGTGTGGGCCCTCCTCCATTAGCACCAGGCCCCACTTGTTACAGAATCATGGCTACACCTCTGGTGAGTTGGGGTGAAAGATGGATGTAATGGGTCAAAGGAAAGCATAATATCGACTCGGCCTACGGGGGGTTAGGGGGTTAATCATTAGGGTAATAGGGAGTAGGGACAGTGATGGCTTACTGGAATGCAAGTGGGAGGCTTACATCTCCTTTTTACTTGACTTTAGTATAAGCAGTACATGCTAGCCAATGTTTCCACTGTTCTGCCCCACCCCCTTGCACCAAGTTGGCGACTATGTGCAAATGCGGTCATATAACTGCCAAGGTTACTTCTCTATATTTGGGCACCCCTGCACACCAGTGGTTCTAATGAGATTAGTTTTGAGAGATGCAAATATTAATGCTCTTTTTCTAGAGGTTAGAGGTGCAGGGGAGAAAAAAGGCCTTGGCACGAGACCTAAATACATACAAGAAGTACAGAAGAGGATCCAAGATTGGAACCTTCCCGTCCCCTGCACACTATCAAAATTTGTCCTTATGGCAGTTAATATTACTACATAAGGGCGAATTTTGATATTACTATTAACCGTCATAAGGGCTAATTTTGATATTACTATTAACCGAATTTTGATAGTGTGCAGGGGACGGGGAGGTTCCAATCTTGGATCCTCTTCTGTCCTTTTGACGAAGCACGAATACAGTTCAACTTTCGCACAGAGCATATTTACAAAAAAATAGGTATTTAGCAAAGCCAAAATTCCCGACCATAGCCAGCCCCGGCAGAACCTAAAAAAAGCGGACCCATTCTGCAAATTTCTGCAAGTTACTACTTTTGACAGCACATCGTTTGGGAAGATGGTGTAAGGGAGGCGGGGCGGGGCTGTGCACATGTGTGGTTATTGCACTTAATGATCACAATGGGGGAACACTGAGAAACGCATGGGTTAAAATTAATTCATCTGCTCTGCTCCCTTCTTCTCCGCCTCATACCTCGAAAGCATGGATATCGCGAGAACATGTAGCAGTGTGATAGATACAGCTCCTAAAAGGCTCATTTTACATCAGCGTTGCATATGCTCAATCTGCAGGTTACATTGTGCCCTCCAAAGATAAAGACAGATACATTTTTTTTAAAAACACGCAATCAATTCACACAAATTAAACATAGAAACTTAAAAATGAATGCTCACCCAAAGAGGTCAAACTTTTGCTGTTCAAGCATGCACAGAACATTGTTAAAAAACATATATAAAAAACATGATTACACGACAAAGTTAAAAATGGACGGTGTGTGCGTGTTGTTGGTAAAACACAATTCCAATTAAGAGACGGTTGGCATTGACGTTGCATTATAAATGCTGCTCCAGTTGAACACACGCCTTCTATGCCATTCTGTCAGATCTGAAGTATTCATAAGAAGTTGCTCTTCAGTCTAGAAATTCTCATGTACTGTTACAGGCCACCGCTCCTTTAAGAAGCGGCCCCGCCCACTAAGAGGCGAGACCAATGACGTGTAATTAGGGGGAGTTTGCGGGAAGGTGAGGTTCGCACCAGTTACGTTCGACGTCCAAGAAGGTTACGTTCCACCTCGCCACATGTGTGTGTCATAATTAAGGCCCGAACCCGGGCAACACTGGCGGCGAGGACAAGTCCCCACATGCCGGAGTCCACCTTGATGGCAGTCTGCCGTATCTCCTGGCCTCTGGTAATACACCACGCCTCCTCCTGTCATTGCCAGCGATCCCGCCACGCATACATGCCGGCCCCTGGCAGTCCGCCAGGCCTCCTCCTTCTGACGTGGCTGGTGATCCCGCCGCACACACCCTCCTGCCCCTTAGCAGCTTGCCAAACCTCCAGCACGACGGGGCTTCACTTCATCCTGCTCTGGAAGTCGACGTTTCCACGTCCACCCAGGTGGCCTTAAAGAAACTGCTTCTACATGCCTCTACAAGCAGAGCGGCCAGCCCCTCAACGCTTCATGAGGCCTGAAGCCGCCATTTCTTCAATAAAGACACGTGTACAGACAACGGTGAGCGGCCCCTCCGCTCCCCAACACGCGCTGCACTCCATGCTCCTCCCTGGGAACAATAACCCCCAACCCCAGGAAACATCTGCTTGCTACAGAGACCACGCGGTCCAGAAGACTGAGCATGGACACAAGAGGCCCCCATGTCCTCATCCAACAGACACACGTTGCCCGCCAAAATCACCTCCCAGTCACGCCACCATCTTTGGGTCCACGCAAATGAGAATATCAAATTGAAACCAGTGTCCTCCTCCACCCACACCCTACCGCCAACAGTCAGCACACTGTAAAGGGCACATTATCTCCACCGGATGAGCAATCTAGCATCGCCCCAGCCAGCCCAGGTGGCCAAATCCATCCACCTATGGATGCCATCGCCATTCACCACGACACCACAAGCCACCAAAGGTCCAAGGTGGACTGAGTGAATGGAGGATTTCCATCATTTTGTAAGGGGTCAGAGTACGGCGACTCGCCCCACATAAGGGACATCTTCCTCAACCTGGTGTGGGGGAGATAAAGACCATCATTAAAACCCTTCCAGCAGCTGAACAAAATGACTTTCCGGCATTAATCAAAGCCCTTGACAAACTACTCATAATCAAACCCAATCGCGATTATGAAAGGTATCTCTTCAACCAATGCTCTCAGAAACCACAAGAAAGAGTGGACGAAGGCATAACCCGTTTAAGAGTAAAAGGCGCCCACTGCCAATTTGATGCATTCTCTTTAGATGAAGGCTGCCTATCATCCACACTCAAGAAGCAGCTGCTGAAAAATCCCCTCACTATCCCCGAAGTCAGCAAACTTGCTCGCATTTTTGAGAGAGTGGACGCCAAAGCATCCCAAAACAAGACACCACTGAACTCATTGCTGCTGTCCAGCCACCTCGACAGGGCGATAAAGGACCATACCCATACAGATCACAGGCCCAACAAGTTCCACATCAACAGAGACAATGCTACCGCTGTGGCAGGGCATTTCCTCACTCAGGGTCCTGCCCAGCGCTATCACAAAGGTGTACAGACTGCGGAAGAGAGGGACATTTTCAATCAGTATGTAGAGAAGGGAAACCCTTCCCCGTGATGTGACCCCAAGCACCAGTCAGGATGCCCTCCCGCCCACCATTTCCCCAATATGGACAACAAAGGCCTTATCAACCGAACCAACGGCGATATGTGAGAGCCGTAGACAAATATCAAGGCTACGAATACCCACAAACACAGGACTATACAGACCAACCACAATACCTCTCGGATGAATACGACAATCCAAGGGAAGGATATGGAGAGGATGTATACTACCACAACCCCACAACAACTACAAACACCATGTAGTATGGCCCACATAACCAAGACAAATGCGTCAATCTTGTGCTAGACAGCGAAGAAGCCAGGGAAGCCCCATTAATACCGATCAAAATGAAAAATTGTCTGTTTCATTTCATGGTGGACTCAGGCGCCACCGTGAACATTATGGGCAGACAAGATTACTCGAGAATCCCAAACCCACCAGCGCTCAAACCATCACATTGCAGAATCTTCCAGTGGGGGACTGACACACCCATACAGACTATCGGACACTTTATGTGCCACTTACTCTTAAACGAACAACAGGTGGAAACCACCTTCCACGTTGTTTGATCCCTCCCCAAAGGGCGATGCCTCCTCAGTTAGCCTCATGCCTGGGCCTGATCGAGATCCACGTGAGAGCAGGAGACACCCTCACCTCAACCACGATCTGACAAGAGTCAAAGTAACAGACTGGACGATCCTACACAGGCAAACCCAAACCTCATTACAAAAACAGAGATTGTGCAAAAATTCCCGAATCTATGCACTGCCCTAGGAAAACTCAAAGGTCCCCCAATCAAAATACCAATAGACCCAATGGTGAGACCTGTGCCGCAACACCCAAGGAGAGTTGGATTTCACCTCCAGAAAGCGATCTCCAGAGAAGTTAGACAACTAGTCTCTGATGGCATCATTGAGCCAGCTACAGGACCAACACCGTGGGTCTCCCCCTTAGTCATTGTACCGACGGAAGGGGGCAGACTATGCCTATGCATCGATATGAGAGCGGCCAACACCACCTTCCAGTGCGAGAGACACCCTGGCCCATGCATCGAGGACATGATAGTACAAATGAACAACGCTTGCATGTTTTCCAAACTCGATTTAAACCAGGGATAACACCAACTGGAGTTGCACCCCGACTCCAGAGAAATAACAACCTTTGCGACACACAATGGGTTGTGATACCGGAGACTGAACTTTGGCATCTCTTCAGCCGCTGAAATCTTTCAGGAGGCGGTGCGACAGATCATCATGCCAATCTGGGGAGCATTAAACTACAGCAACAATATCCTCATCTTTGGCTTGTCGAAAGAAGCTCATGATGCCGTCCTCCTTGCCACTTGTGAGGCAGTACAAGCGACTGGCCTCGCACTTAACATTGAAAAATGCTGTTTCAGCAAGTCAAAGCTCAAGTTTTTCGGCCAAGTCTTATCGAGTGAAGGAATTATGCCTGACCCTGAAAAGGTAGACACTATCACAAAGCTCAAAGAACCACAACAAGCCGCTGATGTCCGCTCTTTCCTAGGAAGGGCCGGATACTGCGCCAGGTACATACCGCATTATGCTTCCCTCACAGAACCACTCAGGAAACTTCCACAGAAGGAAGCGACATTCAACTGGTCACTGGCATGCCAACGTGCGTCCAATGCCATCAAACAAGCTCTCATGCAAGCCCACCGACTAGCTTATTTCATCCCGACCTGGCACATGGAAGTGATAGTGGACACCAGTCCAGTGGGCCTAGGAGCAATCCTAGCACAGATGAGCGGAGCAGACGTCAACCCTAGACACGTGGTAGCTTACGCAAGTAGAGCACTGTCCACTCCAAAATCGGCCTAATCACAAGCAGAGAAAGAAAGCCTGGCCGCAGTCTGGGCATGTGAAAAAGTTCAAAACTTTCTTATCGGAAAGAAATTCACCTTGATAACAGATCAACAGGCACTGCTCTCACTATTTGGCAATCCACATACCAAGATGCCTCCAAGAATAGAGCGATGGCGCATCCGCCTTCAAGAATATGATTACGACATCATACACCGACCCGTAGGCGACCTAAACCCTGCCGACTACCTGTCGCAACATCCAGTGGGGGCCCCACTGACACGAAGAGGGGATGTCGCTTATGTCAACTACATAGCAGCAAACTCACTACCACCCGCACTATCGATGGACTTGGTTGCTGCGGCCTCAGCTGCGGACCCCACGACCTCACTTGCCATCAGCCTCACGTCCAACAAGTGGAGAGACCACCGACGAGCAATACTAGCCCACCCGGGGGTGTGTAAAGAAGAAATTGAAAGACTAGCCAGAATACATAACGAATTGGCCGTCAAAGACCACAACATACTACTCAGTGGCTGTCACATCATCATCCCAGCTGCCCTGAGAGCAGATGTCATCCACACAGCACACAAAGGACACCAGGAGGCCGAAAACACAAAAATACAACTGTGATGCCACATCTGGTTCCCATTCCTGGACTCAGCAGTGGACGAATGGATAAAGAATTGCCATGCCTGCCAGTGCAAGTCGTCAGCCGAACCACCCGCTCCTCTACAACACACACAAATACCAGATCACCCCTGGGAAAGAGTAGCTGTGGGCTTTTACGGACCCACAGAATCAGGTGACTATCTTCTCCTGATCGACGAATACTTGCGATTCCCCATAGTCAAGAAGCTAAACACTACAGCCTTTCCTCAAGTGGCCGCAGCACTAGATGAAGCACTTAGTGAATGGGGCATTCCCAGGGTGATCAAATCCGACAACGGACCACCTTTCAACGAAGATGAGTTTGCAGTGTTAGCAAGACACCTAGGATTCAAGCACATGAAAATTACACCTCGACACCCGCAAGCAAATGGAATGGCGGAACAATTCATGGCATCAATAAAGAAGACGATCCAGAGAGCCCGGATTGAGGCAGTTAACCCACATAAAGCACCGTGCAGACTCCTCAGAGACGATCGAAATACACCCCATGAATCCACGAGCAAAACCCCAGCTGAACTCATGGTTCGGTATGAAGTACACACCCGCATCCCATGAAACCCATCAGCCACAGAGACCTTGGATACAGAAATACTTCAACGAGATGCGGAAGTGAAAGAAAGGGCAAAGCAGCACACTGACACAAGACTTTCAGATTGGGGATGAACTTCTTGTACAACAGCCCATGATATGAAAGACAGACCCACGGTTTGCCCCGAATCCCATGAGAGTCACAGCTGTGAAAGGGACCATGGTGACAGCCCAAGACCATGACAAGGCCATCACAAGGAACTGTCAGCAATTCAAACACTACCTCAAAAGAGAAGGGAGTGAGTCTCCCCCGAGACCCAGCAACCTGGTACCATGGGAGCCATGAGATGACTTGTGGATCCTACATGGGGAAGCTGCCAGCAGGGTGGAACCCGGCGAAGACGGCCAAAATGGAGAAGAAGCAGTGGCCCATCACGAGAGACCACAGCGGTTCATTAAGAGACCAGCACGACTGGTCGAAGAATGTTAGTCCGACGTTTGGACATTTGTTCGGGGATGGTGTTACAGGCCACCGCTCCTTTAAGAAGCGGCCCCACCCACTAAGAGGTGGGACCGATAACATCTAATTGGGGGGAGTTTGAGTAAAGGCGCGGTTCGCGCCAGTTACTGGAAAAGGATAATAAAGAAGGTTACGTTCCACCTCTCGGCTGTGTGTGTCATTATTAGGGCCTGATCCCGGGCAACATGTACTGAAACCAAAACATTGCAACTCCCTTTCCACGCGCATCAGACACCTCTACATAACATGTTTAGTGGTCTTGCGTTTACCTACTAGAAGTCTGTTTTGTGGTGCTACCCCACTGACCGTATTTCCACTGTTTGGGCAGCGGATTACCAATCTCCATCTATTTCTTGTGCAAATGTTTTCCTCCACCATATTATTTGATAGCGGTTAATCCTGGGGTGCGAGTCTGAATAGCACACAGATGCCAGAAAAAAAAGTGCGCACCTTTTATTCTGATGTCTCTTTGCCACATTCAGCTCTTGCCCTCTAGGCTTAACCACTACAAAATAACGTAAATACGGTGGTGTCAAATTTTGTTCTGGACAATTGGCTGATTAAAGAAGTGTCCATGGGTTATAGTCTCTGTCGACTCACGCCCTGAAAGCCCCCTGCCTGGTGCAATTTAGGCCTTATGTTATGTCACACCTGGTGAGATTAGTGAATTTAAATGTTGGCTTGGGTATCTTCTTTACCTGCAAAACAATCAGATTCCACATACAAACTATCAATTTCTTTTCAAAACAGACCATAGGTCTGAGCCACAGATTGTGGACTCTCCACCACTCCTCATTGTGTGGAAACCAGAATAGAACAGCTCCACGTGCACTAACAAGCATTCATGTTCCCATTAGCGAAGATCTTAACTTCATAAAGAGACACATTCTGAGCTCAAAGTCAAACAAGAAAAGTGTCATTGGGTGAGAGAAGGGCACTTTTATTTGCTCTCTATCCTTTATCTAAACATAGCTACTGAATATGGACATACAAGCCAACGTGTCTCTGGAGACGTTACTACAATCCTCGTTTTAACTTTGCATTCTGGTACTTGCACTCATAATGGGGGAAATGGAGGACTACAAGTCCCAGAAGGCAAAGTAAAATAAGAACTGCACAAGCACCTCCTGCATGGAATGGTGCATGTTGGCATGTATGTTTGGAGCAAATAAGAAAAAGGTTGTTCATCCACGAAAGGACACTTTTCTTACTTTGTGTGGAGCTCAGCACAAGGCCCCGAGTATAATGCACAGTTCTTGCCCGGAGAGTTAAAGTATCTGAGGACACAGTTTTGGAAATAAAACTCAAGTATTCTTATCAGGTGAAACCTGAGCCCTGGTCTGCATAGACAATAATAATTGCTCCTATCTGTTTAAAAAAAGGTTTTCATGTTATCAGCCGGCCCAAACGGTTCCTGTCCCTTGGAAAGGAGCACATCCCATTTAAGTTCTGAAAATAAACCCACTATTCTTCTCTTTAGTTCACGGCTTTATTGGTCAGTGTAAATGATATTTTTTTTATTATGATAGCACGATTTACGAATACACAAAGGCCTGAACCTGCCTCTGTAGCTGATTCTTCTCTTCTAATTTGACCTTCTCTTCCTAGGCTCCAGGCTCAGCTCTGTGCGCCCTCAGGGTCTGATAAATTAACTTCCTGGGCACCAGTGGTCCAGGGATGAATATCGCTCTGCGCGCCCTCAGGGTGTGATAAATTAACTTCCGGGGCACCAGTGGTCCAGGGATGAATATCGCTCTGTGCGCCCTCAGGGTGTGATAAATTAACTTCCGGGGCACCAGTGGTCCAGGGATGAATATCGGTTTCTAAACCATCAATCAGACCCACACCTCCAGTACACCAGAAGGATCCGAACAAATTGGAAACGCATGTAAATAATAAACTTCCTTTGCCAATTTTGGTAATGTGGACGGAACGGCAGGCCTATCTCTGCAAGGTCATGGATCGCAGGGACGTCATTTCACCAAAATGCCAGGGGTAGTGGAAGTGACATCACACGACCCTTGACCCCTAATGACATCACAGGAAATTATGCCATTTGACCCCACCCCAAAGTGATATCGCGGGAGGCGATGGAACACGATCTTTCACCCATTGACAAAACAGGAAGTGGCATCACATAGCATTGTACACTACAACAAATATGGTTACGATATCACTATCATGTGATCCACATTTCATACAAGAATGGATCGCCGTATGTATCGTTAAGACAATTGTGTATAGGCCCATATTACCAAATTACTGTGAATGCAAGCAGACGTCCATGACCAAATGATAATGATGTGTTATTATATAGCACTCACGCTTAAGCGCTTTATGTAGAAACAATATACACCGATTATCACCCAACCTGTGTTGGTACTCATTTATCAACCTCAGAAGGATGAAAGGCTGAGTTGAGGCGTTTAAGAACAGACTAAATCAATCAGTGACTCACCCCCTGAAGTGTGCCTGAAATAAACCCTTAATGAGTCTAGCAATTATTGTATAGAATTCCAGAAAGACACATTATTTGGTATTTCTATTCTTTCTGATTTAGGGTCAGTGCTGAAAGTGTTAGACTTAGGCACTCCTGTTCTTATTTTCCTTCTTTTTTTTTTAAGGGGCCTGAAAAAGGAAGCCAGCCACTCCAGAAGTAAGGAGCCACATGGAGCTGGCCACAGCCCCAGAGATTGCATTACAAAAAAAAAAATATATCTATATTTTTTTTAGAGTTCAGAGGTCGCAAGGGAGACCCCTAAATGACGTCCCTGATGGATCGTGTAGTAACCAAATGTTAAAAGGAACTGTCCATTCAAGGTTGTATAAAAATATCAACTTTATTAGTATCAGAACAGTCAGTTCTAGCACACTACAAAATACAACCCTCCCTGGAAAAGAATGCAGAGGACAGTCAGTTTCAAGAATGAAAAGGGATGCACTCTGGATACTGACAGGAGAGTAGTCGGTAAAGTAATTCATCTCAATAGTTCAAGGTTACTTGGTTTCAGCACAAAGGGATCAATGGGTCCTAAAATGTCACTAGGGGCCTTCAGAGAAGGACCAGGGGGACAGAACCACAATGTACCTTGTGCTTGTAGAAGTTCCTGGTGCTCAACAGGGTTGAGTCAGTTTCAAGGCGCTTTGCAGCTTTTGCAACAGAGTTCAAGAAGGGAGCTGTGGGTATCAGGCGTCTGGCAGTTCGACGAGCGAGACAGAACGGGCGGCTGCAGACTGGCCTATGCAGCGGTTCGGGGTCAGGAATCATTGTCTCAGTGCTCGTCGGCGGTTCTGAAGCACTGGTCGAGGCATCTCGGACGGCTTTAGCGACCGTGGCATGAAAACAGTCAGCAGTGCAGTCGGTTGCAGCTCGAGGGGCTTGACTGTCTCAAAAATGTCCTTTAAGGCAGACGCTGGTTGATGCTTGTCGCTGCACTCCTCCTAGCTTCTTCACTGGACTCGTGTCATCCTTTAAGGCGGATGGCCCAAAGCTGAGGGGAGTGCTTGCAGGCAACAGCCTTTTGCTTGGTTTGGCTCAGAGACTCTCTGGCACTTCCCACCTAGGAAGCTTGCTGCAGAGCCTAGCAGGGCATGATGTGTGCTGGCTAGGTACCGGTTCTGGAGCTGCTAGTGGGTCCTCTGGATTCAGTATCTTCCTCTGTTCCCTGGGAGATGTTTAGGGGAGGGATGTTGCTTCCTTCTTTGGAAATCGTGGCCTTTCTTCACTGGCGTAAACTGTAAGCCAGACTACCTTCAGCCAGGGTCCAAATGAGTTTCTTCTTGTTACTATAATAATCTCAAACAAAGTCGCTAGGCAATGGTCGCGCCTCATCTTTTCGAAAAGAAGCACCCGCGAGACAGAGTCAAATGCAGAGTTGTCAGTCAACAAACGCCAGGTACAACGCTTCCTTAGTGTCCTGACAGTGTGCTTTAATTGCATTTAAGGCTATTAAGTTAATCTGAGTGCCCATCCCCGCAATGAACCCTGTCTGCTGTGGATCCCGAAGATCATTGGTCTGTGTCCCCTCATTGAAATCATGTAGTACTATTTTCGAAAGGATCTTCCCTGGAGAATCTAGTAGCTCAATAGGCTGGTAATTCTACACCAAAATTCTATTACGCTTTTTAAAAATTGAGATTACAACTGAGGATTCCCACGACGAGGGAACAGATCGTGAGGCCTCCACTGTGTGGAAAATATGATCTAAAATGTCTCCCCACTCAACTGGATTACTTTTGAGCATAGCATTTGAGACACCATCCTGGCCGGCCGCACTAGATGAAATAGCCTTTTTGATGATTTCTTCAATGCTTGCCAGCGTAAATTTAAGGCGCCACCTATACACCGACCGTTGCAAATATTTCAACTTATCAAATTTAGTATCAGCATAAAGAATAGTATAGTATGCAACACATTGATGTTCATTGACCACATTTAACTGCGCATCCGCCTCTCTGTTAATCAGCTGATTGCTAAGAAGATGCCACATTTCAGCAGAATTCTTGGCAATCATTGCATTCACCATTTGTTCACTTTCCAGTTGGAACATGATTGATTTGTTACTCTGCACCCAGATTTTATACCGGGTTTTAGCTGTTTTAGTTCTTGCGAACGACTGCTGTTCTGAGAGGCTAAAATTGTTCTCTTTATTTGCCTGAATTCTTTCCGTTTGGCTTGTATTTCCTAGTCGAAGGCATGTCTATGTTTTATATGAGCTTTAATTGGTATCGTAATCGTATGCGCAAAGGGCACTAGTAACTCTGTGTATTGCACCCCAACTGTTGCCATGTCTCTCTGTACTAAGCGCTCAAACCCAAGAACTTTTGTGTTGGACCATTTCAATCTTGTCCTTGCGGCATTAACCACAAATCCACTGTTCATCGTTAGTTCTCTGGGTTTTGGCACATTCCAGGCAATTGAAAGAGCGAGCAGCTTATGATCACTATGCGATTGTGCACTGATGTCTAATTTCTGTACCTGTCGGAAATGACTCTGATCAACATAGATATAATCAATAGTGCTAGCACTATTATTGCGGAACCACCTGGTTTGTGCTGGTATATCGCCCGCGACTGCCCCATTAACCATTTCAAAGTGCCTTTCTGACATAAAGTTCTGCCAAGTCACTACTTCTTGAGTTTTGCGCTGCAACAGTCTAAATTCAAGTCTCCCATAATGATGGTATGTGAGATATTGGCAGATATATTAATCAACTCTAGTAGTTTGTTGAATCCGATATAAAAAGCTTCATCACCCAAGCGATTGAATTTCTATATAAATCTAACACTGCCAGTGTCTGCTCTGCAATTGTAACTTTAACCAGTTGTAGGTGAATGTTTTCAGACGTCCAAGGTGTGATGGAAAGACCCATTTGGAAATTGACGGCCACAAGAAGTCCTGAAGAGGGTCTAGGTCTGGTTATCAATGCTGGTTATAGAAAAACATCATAGCCATCCCATATTGGAGGAGTAGTTAACCTTGTTTCTTGCAGGGGCATTATGTGGAATTGGAAAGGCAGATTCCTTACAGAAGTTTGGAGATGTGTATTCCCTCTCGTGTTCCAACTTGCAATATTTAAAACCTGTTGGCAGTCTGCCGTTAATGGTTAATTTCTCAGGGCAAATTGGGTTCCTGAAATACCTGTCGAGCTTGCCTGTGCACTATGATATATATTGGGTTTAGGAATTGTGCCCTTGGACTGATTTGGAAGAATTTTTGGATCCTGTACCAGCAGAAAACCCATCTCAAACAAAGACATTTTCTCCTGCCAAATGGTATTCGCAACAACCCCTGATGGGATCCATAGTCTGATAATTGAACGAGACACATCAGAAATTAACTCAATCTGATCTATGTCTCTTGAGGTCACGGCTTGTAGCATGGCCACATCTCTAACAATGTTTAAAACACTGCTTCTATTGAGATCATGTGCCACAAAATTCCCTTCTCCGCATTTTAAAATAAAGGAGAAGAACGATGAATTCAGCATTTGTGCATGTGTCTGTGTGTTGCTGGATGTACGTTCGCTACTCAAGCTGTTCATGCGTGACTTGCCTGTAATTGTGTGCAGGGTATTCTGCACCATCCCTTCATTCATATGTGTGTCTTCCTTTTGTGTAGTGAGGGGACAGAATGGAACTTAGGGTGCATATCAATGGTACCTGGAATATGTACGGGCTGCGCCAATGATATTTTTTGGTCATTCAAGCGAGGAAGACGTTCCAACGGTAGGCATCAACCACTTTTTTTGAATTGGGATATAGCCACTTGACTCTGCTCTTTATATAATAATGGTGAAGGAGGTTCAGTAGGCTTAAAGGTAACGCCTTTCTCGCGAGTCACATTACTTGGGAGATCATAAAGACCAGTCTCTGTTTGTTCAATTCTCTCTACAAGAGTATCTAAGGGCGAGTATTCAAGTATTTTTTTTGTGGTACGTCCTGTGGTAAGACAGACTAATTTACAAGATCCATAGTAGGAAGTAAATCCTTCTCTGGGGGTTTCATAACATCTGCCACAAATACCAAAGCTATGTAGTATGTAGTATGTTCTGAGTGAGCCAATGGAACAGAGCCTCCAATCGATTTAAAGAAGGCATTGAGAGTACTTTTAACGCCTCTTCGGGCCGCCAAGTTCTTGGATTTGTTCAGAGAAGACAACTGTCTTTTAACTTGTTGTTGTAGAGATCTTTTACCCCTGGATCCTAGAACATGCCACCCCATCAGAGTGTGATCATTAACATCCAATTGTCCAATAGGCAACCCTTCCAGAATTACCTTGGTTTCCCCCGCATACAGACTGTTATTTTCCATTGATTCTTCAACTGGACAAATGATATCAATAAACTGTGGTAATTGCGCAATGACTTCAGGTATGGCAATGCTGGAGAGGCAGATATTTTTTGGGAGGGGCACATCCCTAGTGGGGACTTGAACACTCTTATTTCCACAAATGATAACTGATTCCTCCAGATCTTGTTGTTGTGTAAGGAGCAGAAGATGTTCCGCCATGGTCAACTGTCTTTGCCTTTGTGTCCAGAGCATGGCATCCTCCGATTGCATTGCTTGTTTATTAAGTTTGTCATTCATAAGTTTAAATAGTTTATGTAGACTTAGGACTGAAGTGTTGATAGCCGTAAGAGCCAATTATGGCATATTAGAGTTCCCAGCTGGGTATCCAAACGGTGTTTGTTTCAAAGCCCTTGGCGTGGGAAGTGCAAAGGACGGGATAGAAGAGGCCGACTGAGCTGAAAGAGTCATGTGCCACTTCCTCAATAGGAATTTGAGCCCTTTCACTACCCATTGAGATAGGAGATTCACACTGGCTTGCATAAATTGATATGCCAGTGCTATCTTCGCTAGGGCTTAAACATGCAAGAAGTGAAATGATCAGAAACACGTTATTGCTCAATTTTCTTTTAACATTTCTAGCTTTTAAAGAATCCAGTATGGTTTGGTCCAAAGTAGTGCATTTGGTATGGGCACACGTCACAGACAAACTGCACTTCGCCTGTTCAAAGAATGCAGGCGTTGTGACTAACTCAGCCTGGGGTCTAACCGCTCCTATTTTTGGTGGTGTTTGAGCACCTGTTTTGCTCTGTGGTGTTAGAGGAGTGTCAAGGGGATGCATGTTGCTGTGAGGTACACCTGTATACCTTGGGGAAAGAGTAAAATGGGGAAGTTGGGACTGAAAGATTTGCGGTATAGCACCTGGTACTCGTGGTAGCTCAATATTATCAGGCATGTTGGTTTTGAGTGAATAAGCTACAAACACCATGGGCAAAGGACCAGACAACCTAGCTGCCAAATAAACAAATCAAACAGTTACCTTTAGCGCTAAAAGTGAAACTAAAAATAAGCATCACAGAGCTGTTTTACACTCACCACCGGGCATAGATTACCCCACAAAGAAGAGAACAGTTTGCCGCGGTGAAGTGGCAAAGCGGTACTTGAATGTGTACTTGCATGTGCGCGGATGCTGTGCGCTTGCGCACCGGTTTTATGGCAAGCCAACCCCCGCAGTTCCTGGGCGGGACTCGCGGGACTGTCAATCACAGTAGTCCCACTGCAGCAATTTGATTGGCGACTTGAATGGAGATTCCAGCAGCAATGTCAATCCAATGTTCACAGCGAAACAGTCCTTCAACAGACCTTCTGAGCAGCAAAGTGGTACTTAAACGTGTACTTGCTTGTGCTACTAAGTCCCACCCATCCTCCTGTCTGTTGTACATCAAATAGTCTCTCTGGTTAATTGAGTTCTCTGTGGTTCCTAATTAAAGGCAGGTCTCCCTTGAAGATGTGGCAAGAACAGACTTTCTGTCTCCATGAAATCATATATACCTACCCTCTGAATGGGGTCCACCTCCGGGGGTTGCCTACTGTAAACACATGTACCAGACATGACACTTCTCTGCCCTTGATACAGGGGGGGCACAGCTCCAGTAGGCTGTGTCAACCCATAGTAAAAGGGTCTATGTGTTTGTTTTGCAGTGAGAAAAGGAAAATATGTGCAAATTAGCCCAACATATTTTCCAAGGTTGATCTCCCATCATTCAATTTGTTTAAAAAATATCAAAAAAGCCCTGACGAGTGCACACCCGTTGTGCGGATGGCCGAATTCCTCACACACAGAGCTGGTCTTGCTCCCGTGGTGTACAGTGCAGGACTTTGTGATCCTGATCTGCCAACTGCCATGTGTTGTCTTGCTCAGGTTCTTGACCCAAAACAGGCCCACCAAAAGGACAAGCAGTGCAGACTGCAGTTTACTGTTTTACAAAATCTGCTGGGCTGTCCTAAGCATTGCATGCACAAGGCAGTGTATGTGCGTAATGCCTCCTACCAATGGATGCTGATCCGCTACCTGAGTGCCTGGCGTGCATATGAATGATCCGCACAAACAGAGATCGACATGTGACTGGTCCTGAAATTGTAAACTGCTCTGTACTAACGGATTTAATTTTAGTGCAAATGCAGTGCTTTCCACAGTCTTGTTGAGCATGTTTTGCTATGTATAGTTCATGCACTTTCAGAGTACAGGCCAGCATACTGCAAAATAACACCGGCCCACACTGCTGTGGGATCTAGCTCGGGCAAGGGCGATTTCCTTAAGAGCATGAAACATATTGGAAGAGTTTCTGCTGAGACTCAAGGTATACTGGATTATCTGGAGTATGCAGTTTCCGTCAGAGTATTAGAACTAAAGGAAAGTGTTAGGGAGAATTCTCCAAAATGACTAATTTTCCTTACCTACTGAGTCCCTCAGCAGCTTTGCTGGATTTCTAGGATTAATTTTTTTCAACTGGTAAGAGTATGAGCCTTTTTCCCACTCTTACATGTGTTTTGCTGTGTGTGTTTTCACTTTTTGTGTGTTCTTGGGCTCTGGAGCCTCACCTACTCAATGAGACCAACTTTTTTGTGTGTTACACAGCACCTTCAGTGTCTTTTAGACTTCCCACTGACTCCATTTTTCTGGGGCTGACTACTGTCCCCCAGAAAAGGATAAAGTTGCCACTAACCTTACTTAAGTCAATTGAAACCACAGACCCAGTACACCCATCTTACACAGAGTATTGGAAAGGGTTATCCCTTATCCCTTTTTGTCTATGTCTCTTGGAGCATTGTTTCGCTCCCTTTACATTAAGATTTGGCTGGTGGCAGTGGTATCTACCCTAACTTTTCTACGGCGATTATCTTATATAAGCGTGGTATTGTTGTTGGCTATTATATTAGCCTCGAACATAAACCTGCTTGACCAAATACATTTTATTTTGGCTACGGCTGGGTTTTTTTTGCCATTTCTTTTTGTTAAAGCCTTTCTCGTGTTTTTCTCTGCGTCCCAAACCGGGGATGATTCCTTTGTTTGCTGTCTTTTCGCGGGCTTCTGCACAGAAGCCCTCCTTAAAGCGCCTGAAAGTCTCGGTAGGCAGGATGTGATGGAGGGATCTTCAGACCCATGCCATGGGTTTCCTTGGTAACCCAAGTCGCACTCTTGTCTGATTGGCTAAGGGGCCTGGCCTTGCCAGGCCAGCCACCCTGCTGTGTGATTGACAGCCAGGCTGTATGAATGGGGGAAAACTGCATACAAAGCAGGTCTCTGGGACTGGAAAGGCAGAGTCGCCACTGGAACGGAAGAACCAACGAGGAACTGGAAGAAGAGGACACCTACAACAACTGAACCGCCCAGTGAAGCCCTGCTGCAGGTCCGAATCTCCAGAATCCGACGACAGAGAAGATCATCCAGGAAACTTCTTCCCTTGAGCTGGTGGGACCAACCAGTTTGCCCAAACTGCAAGCCAGGACCCCTCCTCTGGTCAAATTCGCTGTACAGAGCTACAGTGGACCTGATAGCCAGGAAGGTCGGACCCTGCTTGGCTTTTAAGGAGCGCACCTTTTATTGGTTGTTTTTCTCTGTTGCTGGCTTCTTCCCTGGGTGCCGCTGGATGCTCCAGTCTTCCTACTTCGTGTCAGTCCGACAGTCGCTTCAGGAACCGTGAGCCTGCAGGAGCCACCAGGAACATCCGCCACAGCTACAGCTCCCTCTCCGTTTTAAGGTACTGTGCAAATCCGGTTGTCCATTTCGTTCAACCGCGGTGAAAGTCTTTGAAATCTTTCTCCAATCTGAGGGCTTGTCCTTCTCTTCTTTTTGAACTAACTTTTCTAGCAACCAAACTCGTCCGGAATCTGTGCCACAAACTTTACCGCAACTACCCTGAACTGTGTGATCTTGAGCAAAAGACTTTTGACCCATTGACTTTGGCCCTAAGCCTTTTCTAGCTGATCTCCTCACTGAAGTGCCTCTTGTTCAATTGCCCTGAGTACTTACCTGTTGGTTTGCCTAATTTCTAATAACGTTGTCTTTCCCTCCCTTTTAAATTGCTGGAGTGCCATTTTGCTATCACTTCATTTTGTGAGCTTAACTTGTCTAGAATTTAAGGGAAGTGGTGTGGTGTATTTATGATTGTGATTTTTGACTTGCTTATAATAGTGAAATGTTATACAACTGTTGAGTAAATAAATATATATTATTTTACTTAGAAACCTTGAGTCAGTGTTGCCTGTATCATAGTAATTGCTCTCCTTTGTGTAACTATTTGATACTGCTCACTTACTCTTGAGATAAGTCTGGCTGCTCTGCTACTGCTATCACTTTAACTGTGTAGTACAGGCTTGTACCAAAGGGGAAATTGCACTGTCACTTGTAGTCTTAATAGTGTGTGGTGTTCCCAAAGGGTACTGCTTATAATTCTGCCTAACAGAAAGCCCGGTGTAAGGCATAAGAGAAGCTCCACTGCTAGATTCGTTAATATTATCCCTGACATGTGAGTTCTCTGCAAAGATGGAATGCATGAGATTGTTGCTAAGGAAGGAAACAAGAGGGACATCATTTAGGGGTCTCCAGGGGTCGCACCTGCGACCCCTGAGGTCTCCATTGCTACCCCTGAGGTCTCCCTTGCTACCTAAAAAAGGAAAAAATATATATATTTTTCCTTTTTGTTTTTTTCCTTTTTGTTTCAGTTTTTTTACATTTCAGACTCCTGGGCTGTGGCCAGCAGCATGTGGCTCTTTGTTTCTGGAGTGGCTGGATTTGTGATAGGTTTAGCTGGTAAGATAGCTCACATTATTATTGTTCCAGGCCTTCCAAGAATGTTCACTGTTTGTATTTTTCCTGTGCCCCCCCCCCTTGCCTTGAAGCGCTTTGAATCACATTGTGTATAGGCGATATACAAATAAACTATCATATTGTATCATATCAGTGGGTTGAGCGCTCGCTGCTGCAATGTGTGTGTGATCTGCAGGTTGCAGATTCGGCTCCCGGCAAGGTCAATTCGGCCTTTCATCCTGCTGAGGTTTTTAAATGAGTACCAACACAGGTGGGTGATATTGTACATGTATTTGTTCTATATGAAGCTCTTATGCGTAGGTGCTTTATAATAACACATAGTTATCATTTAGCCATGGACGTCTGCTTACATTTACAACAATTTGGTAATATGGGCCTATACGCGCTGATATTAACAATACTTCTGGTGATCCATTCTTGTATGAAATGTATATCACTTTACAGTAATATCGTAACCATATTTTTCGTAGTGTACTTAGAAAGAATGCTATGTGATACCACTTCCTGTTTTGTCAAGGGGTGAAAGGTTGTGTTCAATCACTTCCTGTGGAGTCACTTTGAGGTGGGGTCAAATGACATCACTTCCTGTGATGTCACTTCCGCTACCCCTGGCATTTTGGTGAATTGACGTCCCTAGGAAACAATACAAAAGGGCAGACACATTTAAGAAGACATTCGAATCCATAAAGAGAGAAATAGAAGATGCAGAGAAGGACAACCGAAGAACCCTGGACACCAGCGTTTATGGCATATGTGCCGCACTGGTGCGGAAAAGGAAAGCACATGAACATGGAGGCCTTTGCATAAAAAGCCTGAAGGGATACAGAGCAGCAGCATTCAGTAATTGAAAGAGAGAGGCATGCACACAAGCAGACACGAATTGCAGACATACCTGTTGGGTATAAGATTTAGACTGTGGACTGATCACAAACCTGTAGTGAACCTTTACATCCCCAGGAAAACATGCAAACACCCAGACTATTGGGACAAGCAACCAAGGGAAACAATACCATTGCGTGTTTGAACACATGCCGGACTAGCAAGATGGACAGACAAACTGTCGCTCCAGATGGCCAATAGAAGATCTGGAGGGGTACGCATACCTAAAAGTTGTCATGGTGGTCATAGTGGTACATTACTACGAAGTGCATATTGGTGGAGGACTGGGATCGCTCGAAGCTTGACAGATAAAACATGTGTTCAGATACACTAGAACAGACTGGCCTCATAAAAGAGGATTAGCATCAGAACTTCAAATCTGCATAAATGTAGCATCGAAAAACCATGGGAATAGGACAGTGCTATGGAGAAACAATGTGCCATACCCTCGACTGCAGGCGGAGCAAGGCTGATCCATCTGGGACCTAAAGAACATACAGGAACAGCACTGTCCCAAAGGAAAGGCTGAGACCAATACTGGTGGCTTCAAATTGAGTCAAAGATAGACAAGGAGGCCAACGTCCAACCTGTAAATAAAGTAACAAACGACCCACGACCAGACCTGAGTTCCGAAGAACATTCAATGGCAACCAGAAGTTGGAACCAAAGTCAGAGTCGAGTTCCTAGGTCCCATGGAACACATGAAAGAAGGACAGAAAAATGTCAACATGATGAGAAGTTCTTGGAAGAAATTGCACCTATATCCGTGAAAGAGTGTTCAAAAGAAAGAGATTGAAATATGTCATGTAAATTAACATACAGAAAGGTTTACTTCTAAAGAAATTAGAAAATGCACCTCATGCAGCGAGGAATCCCACACAAGAAAGCCACTTTCTATCATCCCCAAGCAAACAGACAAGTGGAGAGAGAAAACCGATACATCAAAGGGATAATTCAAGCAACGCATGTCAGCAGAGTGGACTGTGAGGGGAAAGTGTAAAAGGTGGTAGCAGTTCACAGAACCACCCCAAACCATGTGGTTGGAATTACCCAATTTTATGTGACAAAGTAAACGCAAGCTACTGTTCTATTCTAATCACATTTCATCACATGGAGAAGTGATCACCAAAAAATGGACATGAGCAAAATTCAAAAGAAAATACGGAAAATGCAAACAAGAAAGAAAACAGATCAAATCCATGATGCTTGCAGTGCACCTACAACACACAACCCTAAAGTAGGAGACTGGATAAGTAAGGTTCCCACACCAGGGACATCACACTCTGTCCAAATTCGGTGCCCCCCAGCAGGTGTGCAAAGTAATAGCACACTACTGTAAAGCAATGGATGGAAAGAAATGGAACCTAGAAAGAGCAGCTTCCTATCAAAGAAAACAAGATGAACATATCCAAAGCAGACAAGTGATGGATATGGAGGAATCCGACATGCTAAAATGAGTGGATACAAATAAAACTGAAAGGCCCCAACAAATGCAGACAACCAGCAGACACAAAAACAAGAGTGAAAGGGGATGGCTGAGAAACAGGAGGAGAAGCCAATGGAATAGTGGCTGATCAGCAGGAAGTGTTGAAGTGCCAAGGAAATGCATGTCCGAGAAAAATGTCCTGGACTTGACGCAGGGAAGACTCCCAACACGGTCCAACGGCTTTACGAGGTACAGTGACTTTACAAAGTACAGTCTTTAGAAGGTACTGTGGCTTTACAAGGTCCAGTAGCCTTAATAAGAACAGGCACTTTTTTACACAAAAGGTCAAATGGAGTGGCGGACCCCTGCCAGCCGCAAAAGGCAGGGCGTCGCATAGAGAGGTAAGGAGGGGAGTCAAGTGCGGGTAACGCAGACAGGGCGGGGGGCGAAGCTGCCACTGCCGCAGGTCCTGGGTGTGAGCGCACTGCACGGCAGACCCCGGAGCCATGACGCAGCACTAGTGTGAGAACATCTCTGTCACGGTGCGCGGGAACCTCAGAGCCCATTACATCACGTGGCAGGTTGGCAGGTCTGCTGTCAGTCAATACAGTGAAGCTAGGACCTGGGACCGCGGGGAGTCGCTCGATTGAAGGGCAGGCAAAGGAGTAACTGTGTTTGTGGGGCTCAGCCATCCGGGGAATGGCGTCACTTTGGGAGATGTTTTATTCTGACGCCGCTTTTTATTCCCCGCAACCCCACATTCTCCTCCCGGGACAGCGAGTACTGCTGCACTGCAGGGGGGTAACCTCTGCGATGCTTTGTGGGCAGAGAGGCTTATTATGGGAGAAAACATCAGTGTTTACTTAAGTGTCTTTGCCTCTCCACTAGAAACCTGTAATTAGGGCACGCCTTTATTAAATGCGCATTCGTAAGAACATCCTTGCATCACAATGCATCTCATTAAAAGCACTCCCTGTGTCAGAGCCTCCTTTACAGGGACGTGACCTTTACAAGGTCATGGACTACTATACGTTTTAAGTCTTAAATTAATCCCACTTTGAGTACAGTCAGAGCCTCTTGCCAAAGCAGCATATTCCTTCAAATTAACGCAAATATAAAAAAGGGCGCTCCTTTAAATAAATGCAACCATAAACGGCACGTCTTTGCATCAGGGCCCACGCTTGAGTCTGCAACCTGTGGCCCGCCAGATGTTTTGGACTCCAATTTCCATGACCCCGTCGCCCCCATCCTTAACAATACTAACTAGGACTTAGAGGAGTTGTAGTCTGAAACATCCATAGCGCCAGAGTTTGTGGACGCCGCACTAAGCGCTGCGATTTAGGAGAACTGCTGCAATAAGAACTTCTTAATAGTTACCCGTCCCATGAGAGAGCTCCCATGAGCAGTCCCTTCATCGCTACCCCGTGCCCCTCCTCCCCCCATAGCTTCAGAGGGCGTGGAATGCACCTGTGCATACCCTCCCCTTACCGCAAGTCTCTCGTTCCTAGGATTGTGGGCTGGGGTCTTGCAGGTGAGAGGCGCAGCGCCACCGGGCAGAGTCTCTCTGGGCCCCTGCTGCCGCTGTATGGGAAGGCGGTTCCTGTTCTGCCGCATGGGCTGAGCGGTGCCCTCCTTCCTACCAGGAAGAGGAACACCCCTACACCCCAGGGCCTCAGGGAGAGTGCACAGCAGAGGTTCGTAGTGCCGGGACACATACGTGCATTGAGCACCTCCTTGCACAACAGAAATAATCAGCACTGGGACAGATATCTGCATAACACACCTCCTTACACAGAAGAGGTGAACAGCGTAAGGACAGATATAAGAATTGATCACCTCATTACAGAACGGAAATGATCAGCACTGGGGCAGTTATATGCAGAAAGCACCTCCTTACACAGCAGAGGTGAAGAGTGCAAGGGCAGGTGCATACATAAATCACCTTTCGCAGCAGAGGTAAAGAGTGCAAGGACGGGAACATGCATAAAGCACCACCTTTCGCCACAGCGGTGATGAGTGCAAGGACAGGAACATGCATACAGCACCTCCTTACACAGCAGAGGTGAAGCATGCACGGACAGGAACATGCATAAAGCACCACCTTCCACCACAGCGGTGAAGAGTGCAAGGATAGGAACATGCATATAGCACCTCCTTAAACAGCAGAGTTAAAGAGTGCAATGGAAACTACATGGGGAAAGCACCGCCCTATAAAGCAGGTGTGAAGAGTGCAAGGGCAGGTGCATGCATAAAGCACATCCTCACACAGCAGAGGAGAAGAGTGTAAGGACAGATACCTGCATACAGAACCTCCTCACAGAGCAGAGGTGAAGAGTGGAAGGACAGGTGCACGCAGAAAGCACCTTTCGCAGCAGAGGTAAAGAGTGCAAGGAAACATACATGCATAAAGTACCTCCTCACACAGCAGAGGTGGAAGAGTGCAAGGACAGGAACATGCATAAAGCACCACCTTTCTCCATAGAGTTGAAGAGTGCAAGGACAGGAACATGCATACAGCACCTCCTTACACAGCAGAGGGGAAGCATGCAAGGACAGACACATGCATAACACACTACCTTCTGCTTCAGAGGTGAAGAGTGCAAGAACAGGAACATGCATACAGCACCTCCTTACACAGCAGAAGTGAAGAGTGCAAGGACAGGAACATGCATAAAGCACCACCTTACGCCACAGAAGTGAAGAGTGCAAGGACAGACACATGCATAACGCAACTCCTTACACAGCAGAGGTAAACAATGCTAGAATAGATCCTTCCATGAAGAACCTGAGGTGAAGAGTGTGAGGACAGATACATGGATTGAGCACCTCATTACAGAACAGAGATAATCAGCACTGGGGCAGTTATATGCAGAAAGCACCTGATTACACAGCAAAGTTAAAGAGTGCAATGGAAGCTACATGCAGAAAGCACCTCCTTACACAGCAGATGTGAAGAGTGCAAGGGCAGATATAAGGATTGAGCACCTCATTACAGAACAGCGATGATCAGCACTGGGGCAGTTATATGCATAAAGCACCTGATTACACAGCAAAGTTAAAGAGTGCAATGGAAGCTACATGCAGAAAGCACCTCCTCACACAGCAGAGGAGAAGAGTGCAAGGACAGATACATGCAGACAGTGTGCAGTCGCACCTGCAGCATTACAAGTGCTGAATGGGATTACTAAATAATTGATCTCAGGCCCAAATAACCAAACAGACTCAAAGAATATGGCAAAATACTACATTATCATCAGTTCAATAAAGTAGGGAAACCTGGCTCACAAACGGGTTATAGCTCACACACTCTGAGCACATTTCAATTACATGTGGCGTGCATTTAAAACCCACAAACAGAAGTCCCTTCCACATGAATAGCAAGATTTTAAACTCTGAAACAAAAACGGGCTGCCATTTGTTTTTGGTTTTCAAGCAAAGTTAAAGAGCCATGTGGAAAGGGGCCTACCAGTCATTACCAATGGACAAGCAGCATTTTAATTTACAAAAGAAGGAAGAATCAAAGATCCCTGTCACACAGAAAAGATGATTTTTAAACATTGAAAACAAAAACGGCCTGCACATGTGTGTGCAAATAAAAATGGTATGAAAAAGTAAAAGTGAAAGAAATACCACTGCTCACAGAAAAATGTCAGGAAAACAAAACATGATGTATGGGTTGAAAAAGAGCAATGTATATTATGTTTCACCCACAAAACGCCAGTGATATTTTAAGGCACCTGGTCCCAACACAATACCAAAATAAGCCAAATAAAGGACACACCCAACTAGGGAATGAGACCAGGAGATGGATTGCAAGTTGAACAAAGGTTTATATAGGATAAAGTTGTGCATGCAGAGAACTCTGCTGCCCTGAGAGGGTTCTGCCAAACATTACACGGGCAGCACATTATAAGATTTGGAAAGGTTACTACTGATGCTCCAATATAGATGCATAATACTTGAACACAATAGGATAGACATATGGATGCATTATATGAATATATGAGCCGGCAACACAGGATTGGTTAGTAGCTTGAATGTTCTGCGAGCAACACGTGGGTCAGCTGGGCTCGTCTTCACGGGTTGAAGGTCAGACTCACAGAATGCAACATTTCTGACTAATCTATTTGAAAAAAAACAGGATCAAAAGACATGAGACAAATGACCATCATAAATGGTTGTCATTTACAGTGGTGCTGTAAAGTTAATTCTGACAAGTATATGGTTAATCTACCCTTTACCCTTAAGGACCCATAAACCTCAGTACCCCGACCCAGGTGTCTCCCTTGGGGGTTTTGGATCTGCTTGATGCCTCATGATACGAATTGACATATGTTGTCTCTACAGTGGATATATGGTGTCAGGGGATTAAGGCTGTGGTGGGCACCTGGTGTGGCCACTACAAGGGTTTAGATGTGTATCTGTATTAAATAGATGGAGGGTCAGGGGATCTGTAAACTGTAACTTTAGAGGTGTGGGTCGAGTGAGCACAAACAGGTTTGTGGAGACAGATGGGCATGCGGTCCATGGTTTGCTCCGGTCACCCACACAGGGCAGTGAGCTCATAGGAAGGGAAAGGATACCGAGATTTTTTTAACAATACATAGCTGAGCTTCTGTGAGAAATGGGATTGTGTGGAGCTGCCAGGAAGTGGAGGGGGATGCTGGGTTATCTGTGTGCAGGCTGGACAGAGAGAGATGGCTTTTAGAGATCATTGTGTGGGTAGAAAAAGATGGTGTTTAGGGTGGCACAAAATGGAGTCTCACCAGATGGTTTTGTTTACCGTCTTATTTGTGGTTAATACTTGGTCCAAATTATAAAAACAGATGAAAAAATGTGGGGACTTCTCCCACCACTGGGTAAATATGAGATCCATTTCATGCTGGAATGTGGAGGGGGGTCAGAAAGACTTTCCCTCCCCAACATTCCCCCCTCTCATTGCTCCTAAAGTAATGAATACCCCTGCCCAGTACGCCTGCGTTCCTCAGCTCTTTTTACTGCTTCATCTCCCGTATTGTATACTGCTGTCATACGATATTTAGGCTCATTACTTTCACCAGTTTGTACTTGTGCTTCCCCAGTATAATGAGGCATCTTGTTTGGGTTGCCCACTGTCACTATAATCCCACTATTAGGGATTGCTTCAGCACAACATCAAACCCCTACCTTGCACACACAGAACATCAGCAGCAGGAAAACGATGATAGAGACCAGTAGCTTCATTGCAGTCCTGAACCATGATGGTACCCAGTCGAACACTGTGTCGACCCAATCACTGCGATGGACCCCACCTTCCATTTTCATTCTTTCTCTGAGGTTGTGTACCGCAGCAATTACATGTGATAGTTTCCTGTTGTCAGCATCTGAAGAAGGTATAAAAGTGCAGCATGCACTTCCGATTATTTGGCAAACACTGCCCTCCATTGCTGTGAGGAGGTCGAAGACATAGCGGTTCTTCATTGTCATTAACCGCAGGGCTCTGAGTACTACCTTGATGACGTTGAACCCCTCCTCCGTGTCGTTGGCCAATTGAATCAGCTCCCACCTCATGATCTGCAACCATTTGGCATTTGTTTGAATTTTGATTTGATACTTGGTATGAGTGATGGAAAAAATGTCTCTGCTGAGTTAAACAATTTGTACTGGTCCAGAATTTGTGCCAAAAGGTTGGAGGAATCTTCAGAGAGGTAATTAGAAGCTCTTCTTTTGCGCAATACTTTATCTTGCAGCTTCTCTTCTGATAACGCATTATAGATGGGGGTTCTCCGTCTGTTGACTGGGGTGCCGATGACAGTCTGGCGGGCACCCTCTCCCCTTTGGCATGGCTCTCAGGAAACACCATCAGGGCAGAATGCAGTGATGCCTGAGCATAATCGCCCCTCCATGATTGCGGGAGGTGCAAGTATGCCTGGTAGCCACACACCCAATAATGGTCCATAAGGCAGCAGTTCCTTTTCACATGTCAGGGATGACAAGTGTTCTGTGCAATGCCTGTTTTATCCCAGGGGCACCTTCCATCTCCACGAAAGCAAAGTTTGAATGTTTCTTCACGCTGTATTTTGATAGGATTTTCAAGAGCTGTGACTGAAGTGAGCTTTGTGATGTGTTTCGAGCATGTTCCAGCACACGTGTCTTCCTTCCATTTCGGTCCCTCATCCGTCTGCTCGCGTAGTGCTTCAGCCTTGCACTTCACTGTGTCATCATGCCATTTGCTTTCAGTAAACATTGTGCCTTTTATGGCAACAAACGGTTCTTTGAAGCATGTAGCACCTTCTGGCTTCTTTTTGCATAACTGTTCGTCAGGAGGGAGTAATTGTAGTTTTACAGTGTGTGCCTGGTCGGTACTCCGAATTATACACAGTGCGAGATGAAGGAGACACTGGGCTTCCACTTTTGGAGTTTCTTGCGGTACCAAATCCTTAGGTGTTCCTGATGCATGGGAGACCAGGGAACACACATAACAGCTTTCATTGCTAGCCTGATTACTGGTGGTGCTCGTATCTGAATACCATTTGTTAGACTGTTCTGGGTGATGGGGGTCTTCAATTGTATCTAGCCCCAGTCCATGATAAACATCATATTTGTGCTGTTGTATTCCCCTTTTCTTCCTCCTTTCCCCCCCCCCCAGGCCATTGTGGGCATGCATAGCATTTTGGAAATGGATGGGAAAGATACCTGTGTTCAACATTTCGTTTCAATCAATATTGTACTGCCAGTACTGTGCATTTGGAGGAGTAGTCAATTTGGTAGCTGGGGACATAGTCTACATATACTCGGCGTTTGAGTTAGGATCAGAGGTTGCCTGTGAGTGAGTGTGTGGTACTGCACATGCTGGTGAGGTTGGTTGATAGTCATCATATACATATATTACATCTTCACTGACATTCGTTGTGGGTAACCCAGGCTGTGTTGCTTTCATTGTGCGGTTCTTATACAATGTGGTGATATTTGCAGAGGTATTATGGTCCCATATCAATTTTACCCAATCCCATATTAGCTGAGTTCCCTCTTGTATCAATCCCCCCTACTTTTACATCCTTGATGATAAAAGACACACTCCAATAGAGACCTAAACATAATAATAAAACAGAAACAACAATGGCCGTAAAATATAGGCCATTCATAGGAATACAACCTAGTGGCACTAACATTGTACCTACTGCTATCTGACCCTCTTCTTGATGTATTCAGAGGCCTTGTATCTGCCATAGTAGTACCTACAGAGTGGGATATTTATTTATTTATCTGAATTTATATAGCGCACATCGGCCCTGAGGCATCGTGGTGCTGTTACAGAATACTTGCTTGGTATATATTTTCATAAGAGTAAGTACAGTGCATACAGGGAAGGAAAAAGCATGTGCCCCTTTAGGTTACAGTGGGTCGGTGAGGTACAAGGGGAGCAGGTAGTGCATGTTACAGAAGGCATACAGCCTTCGTTAGTTGAACAGTTTTGTTTTCAGGCATTTGCGGAAGGTGGTGTAAGATTTTTCACTTCACAGCCGTGGGGAGGGCATTCCAGTTTTATGGTGCTAGGTGTTGAAAGCTGGAGCCACCTGCTTTGGATCTTTTGAAAGAGGGGGCGTAGATCTGGTTGGTGAGATGTGATCTTATGGGTCTGGAGGATGAGATAATGGCAATCCTTTCAGATAGATAGGGTGGAGCATTGAGAGAGATGCATTTGTGTGTAATGGACATTGCTTTAAAGAGGATGCATTCTTTGACTGGCAACCAGTGTGCGTCTCTCCTAGCCTGACAGATATGCTCCCTTTTTGGGATACTTAGTGCTGCTCTAAGGGTATTATTTTGCGTAACTTGCAGTTTGTTGAGGTTTTTGGCAGAGGTGCCAAGAAAGAAGGCATTGCAGTAATCCAGTGTCATGATGCCCGCTCCCGGGGAGCCGGTTCAAGCCTTGCGTCCCCGAAAGCGGACATCCAGTCCCCAAGGAAGGACCCAGCAACCCCATATAGGGGCCCTTTGGACAATGTCCTGGCGCCTATGGCGCCAGGCTCATAAAAGTCATCAGTCCTGGTGCCATAGGCGCCAGGCTCATTATGGAAGTGCTGGGTGCACTTACCTGATGCAGACCATGCTGCAGGATCCCGGCCTCCTTGAGGCCTGAAAGGAACTACTTTACCTGTGGGACTAATTTACCATCCGGGCGTGGTTGGGGAAGGATACATGCCTGATTGGAGGAAGGATACATACCTGGAACTTCTTCCAAGGCTATTTAAACCCCACCCAAACAGCCACACGTGCTTCGCGTTGCTTTGCATCTAGCAGCTGGACGCTCACCGTGTCTGCTCCTGCATCCTGACTTCTGCCACGCATGCCAGCATCCTGGATCACCTGCAAAGGAAGAGAAGAAGAGAACAGAAGAAGGAAAAGTCCTTACCTGCTAAATCCGCATCCCGGAGACATCTCGCCGACAATCCTGAAAAGGAAGACTTTTATTTAAAAGCTCATCGCGTCGATCGCTGCAGTGCCGCATTCCACTCACCTTTACAGTGCGCCTCCATGTTCAGCAGCGATCATCCGGATTCGCAGTCACGCCCCAGCGCTTAGGGAGAAAAAGACCAGAACAAAAGGTGAGAGAGAGAAGGGAATAAGGAAAGCTAAATCTCCATGTTAAGACTTACCTGTTGATTCATTCCCTCTTCATTTCGGGTCCGCGCCGCATCCTGGCATTTCCGGACCCCAGCCCCTAAGGGGAAAAAGAGACATCAGCGTTAATGAGCGAATGAAAAGACATTACCAAAAAACGCTCATTAAAGACTTACCTGATTTCTACAAGGATTTCACCTCTCTTCTCGGGTCGGTGCCTGTTCCCCAGCATTCCGTACCCCGGCCCCTATGGCGAAAAAAAGACACTAGCATTAGTACAATAATGCATGGACACAAGGGGAACCTCTTATCAAAAAACTTACCTGGAAGCCAAGCAAGTTTGGTTCTCACCAATCAAAAAATCCCGTGAAGTAACTGGATACCAACGCGCCCCTGCATCAGAAACAGGATGGAGAGCTTGTCCTTCCAGACCCTAAGGTGAGACGCTACGAGGAATCACAGAAGGGTTTTGAGGAGGGTGAGAGGGGAAAGTGGGAGGCTGATTGCATTACCCCGCAGACAGTTAATCCCCTATTTTCGCCTACAGAAGGATACTTCTGTGAGCCAGACAAGCCAGATTTGGGGGCCCGGTTCAGTCCGTCTTCCGAACCCTGCACATCACCTTAGAAGAGGTCACAGCAGCGCGAACCAGGCTAGCGCCTCCGTGGGAGTCAGGTGAGCGTTACATCCAGTTTAGTGCCAACAGTGGCTGGCAATGGATAGGCCGTTTTTGGTGGAAAAGAAAGGTTTGACCTCATTGATTACTTTGTTGGTGAGTGCAGCAGAGGAGGCTATTGCACTGATATAGTGTGTCATGGACAAGGAGGAGTCCAGGTAAACTCCAAAAGTTTTTACCGAAGAAGATACAGTGATAGTGCTATTATCAATGTTGAATGTCTTGTATTGGGGGGAGAGTTTGTTGAGCGTTTCCTTGGTGCCAACAACGAGGATCTCTGTTTTGTCTCCATTGAAACAGAGGTCGTTTGCTGCCATCCATGTTTGGATGGCTGTGTAAATATTGGCTAGTATGGCCGAATCTTGCTCATAGATGCCAGTTAGTGGGTGAGGAACTTGTGTGTCGGCATAGTTGGTGTATGCTATGTTGCCAGGATCAAGGTCATTGAAGATGTTATAGAGGGTGGGAGCGGTACAAGTTCCTTGTGGGACTCCACAGTGTATGGTGCTTGTGGCAGCACAGGTGGTGTCTGAGAAAACCTGTGTAGAGGAGGTCCCAAATAAAGCCTACACTCTAGTCGCCCATTATGAAGTACCAGGAACGTTCACCCCGAGATATGTGACGTACGATGAGCAAATAAACCAGCAGAGAGCCACAGTAGGGCTCTGCCCAGTACCTATTAGAAGACCAGCACCTATTGACGTACCAGCACCAAGGAAACCATGAACAGTAAGGTATCCATTGAGAAAACCATACCAACAAATTAAACGAAATGAAGATTGTCTGAGTTCAGTCCCTGAAGAAACCAAAAAGGCCTTAATAGAATATGAATGGTGACGTCACGAGGGCTCACAGATAAAAGAAATAATGACCAGAGACTAACGAAAAGAGACGAAACGCCATGAACAAAGATATTGTTAAACTAAAGTGAAAGGATGATGTCAAAATGGAAGAAACTTAAGTTTTAAGCAATATGAAGATATTGACCAAGATTACGCCTGTAAATATGCTTGGAACCGCAAGAAAACTAAGAAAACAGTGCGGCTTGCTAGGCTTAGTAGAAGAAAAGTGCGGCAAGCGCCACTATACAGAATCTACCTCAAACGTAAAACATTATTATAAGTGTATTTCCACTTTGCACAAGACGCCGAATCAACCCAGGTTACTAAAAGGCACACTAGAAAAGCTTCACATTTAGCAAAACGAGTAGAGACGGCTGAAACGAAACTCAGCAGAGGCAACTTGTGCCAGAAGAGCCAAGGTCATACCAATAAAATAGACGAACAGTAGCTACATCTAATTGAAACTAAGAACAGAATATCCTGCCTCTGAAAAGTCAAGATAAGAAAGCAAGGGCAGGTGGTGGGTGAAACGAAAATCAAATACACTAATGGATGGAAAAGAGGCAAATTCACAGTGTCTGAATCATGTGACCAGCTGAGAGAGAAGAGACGAGAGTTCACACCTACGCATGGCACCAGGCCAGATGAAGATATCAGAACCTTTTCCAGACAGAAGATGCAGTCTCGAGGCCAACCACAGTGAAATAATTGACACATTGCTACTAAAGTTATGATTGATTGTACCAAGGACTGGAGGACGGCTGGGTAACAAAGGGGCACCACGTATCTGGCCGACTATTCTGCATGCTGCTAAGCAAGGTGGAAAAGTATGCATGGGGTTGGTGCCAGCCCAATCACAATGGACCAAATAATCTAGGGTCCTATAGTTAGTAGAACCAATGAGACGTCATACTTTTAGTGATGTTTACAGTAGTCACCCTGAAGGAAGGGCTTAGATACCACCTGACAGTGTTTACCCAATCCCCCCACTTCATTACCATATACAGATATAGTACCTATATTAAAGTTACCTTTTCCTAATCAATAGAATTGCATGTTAACTTTTGAGTGTTACACGTCAATAATGATGAGTTTTCAGTATAAATGTTACAATTTTTATGAAGTTTGTTGGAGTTGAAGCGAGAAGGAAGATCGCATCATTGCTGATATCCATAATTCCCGTTTTCTGTACTTGTCATTAAACAGACTTCATTTGCCAAATTGTTTGAGTTGTCCTTATTGATTGGTGTTGAAGTATATATCTGCACCCCATCCATCTCACGGGTGCTGCTATCTGGTCTCGGAGTACACCTGCATGAGTCTTCCATTGAGGAAAGATGCAATCCAAGCTATGGCTTTTCGGGTAGAAGTGGGCCGCGTTTTTAAGTTGCTTACCGAGGATATCATGGTTGACAAGATCAAAGGCAGCTGACAAATCTAGCATGAGGAGCAATGGCGGTTTGCCATTTTCCATGATATTGTGGGTCATTACGAGGTAGGAGGTAGCCATGCCGCTAATAGCAGCATGGCTACCCCCTTACCCGGTACAGGGTCCGGGTTCCTTGAATGAGGAATTACCGGGCCATTCCGACCTTGGAGGGCCTGGTAATTCCTCATTCAAGGAACCCATCCCCATTATCATTCAAGCTCCCTTAGGGCCCAATGGGAATGAGGAGGGGGCTAACAACGGCCTTGTTAATAATGGGCCCATTGTTAGCACCCTGGTCTCCTCGCGGGACCTTCTAAGGGTGCTTGGTAAAACCAGGTGTCCTTAGCGGGTTCCTGCGAGCAGACTCGTAATGAGGCGGTAAGGGGTTGACAGCTCCGGCACCTTTACTGGTGCCGTCAACCCCTTACCGCCTCACTCGTAATGACCTCCATTGTCAAGATGCATTTTGAGATTGAGTAAGACGGATTCTGTCCCATGTCCTGGGTGGAAGTCGGATTGTCTTTTGCCTAGGATCTTGTTTTCTTCCAGGAATTGCTGGATTTACATATATGCAACCTTATCCAGGATTCTGAGCAAGAAAGGGACGGTGGTAATGGGCAAATCCATGCTTCTTTTAAGCTGTCAGGAACTGTGCTTGAATTAATTAAGTTAATAAAGTTTTTAAGGAAAGAGCCAGGGTCTCGGCACAGTCTTTGATCAGTTTGGCAGGGCATGCATCACCTTAACAGTTTGATGGCCTGATTTCTTTGACTATGTCTATTATTTCTGACTCAGTAGCTTTCCTGAAGGAGAAGGGTTTTATGTTGTCTTTGGGGGTGAGGGGGTTGCTGTCTACGTTGGAGGCTGACTTGATGTGTTTAGAGAGGCTTTTGTGATGTTTATGGATCTTGTTTTGCAAGAGTTCAATTCTGTTTATCAAGGCTGTTTGTACCCTATTAGACCAAGATGTGTCTTTAACAATTTCTTGAGAGTTGAAAGGTGGAGTGGATAGTTCTTTAAAGATAGCAAAGAGCTCCTTGGATTCTGAAGTGGAATTTGAGATTCTGACTTTGTAAGATGCAGATTTAGCAGTAATTATGGCTTTCTTGTATTGAGAGGCCAGTGTTTTGTGGGTGGATAGCGTGGATTCCTGTGGGGAGGCCAGCCATTTACTTAGGGCTTTACGTTTTTGTGTGCGTAATTCCTTCAACTCAGCGGAGAACCAGGTATTGCCGTGTTTAATTTATTCTGATTTTCTGGTCTCTAGATGTGCTATGATGTCTATAGCTGTTTCCAGCAGAGTGTTGTAGATATCAGCCAGCACTGATGGGTCTGAGGAGGATGGGTGGGTGAGCATTGGTTTGTCTAGGTGGGTGGAGGATCCTGTATTTTGTGAGGTTCTGTGCACTTCTGGCTGGCGTAGGTGGAACTGTGCAGTGCAGTTTAGGTGTGATGGCGGGGGTAGGGATCAGGAAGTATATGAGGTGGTGGTCGGAACAAGTGGTAGTGGTGTTGGAGCTGATATCTATGTAACAGTTATGATCTGCAACCCAGTCAAGGGTGCGTCCTTTGTTGTGGGTGGGCATGGTGATTTTTTGGTGGAAGCTTAGTTCTTGAAGAGCTTGGGCCAGCGCTTTGGAGGGTCTGTCTTTAGGGATGTTGAAACCAAGGGTGAAGTCACCTAAGAGAACTGTTTTGGTAGAGGTATTCAGGTTTTCCCCTAAGAGATGGATGACGTTGGTGTGGAAGTCTTCTATGGGCCTTGGTGGGCGGTAGGCTAGGTGGATGGTAAAGGCGGTAGTAGGGGAGATGGTGATCTTAACTGTGAAGGAATCAACGTTTTCCAGAGGTGCAAGGAAGTTTGTCTGACTGCTAGGCGGTCTTTGACAATGGGGGCTCCTCCCCCACCTTTGGCTAAGTGTCCATCTTGCCTGTAGATAGAGTACTCTTGTGGGATAGCTAGTGAGAGAGCAGGACCGGCGGCTTCGTGGAGCCAGGTCTCTGTGATAGCTAGTACATCAAGGTCGAGATTGGTGATGAGGTCATGGATTATTGTGGCATGTGCTGGGAGGGATCTAGCATTGATCAGGGCACATTGCAGATTGGTGGGTGCCATGTTAGTGCTTATTTTGCCTTTGCGTGAGTGGGTGGCGGTGGTGTTAAGTAAGGCCTTGGGCAAGGTGTGTGGTGCAAGAACTTTGTCTGTCTCACGTGTGACAGTGGTCTTAATAGCCCCATGGTTGGGGTTGGGTTTGGGTGTGTGGGCATGGTGGGAGCGAGGACCTAGAAGTTTGTTTCTGGAGCGAAGACCCAGAAGTTTGTTTCTGGAGTCAATGGATCTGGGGCGTGTAGGCGGTGAGTGTGTTCTGGAATGGTCGTCAGGATGCTTGTGCATAGTGCTAGGGGGGTAGTGGTGGGAAGTGTTGGACCCTGGACAGGCGGTGATGGGTGATGTGGGTATGGTGAAGAGAAATGGAAGGAATGGGGTGGGAGGACTCCTGGGAGATTTGGGAGTTCGGGTGTTACCATGTTGGGCTTAATAGCAGGCGTGAAGGCGGTGGGGAGTGCTGGGAGTCTGGCAGTCCTGGTAGGCTGTTGTGGTGCTTTGTGTGAGATATGATATGAAGCAGTAGCAGGAGATGTAGGGCATGGGGTGTTGTGCGAGGAGCCTGGGTAGAATGGAACAAGCACAGAAGCTAACGAATTTGGCCTGGACTTCCCCACAACATCATATATGGAACTTCCACCAAACAGCCAGTCAGGGGGAAGGGACAGAGTCAAGGCTTCCCAGGACTTTGGGAAAAATAAGGTAACAGGCAATAGAAAGCAAGAGGCCACAGGGGCCATCTTGTCTCCTATCAGGAATCAACTGATCCCAATGGCAGGGCCTGGGTATCCCAAAATGGAGGATAGTCAGAGCACCTGTCAACTTCAGCATGGAGCTGCCACCAGCCCAAACCCTGCTCTGTGGACCACACAGGTGCCCAAAAACATACACTAGGGACATAGGGTTGTACCCCCACCCATGGGTGCCATAAGGGTATCTCAAGGGTTTGTACACCAAACCAGAAAGAGGAAGAGCTGCACTGCCAGAAATCCCACATGGACTCCTGCGCAGAAACCAATACAGAACACACATGAAAAAGGACTACAGAACGAGGACAGGGAGGCTCTTTCCCTCCAATGCATTTCCAGCATCACAGCTACATATCAGCAAATCATCAACAAAGTAATCGTACTTTGAAAAGAAACATTGCAGAGGTCTTCATGCAATATTCTGTTAAAAATGCTCAGGCTTTCGCAGCACCCCTGGGGCAATCTGCAGTGCTCCTATCTTTCCCCCTAGGGTAAATAGTGTGTGGGGCACTGAGAAGAAGGCATTCTTCAAGTCAATCAATGTGTTGTCATTTTTGGGATGCTGCACAAAATGGTCGCTGTGTTTGGGACAAGAGGGAACTCCTTTTGGACAATGTCATTAAGTGGGCAAAGGTCCTGCACCATCCTCCACGACCCCCCTTTTGCTTTTTTAATTGGATAAATCGCAGTATTGCATGGGGAATTGGAGGGGACAATAATGCCCTGCTGCAGCAGTGCATATATCGTTTCTTTTATTCTCTCCTCCGCCTTCCTTGATAGGGAGTTTTGTCTCACTCTGGGCAGGTCTGCTCCATTTTATCATTTTATTTTTACTGGGGTCACTTCTTTCAACAACCCAACATCATGTGGGTTTGTGGTCCATATGCTTGGTGGCACTTGCTGTAAGTCTGAGTTGCGGAATGACGGTGGTGCACTGACAATAGCCATGAGGGGGTTTCTTACTTGCCTATTCTGTACCATTCTATCACAAAGCATGCACATTTTATCTCTCCATCAGTGTCATTGTCAGTGAACAACTCCTCATCTGTCAAATCTCGCAAAGCTATCTTTGGGTCTATGCATAATACTGTGCACCATTCACACCTGTGCATGTCAAATCCAATCACCACAATAGGTTTTGGTGACACCTGTACTCCTTCCAAATCTAGTGAGAGGACTGTACCAGATAGTATTTCGGGGGTAGCCACTGGACGGAAAACAAAATTGGAGGGCAATCTCCAGTCTTTTTGCATTATTTCTAGCACTACTCTCGCCAACACCTGTATGCCACATTGGCGTAACACAAGATCTGGAGGCCCACCTGCAAGCCATGTTGAGGCCCTCCCCCAACTCAGCAACAAATCATGGGTCGCGTCACTCTCTGGGCCGGCCTAGATTACCACGCTTGCGCAATACGCACAAACGTGCTGCTGAAGGGATATGCCGCACACTGCACTAGGCGAAAGATATAAATATGTGTTTTAATGCAATATACGGCACACTTTCTGAGAAAAATTGGCTAAAAAGCCACAGTGTTTGCTATTGTTTAGTAGGTTAATACCAATCCAATACATGCAAGTCACCAACAGTGCACATGAACATTAATGCTTTGCTATTACAAATGCCATGCCACAATGAAAACATGTCCAACTGGCTGCACAATGTAGACCAGTGTAGACACGTAATGAATTTACAGTAAAGCATGCCAGGCCTCATTTAGACACACCTAGACTGGTTTCACCAAAATGACAGTTGAAGCAATATGACTCATCAAGAAGTGAGCACACATTCAAGCCTGCATCTTTGCAGTTTCTAACAACATGGCCAAACTATTTCAAATCTGCAAGGAACTGACCCATCTTGTTGCGGTCTCTACCTCTCCTGTTCCTTCAACAGGCCCTCTATATGACTTTGGCCTCTTTCTTCTCTGCTAAAGCTCAGGACATCCTGTCCACTATCTCCTCTTCCTCGCTTGGCACCCCTTTGGCCACCTTTCCCTATCCTCCTCCATTCTCCTCCTTCTCTCTAACACCTAATGAGGTTTCTAGACAAGTCCCATCTATGAAAGTGTCCTCGGAACAGGTGCTCGCCCTGCCCTGCAGAACCATCAAGGACTATATTGACACCCTTGCTGCAGCTTTGGCTGATTTCTGTAATCATTCTTTGTCCACTGGAACTTTCCCCTCTTCCAAACTCTTGGAAAAGCTGGACATCTCCCAGCTTACTCTCCAAATGAATCTGTTGGTTGTCTCCATGACCATCAGTCTGGTTTAAGAGCTGCCAGAGGCACGGAAACTGCTCTCCTGAAGAACTGTGAACATCTGATCTCTAACCTTGATTCCAGCATTCCTTCTGTCCTCAATTACTTGAACTTTCCTCTGCTTTCGACATGGTCAACCACACCATCCTGATCAGTCGACTCCATGAAAACCTGGGCATCATGGATCGGGCCCTGGAGTGGCTGAACTCCTTTCTCTTGGACCACCCCTCCCAGGACCAACATAGTCCCTTTCAATCCACCACCTCTCTCTATCTGTGGCGTTCCACAGGGCTCTATCCTCTCACTCTGGTTTTTCAACCTCTACTTGGCCCCTTTGACCCACCTGATCTCTACCTTCTCCTCTAACTTTCAATGTTATGCAGATGACACTCAGCTTTGCTTCAGGCTTCCCTCAGCCTACTCTCGTCTCTCGCTCATTCCTGGTGTCATCTTCAACTCAAATCTCTCTTTCTCTCCTCACATCTCAGACGTAGCTAAGAAGTCCCACAACCAGCTGCACCTCCTCAAACGGACTCTTCCCTTTTCTCACTTTCCCACAGAAGCTCACTGTCTCCAGAGCCCTGGTTCTCTCTAGACTGGACAACTGCAACAGCCATTTTCTCAATCTGCCTTCCTCTACTATCTGCCCTCTGCAACTAATGCAGAACAGAACTGCGAGACTTATCCTTGGCCTCAAGTCCAGAGACCGTATCTCTCCAGCCATGAAATCTCTCCACCGGATCCCGGTGGCTGCAAGGATCAAGTTCAAGACCCTTTGCATTGTCGACAAGGCTTTCTGGGGCTGGGATCTGCACTACATCCAACGCTTTCTTCCAAAATACCTTCCTTCTCAAGCCCCAAGGGTTAGATGCTTCTCCAGGCAGAGATTGGGTGGGGGGTAGATCTCTCCCCCCTGCAGGTGCCTCACCCTGGAATCGCCTCCCTGCCCCTCCCAAACTTGAGCCGGACCGTCTGAAGTTCCGGAAGCAGCTCAAAACGTTCCTCTTCTCCTCTGCATTCTCTCTCTCACTCCCCTGCTGACCTACCTGGCCTACCTGTCTGCTGTACCAACTGGTTGCTTGGCTAACCTCAGTCTCACTACTTCCAGGCTCTTTCTTGATCAGGCACCCTTGCACTGCCTCCGGGCCTACCACGCAGTTGGGGGCTGTAACTGTAACCCTACAGTCCCTTGTTCTCCTTGCACTACCCAGAGCCACGCTGCCCTGGCTGCACTTACTCAGAGAATTGAAGCCCTGTTTTCCCCTCCCCTCTCCGTTGCACTTCCCCCCCTTTCCCCTTGCACTTCTCATTCTCGCACTTGCACTATCTGAATGACACAAGGCTTAGTAAGATAATTTGTCTTGTCCTCCCTCTGTTTTCCTTCCCTTGTCTTGTCGTGCCTAAAAACACTTGTGTACAGGCGCGTTATATATAACATATCATATCATATAATTATATCATAGATGCCCAGAAAAATGTACAGTGCCGCAGTAAGAAACGGCTAGACTGGCAGAACCCAAATGCCAGTCTAGCCAGGTAATTACACTTAGCAGGACTGCTTTATCAGAAATGCCCAGTTAAAAAAAAGTAATGCCAAACTCTCTAGCTACTAATATCACATATCCTGCCTGCTTAGCATGGTCATGGCGACCATTATGATTTATTACACAATCCCACCCCCTCCACACATTCCCTCTCCCTCCCATCCCCTACCCTAACCTCCAGAATCAGCTCATTGGCCCAGAATTACCTCCACGTCCCTCTTCCTTGTCCTAGTGCTTACGTATGAAGCTCCTTGCCTCATTGGTAAGCACTTGGATGAGGAAGAATAGCTCTAGGAGTAATGAAGATTACCAATAAGTAAGCAAGGCATTAAACACAAGTAGTGGTGCAACACCATTGAGCTGACTGGGCTTCAGCACTCCAACCCCCCGACCCCCTGAAATTGTGGACTATGTTGACTTGACATGGCTAACCTGCAGAGCTGTTGCCAGACAGAAAATGACACAGATGTTAAACAGCACCTGGGTTTCGCTGTTAACAAGGGCCCGGGCCAGCAATTACTAATGTACAGCATTTCTATGTTAGTACCTGCATTCAATTGAAATTGTGATGTGGGTTTAGTACTTGCATGCCAGGGGAGTGATTGGAAGGGTAGAGCGGGAACAGGAGACCAGTTATTCTCACAGCAGTCCATAAGTGTGTGCTTTCAGACTTAAAGGAGAGAGTTAACTGCTTGTAACATTGAAGCTGCACTAGAATAGTCTCATTAAAATGCGTAAAGAAGTTAGAGTCCCCCACACAAATAAGTTTGTTCCTCCCCACCACACGCGAAGTTAGCACCTCTCCCAACATTTGACGGGTTAGCGCCCCCTGAAATGTAGGATTTGCTGCACCCCTGAACGCAAACACACCCCATTCACCATATAAACACACGCACACCCAGCCATCCACACATTTAAATGTGCACTCTTTCACCATACAGGAACACCCAGGCAGCCACCCGTACATTTAAGTGTGCATCCTTTCACCGTACATGCACACCCAACCACCCATATATTTAGGTGCACTCTTTCACCATACACTCACACACACACACACGTCATGGAGTTGAGGGGAGCCATAATACTTCAAAAATACATTGGGCCTCATTACAGGTTTGCCAGTCAGGTAACAACGTTTCCGGTAAGCTACCGGTACCGTTGTTACCGGACCAGCAAACAACGAGGTCTGCTCGCGGGTGCCTTTTCACCCACCAGGTCTGACCTGGCAAGCAGACCGGCACCCGCGAGCAGACCATGTCGGAAGCACCGGCACCATTCACGAATGGTGGTGGTGCATCCAGCTTCGGCTTCCCCATTCCCATGGCAATGGGGAACAATATTTTTGGGTGCCCGGTAATGGGAAATTACCGAGTCTGCTGGGGTTGTAATACCCCGGTAATTGCCCATTCCCGGGTGCTTTAAAAAAAAACGACTCAGGCGGCAGCCGTGCCGATTTTACCGGCACGGCTACCACTAGAATCGTAATGAGGCCCATGGGTTCTTTTTGAAATGCACTCTGACTTCATAAATACATTGTTTCCTTTAAGGACTGAACCATAATGAAAATAATGTCTTTATGAATGCAGAGTGACTTCAAAAATAAACTATTTTAAAAATCATAGGGATTCCCCACCCCATGACATGGAGCCCTCCAGCCTGGGGTCTTCATGTCATGAGGTGGGGGTAGCCCCCAGACTTCAAAAAGAAAGTTTCTTTTTGTATTCACTCTCCCTTCATAAAGAAATTATTTCTGCTACAGAAACAATTTCTTTATAAATGCAGAATGAATTCATTTCTATTTTATTTTTATTCTTTACTCCAAGTGGGGCTCCCTCCCAGGACATGTGGTCGCGGGGCCCCCCACACTGCAGGGGCTGTGCGGGGGTCCCTGTTACGCCAGTGGTATGCCATAGATAAACATATCCCCATTTATGGGAATCCCTCGCACTTTAGCTTTGTTTGCTAATGTCTGTATCAACAAAATGGCTCTAATGGTGCACATCCCTGGTGTGGAGCCCACCACACCCCTGTCTGTAAATGCTATGATCATTTTGAGTTTGCTGAGGAGGTCTCTTCACAATAAGTTTACAGGCAAACTCTTGTGGTAAAGTAGGGGTGCTCATACCATTCTTCCCCCCACTCTGACCTCCAAATCTTCAGTGTAAGGAACCATGACCACAGCCCCAGAGAATCCCTGTGTCTGGAGATTTTGCCCGACAGCGGAAAACTGCCTTCACATAGAAACGATTTCTCCGCACCCGAGTCCACCATAAAGATGCACTGTTTGTTTCCTATTGCCCCCACCAATGGGTACTCGTCTGGGCGTAAGGTAGTCGATATTACTGGACACGCAAGAGTTCTCTGTGGGCTGCCATAGTCTGGGAGAGTGTTTGTTCTGGAGCAAGAGTAAACTTTGTCACCAAGCACACTGCTGGTGCGCCATTCGCGGATGTAGCAATGGGGTGTGTGTGTGTGCATCATCTGGTTTTGATGAGTGAGACGTGTCTGCATGTTTTGTGGTTGTTATCTAGGCATGTTGGGTCCTTGTGTGTGAGTGTTGTCCTGCTGTTCATCCTGTCTGTAACCTCCCATAGGTAGCCCATACGGGCTGCCTGTGTGTGGGTGTCCATATTGGTATCAATTATTGAACCTTTGACCATTTTGGCAGTTAGCCATAGGCGGACACAACATTCCCTCGCGAAGTGGCACCATCTCCCACATGACCAACATGCACCCTATCCTCCTCCCCTAGGTCCTTAGCCTCCGTACCCTCCTACGCGCTGCCCTCGGTACCCACCTCTTCCTTTTGCGGGCCTCCCTTGCCACTGGGGCCCTGCATACTGCTCCTCTCCACCCCATTTCTCCTGACTATTGTTTCCCCATGTAGCTGCCATCCTAGCCTGTAATGCTACTGTTCCCTCCCCCTCTTTTCCCTGCCGTTCCATGGGTGCTCCTGCTGTTAACACGATGACCTTCACCAACTTACTCTGTACCAGCTTTGTCTCGTCTGCTAATCTTCTTTGGGCTATTTCTTTTTCCCTTTCTGTGATCCTCCTGCACTATGATGCTCAGTATTTCTGGCCATCCCTTGGCTTCTATCCCAGCAATTGTATCAAGGGCCTTCTGTACCTCCTTCGGGAGGCCTTTTTTGAATATGAAATAGAACAGGGAGGTGGACTGGTCCCACGCTGTACCCGTCTCCACCTGACACATATCCTGCATCCAAAGAATGAACTGCGGAGCCTCTTCCTTGTCCCCCATAGTGCATTGCATGACAGAATGTAAATCTGGGGTGTTGGGGAAGGCCCTCCTCAGTGCATAACATACTTTTACTCTTATATTGCTAAAAGATGCCCCATCATTTTGATCATTGCCCATTGTTACTGCCGGGAACCCCGCCTTCACTCACACTCAGTCTGCCTGATCACCCGCTGCCGATAACAGCAGGCTTTTGATATCCCCTATGGCCAGGGGGACCCCTGCTGTTTTTTTCTCAAATGAGTATATCAATTTCCCCGCCCCACCCTGAAAGTGGAGAGAGCACTTTTAATAAGTTAGGGTTGTCCATTAATGCCCAAGGGACATAATGGGGATGTACTGCTCCCTTATGGGTTAAGGGCATTTGCAATTTTTACCTAACCTTTCCTCCATTTATCTTTTCTCCTTTCTTTTTTGCTATTGCCATTCGCCCTAGTCTGTTGTGGGGCCTTCCTTCCCACCCTTCTTCTCATGCTCCCATCACTTGTGGAGTTGCCCACTGTATCTGTTGTATTCCTCCCTCTGCCCCCTCGTCTGACTCATCAAAGTCACTCCAACATTCCTCTTCCCTTTCAGATCTTCCGTGTTGTATCATACACTTACTGTTTCTCCTTCTCGCTCCACCCGTACTCTTTTAATTGGGGTACTGTCTATTCGAAAAAGGAAATCCCCGGATTTCCATACATCCTCTGGAAACACAGTGGAATTTTGTAATGTGGGTGGCAACTGTGGGTGTCCTCCCCTCTGTGGTGGCAATGTTCTTTTGCACAGTGTCCGTAATTGGGACAGCTCTGCTTGTGTGCTTGTCACTAATATTTCTAAATCTTTTGTCATTGGTCGTACAGGGGCAAGAGCTGTACTTGTTGGAGCATAGAAACCTAAAGGGGCACCATTGGAGTTTGCTGAATGTATGGGGGAGGTGGTGCAGTTACTGGGGTGGCCGATGCACTTGGATGTGCCACACATAGTGGATCTCAATACCCCTCAGCTAGTCTTGTGAGCAGTGGGTATAATTTCTTTGGTTCTGCCCCTCCTTTGTCCTTCTCTCCTGCCTCGCCATTTGACACTGCTGGAGCTTCTGACTCATTTTCTTTGCTATTTGTAGAGGGCGTTTCGTCGAACATGCTCCACAAATCCAACACTTCTCGGCTGCTTCCCTTTATACTTAGTCATTAAGTACATTTCCACATGGTCTAATACTACTTTATCAAAATACCCCTCTTCTGGCCAGACCCAGGGTGGCCCCTCCCCTTTCATTTCTGTCATCCACTGCCCATGATACCTCTTTATTTTGTCACCATAGAGGGAGGTGATTACAGATATGTGAAAGTGGCGTGTCCACACGCATAGTGGCACTATATTCCCTCCCCCTTCCTTAGTACACATATGTGTGTGCTGACAACGTTAACTCTGGAGCTTTGATATATCACTTGCACCTTTTATTCTGTACTTAAATCAATTACTTATACATTGCAATGATGGACATATAAAAATATGATGAACATGTAACCAATTAACGTTGAACATGACAGATCGACATATATACCGACAACACCGAACAGAAAACATAAAACCTTAATGCAACCCCTTATATCCCAGGCCCCTGCTTATTTAAAAGTTTGCTTTCTCCCATTCACACTCAGCATTCACATCACCTCTGCACCTCCTGGGCCTTCGTCCAACAAGTTATAGATACTAAAAAGAAGAGCTAATACTATTTTCCAGAACCTACTAAATATACGAGGCTCCTGCTTTTATCCTTTTCCTCACTTATATTCCAGCACTGGTCGGGACAGTGCGATGCGGCGCTGCCTTCCACCCCCTTATGGAGCTAGGTGCCCGTATCTCCTCTTACTTCATTACCTTGTTCATGTATTAAAAAAAACCTAATGGCCATGAAAGAACAAATAACCCCTTCGTGTTCAACAATCACTCTATTCGCTATTATTCATCCCAACCCATAACGCAGTTCCGCTTAATAAATCTGTTCCATGCTTCTCAATCTCCCACCTTTTAATTCTTCTTGCAATCAATACTCACGTGTCAGTGGTATTCCGAGAGCCTCTGTTTACGGTCTATCCAGAAGATGGGCCTCCCCGTGGTGTACCCCGCCCGGTGCCGGCACGCAGTTGGGTATTTTCAAATACGGGAACCAGAGAACCTGCTCAGGAGCGTATGCCTTTTCGGTTTGGGGGGGTCTGAAAAACAAAGCGATAAATCACCCTGTATTTATTTTAAACCAAAAGTGTGGCCGAAATTATAATTGCTATATGTATTTTTACCAATCTTGAAATCCTACTGCTACCATTTTAAGCCTGCAGGAAAATCAAAATCATACGTACATAAGCCTTTGTTTTGATCAGTGTAATCATATTGTGAAGTTAAATTTGCAGAAAGTTAAGAATTGTGATTGTGTTCTTTTTAACTCACTTTTGTGATTTATTTATGCTGAGAGAAGTTGATTGTTAATTTAAATAAATACCAATGTATTTGCTGTACACTGGCCTGGTTCTTGGCTCATTGTTAGCTCAGGGGAGATGGATCCAAGGAGCATGATATGTGTCTGACATAGGGCTAAAAAAATAATCTATCAGATAGATTGTTGTATAACCACTTGAGTGGAGAGGGAAAGGTACTCCCCATGTTGACAGTGGTTTATCCATAAACTGTTACAAACTGTGGTCTCGGGCCAGGATATAGCTTCCTATTCCTGACCCATGACAAGTACATTGTGACAGTCTATTCATTTTGATGAAATTGCATTAAGGTGGAGAGCAGTCATCTTTGTTTTGTTAAAGTGCCGCTAGGACCTGACTCCTGAGTTCCATGGAGGTGTATAGGCAACAAATTAAGAGTGTGTAAGAATTTATTTGAGTGAGGAAATCAAGCAGGAACAGGGTGATTTTTCCCCTGAATAAATAAAGTTGTATTAAAGTGCAAAAAGCCAACTGTGAAAATGACTACTGCACAAATTGGGGAAGCCAGGGAGCATCACCTAACTAAATTATTTCTCAAAGGATAATGAGTTGAGGACGATGCAGGAAACTGGCAAACCATAAAATGTGGGAGGTTACCTCAGTAAGCAATGATACTTGGCTTGAAGCCGGTATATTGCACAAAGCACTTGAGGCATTTTATATGACCACACCCGCTTGTGATGAACAGATACAAATAGCTCAGCTAACTACTCAGTTATATTATCATTTGCTTTTAGTAGAAGAGCATTGGCAAAATGGTGAGACCAGTAGAATGAATCAGGCTGGAGACCTGTCACTGACCCAGGATCTTGTTCAACAACCCAAAGCTGAGTTAAAAACACTGCAGCAAGTGAGTGTGGAATGTGAAACCCAGATTTTTGCACTTAAATATTCACAAAAAGAGTGTGTAGAAAATATGAGTGCACTGCAACACAAGCTAAATGTCCAGTCTGCTCTTAATAGAGACTTTCTGGAGGACATTATCGCAATCCAATCAGAAATAAAACAATTGAAAACTGAAAATAGTCAATTAATTATCAAAGGGGTTGATTCCCTAAAAGCAGATTATGGCATCATTCCAGATCATGAATGATGTGAATTGTATAGCATTTGCTAAATGGACGCTCTCACCTGAACACTCCAGTTTCTTTCCAGAACTGGGGACCAGGATCATCATGAATGGTCCACTTATAAGGGGGCCATATTGAAACATTGTTCCGCCCATAGGAACCGACAAGAGGCCCGTAATGCTGTATATAACTTTCAGTGTAGGGAAGATCAGGCTCCTAGGGAATGTGTGCAGGAGTTAAAGCAGGTATTTGCTCACACTTCCCGGGGGGTGAACACCAGTAGTAGGGAGTTCATAACTACATATTTCAAGCTCTCCCCAAATACATAATGACTCAGTTGGTATGTGACATTCATGAGCATAGGACCCTGGATTGGGTGATTGAACAGGCCACCAGGTTTTATGAGATCCAAAAGCCTGCTGAGAGTACAAATACTGTCAAAACCCCCAAACCACCTAACACCCCTGCTGCCGCAAATGTAGAAAAGGTAAACACTACCCCTCCGTTGGATCCATTGGATCTGGAGATTGAGGGACCTAAAAGGAACCCTCCTGCTGACAAGCAAAATGGAAAGCAGAAGGGACCCCCCCAACCTGGCCCAATGGAATGGTAATCAGAAGGGGGCCCAGACCAATGATCCCTGTGACCCAGCCACCTATATAAGGCCTAGGTACAAGGGTACTCAACCAATCCAAATCCCAGATAGATTGATCAAGATTAATCATAGTCTCGCTCCCGTAGCTCAGGATCGCAATCACTTTTTGGCAGTAAAATATGAGAATTGGTTGCAAAGAGAATTTTCCAAATTTTCTATGTATGAAAAGCCCTTGTCTCGCCAATGAGGCTGTTTTTGTTCTCAGATGCGTTATCCAAGGAGTTTCTACTGCTGATTGGTTCACTAGGACTCCTAAATATTTAATTTCAGTTACCATGATCAGTTTTTGTTCATTCATTTGGAACTGAAAGGGTTGTTGTTTTCTTTTCTGGCCTTTCTTTGCTGAAAGTGGCATGATTCTAGTTTTTGCGGTGTTTATTTCTAAGCCATTTTCCAACATGTAAGTTTCCAAGTCCCGGAGACTTCGTTGTAGCCCTAGCTCAGAACCCACTTTGTGGAGGAACTCCGGATTATCCCCTCTGAAAGAGAAGAATCCCAGGAGGATCCAGGTAGGCAGACCCTCTCTTTCAAAAATGGGGGGATCCCTCCCAAAGGAAAATGGGTCCCAAAAGACCCTGAGTGGGACAGGGTAAGTATCAAGACTCACCCAGAAGCAGAAACCATTCAACCCCAATCATGTGAGCCAAAAAAAAGGGGAAAGGGAGGGGGTGTCTTTTTCTCCAAACAGGTTTTGAGAACTGTTGCGAGCCAACAGGGGACAGCCAGGGAGCGGGGGAAAAGGAGGATTCCCCAAAAACTCCCATTGCGAGTTGCAAAGTTTTTTTTAACAGATTCCCGAACTCTGACATGGAAAACTGCCCAAGATCACACAGTGTCGGAGTTCAATATTAAGAAAATGACCACCGGGCTGCCAAATAACTCACACTTTCTATCACCTCGGATCGACTGTGTAAACAAGGTCCTTTGGACTCAGACTAACCACCCGATCTAATTAATAATTAGTACCAATTATGTAAGCCTGAATGGTACCTGTCAAGTAATTGATTAACACTCTGAGAATGTAAAATTTCATTTAAGAAAATAACCTAGTCCCAGACATCACTGTCATCTCTGTAGGGGAACAAACTGGTGATGGGATCCCTTCTCCATTCTTGAAAATCAACCTTCCTCCCAGATTTAAGTGGAAATCCACACTGGAAGGGAACACCCTAAAATTTTCCAAAATCAGAAGAAACCTTGAATCCCGTGAAACCAGACAAGGAAGAACCTGCTCAAAGTCTGACGGACATTCAGAAAAAAGGCGAGCAGTTTTTCCCCATTCGGGTAAATGAGAGGGAGGAACCAGTGCTCGCCAGAGTATGCGTGAATAATGGAAGAATTATTCAGGAAACGGCCAAAAAAATCAGACCATTCCCACATTTAAATTGATTGCCAAATGGGAAGTAGCTCTGGAAACCCCAAATTCCAAACATCTCCTGCCTGGCAGGTGTATGCTAAAAATGTCCATTGGCAACAAAAGCATAGACTATAATTTTTCCGTCGTGAGAGATGTCCCTTCAGCCTTTTATCTGGGAAGTGACATTCTCAACCAATTCGCAATCAATTTGAACCTAATTAATAACAAAGCCTGGTTCCGATTGGGGAGTATCCCCATGGACTATGACAACATTGAAAAAGCCTTCTGGTCAGCTCAATTGCTGCTGTATGCAGTTGAATTTCAAGTGCGAGACAAGGTTATCATCAAAGGACAGGTGCAACAGTTTACTCTTCCCCTGAAAATTAAGCGAGGACAGAACCTCAAACATCAGGATGCATATATAGATCTAAATTCCCATCTCCACCAACAAGGTTTTTATTTAAATCTGACACCTCTAGTAGACCTAGAACAAAACATCATTTAAATAATGGTGGATAACAACGACCCACGAAGTATCACCGTGGGCGCAGACACTTATATTGGAATGGCAGTTCATTCCCAGCATTATTCTACTGATTTAGGTAATTAAATAATGGGACCAATCCCAAACGACTATTTCGACATCAGCAATAGTATTCCTCCAGAAAAGATTTGTACTGGGCATGGTGGGAATTTCCTGGTGTACTCTTCCTGCCCCTACAGTGTGCAAGTGTCATGGCCACGGGCCCAGAGCATAAAAACCACACCATCTAGTGACAGGGGCAATGGGTCACTTGACTCACTTATGTCCCTTTGGGACTCATAAACACAGGGGCCCTGGCTGGACTCAGTTGTGGCACCTTTGGCGCCAGGCTCATATAAAGATGTGAGCAGGAACACATTATTTCAGTGCAGGAGTGCTTTTATTTTCCTTCAGTGCTGGAGTGCTTTTATTTTACAAGAACATTCCAGGTGCTGAAAGCCTTTATTCCTGAGAACATCCCCATGTGCTGACTCATCGGACGTGGCTCCCTAGGCCTGTCTTCAGGTGCTGACTCATAGGGAGTGGCAGGGCGTGGCTGCAGGCAGGCCAGAGCTACTGGGCGTGGCCGGGAACAAGACTATATAAGCCCACTGATCCCTCAAGCAAACGCTTTGTGTTACTTTGCACCTCCGTGCAACGTGACGCTCACTGCCGCCTGCACCAGCTACTTACCTTGTGATCCTGCAACAACAGCATCCTTACCTGGACCCTGGCTCAAAACTCACGGCAACGCTCCATCTTCTTGGCAGATCCCAAATAGACACTGCAGCACCTGCGCTCTCTGTCCCACGAAGCCAAAGTCCTGAAACGAGAAAAGAAGACAAGACAAGGTTAGAACTCCCGAAAACACCCAACCCAGGGTCGCGCCGCATTTAAAACCCAACACGCACCCTAAGGCACCATTAAGGCTACTTACCAGCTGTCAGACTATCTCAGCCCGCTCCTCCGTACCGCTGGCTGCGCTTCTTCTACCGCAGCTACCGCAGCTACCGCTGGCACCGCTATACCACCTGCAAGGGGAGAGAGCAGAGAAAAGAGACATTCCATACAAAGGACAGAGAACAAACTTTACAAATACAATTACAACAGTTGGAAGACAAGCGGGTAAGTGGAAACAAGGAAAACACTCACCTACAAGAGAAGTCAACTAGTCGCAGCTGGCCTGGACTTCCACGACAAGGGACCAGTGAAGGAATTTGGTTCCCTTCAACAAGCGCCCCTGCCAGAAGCAGCAGGATGGAGTGCTCATCATCATCATTCAGCAGGTGTGCCTCAAAAGTAGTGCAACCCCAGAGAATCCACATCGCAAGAGAAGAGGTCTGGAGAAGGGGTCAGGGACCACAGTCTGCATACTCATACGACCCCCCCTTATATTCATGCAGGAACCACACTGCTCATCACTGCAGTTCCCCACACAGACACAGAGGGAGGAACAGACAAGAGGAGTTTCATCCCTGGGAGGGCTGCGACCATGCCCCAATGCCTCCGCAGAGACCAGGTGAGCATAACAGCAAGAGGTAACCTGTGACATTAGGAGGGAGGAGGTAGTGTTCAGAGTCAAGGACCACTATCTCGACTTCCATGTTCAGGTCAACACAATCAAAAGAGATCTCTCCACACAACTGGAGGATACCGCTGAAATTGCCAAGCCTGATGTCTTTCCAGGTTTCAAGCAGATTGTCAAGGAAAGGATCAATCTGGCTGATACCTGTGAGACCGAGGAGCAAAGACAAAAGTTAAAACAGGTCTTCCCCGAATTTCAAGATAACCTTTCAGTGGACTAATATGACTGTGGACGCACATGCATTCATTCAACCACCATTTCCACAGACCCTGAGATGGCTACAGTATTTGTAAAACAATATCGGTTACCTCTCACATTCATGGAGACACTCACAGAGATTACTAAGAATTTAGAATGCCATGGGATAATTTGTCCGATTCACAATACCTTCAACAACCCAGTACAGGGGTGTTGTGATTTATTACATGGCACACGCAAGTCAGGGATCTCCTTCCCCTACAAGAAATGTTGCGCACAATAAAAATGCTTTTTATTTCTACAATACGGATCCTTTCTTAAGAAGCCCTCCAAACCATCTCACACCCAACCTCCACAAACACCCCATGTCACAATGGACTAGGAACCAGGACGGTGTGTACTAATAAGATATTTACTCATTTATGATTTCATGTCAAATTAGACCCAACAAATTACAACAGCCACCAATGTTGTGGCAACACAAAATGCAATGACTCCTGGAAAGCAACCAGGTTAAGATATACTGTCACAAATCTTTCCTTTTAATTACAAAACAAAAGAAGAGCAATTCAACACACAACAATAGCAAAATGTTTAAGCACTCCTCCTGCGTCCCTTGCCCCCAAACATCAATTTGGCTTGATTCCTTTGAGAAACTCCTACGAGAAAGAATAGAAAGACAGGGAAATCGTTTTGCTTATGCTTAGAAAGACAGGCAGGGCTTTTAGAAAATACTAATCAGCACACAAGGGAAAAATCGGTTTTAGGATATTGAACACATGGGCAATGTGAAAGAAAATGCAAATGGAAATTCGTTTTGACCTCACAGTGGGGAAAGAGGAAAAGAATGGAAACATTGTTTTTTTGGGATGTTGGGCACAATTTCAATGGGAAAGAAAATGCAAATGGAATTCTTTTTTACTGATTCCTAAAATGATAGGCAAGCTCTGGAAAATGGGGTAGCTCACAAGAGGAAAATCGGTTTTGGGTTAGGATGATAGATGCAATGAGAAAATACAGTTGCAGATGGAAATTCGTTTAGCAGGGCACAATTGAAACACAGGGACAAATTAGTTTCTCAGCTCAAAATGAGATTAATTCTTTTGGGCAACACTTTATGACTATACCAGTTCACAATACACTGGGAAAAGATGGTTGCTTTCGAAGTTCGACCAATACAAATCCTGTGAAATAAATGGGGAAATTCATTGATTTATTTAGAAAAATACACTAAGGATTTACACAGGCAAATGGGCCTTCTTCAATGGGGCAATTACTGAAATACACAAGCAAACAGGGGAGGGGATTTTCAATGGGAAAATCTCTAAGGCAATGCTGAAATAATATAGGGTTTTTACAATCTATGGCTTGGGGTATTTCTACATGCAGAATAGGTCTGGACTGGACATCAGGGAGCATCAGAGCACCACTGCTGGGACAGCCAATGGGGTCAGTCAAGGATTCCCACTTTCCTCCAAATGGTCCCAAGTCATCTACTCGGTCTCCTGGCTCCTTTGCAAGATTAGGCCTCAATGCTAGTGCTGGTATGTTCCTCCAGATTTCAGCAGCAGCTCACCTCAGGAGTTAGTGGAAAAGTCCCTGATCTGAGGTGGGGTTGCTTATTTATAGGGAAAATGACATCACTAATGTGTCATAGTGCACACAGAAGAGATTGGTTGAGTGTCACTAGTCCACTCCAATCTGTGTGCTGATAGGTCCAGAAAATGTGAGAGTGCTTTGGGACACCAGGAGAGGAGACCACTTCATCACCTCACTTCGACAGGGGGCTTGGTCAAGTTTCTGCACTTAAAAAGCTCACTTCCTTGCAAATACCCTTTACCTCCAAGATTTGACAAACATATACAGGCATTTTTTAACACTGTATTTTTCAGTGAATCACATAAGCCTTGTCAGGTGTCTGTGCGTCATTCCTGTGTGGAGATACACTATTTCCTCATTTACTCCAGAATTATATCAGTGAAATGTATGGCCCTTTGTGGGCAACATATGTAACAGATTTTGCATGTTTCAATCAAAATGTAATCTCCCTCACATTCACAAGGAGGGCCACATTGTGTCTTCCTAAATAACCTGGGTTGTGTAGGTCCCACAAAAATCATTTTGGGATGCGCAAAAGAGGCATGGGGCAGACACCTTTCCAGAAATCCCACAACAACTAGTGTGGGGTAACTATTATTGATTTTACATGGTAAAACCATTTCTCCCATTTTACACAATGGACAGCCAAAGCCACTCCTTGGCCCTGGCCACTGTGGGATAAATTAACCCACTCAGCTGTGCTTTACTACACCATTGTACTGCAGTGGTGCAAGAAACAGCAAAATGGCGTGCCAGGATCTCTAAACTGCGTTTTTGCAACAACCAGAAAATGGCTGTACCGCCCTGCCACACACATTTCAGGTGGGGTGGAACAGAGTACTCACTTCAGAAATGTGCCAGTGTGCTCTGCAACATTTAACATGAAGTGAAGTGAAAGAGGCAGCATTACTTTGCTGAAAACCCAAAATGTCTTTAACCTTTAAAACCTTTAAAAGTGCTGCTTGGCGCTAAACTCATCCAGTCCTTATGAACCGCTGTGATTAAAAAGGCCCTGCAATGTCCAGGATCATCCATTGTCTCTCAGAAGAACCAGGCCTCATTTGAATGATAGCTGCTGTCAAAAGTATCTTTGAAAAATCAACCAGGGGCTTTGTTTTCAATTTCCACGGGAAACACGTCTATTTTCTTTGCAAAAGGATCTACATCAGCTGTTCAGAGAAAGACTCTAAATAGATGCCTGTTGAATATATCCATGCTGCAAAACAACTTCAGCTCTCAAGAAAAGAACTATAGCTGCATAAAGTGTGTATTTGCTGGAGATGAAAACCGAATTTAAAGAAATAGTAAAATGTTCTTTTCTGGCTGAAGAGAGAAAATTGCCTATGTAAAAGAAAATTGTTGTGTGAAGGCCTGTTTACTTAGCAATGTAAACGGATGTGTTGCTGGTAAAAGTACACCTATAAACTGTTTTCATCCCACTGGTTTAAGTCAAGATGTAAAACTCATAGGCTAAGTTGGCAAGCGGAAAAAAAAAACTTGCTCTGCCATTTGCTAGCCTTGAGAAAGGGTGACACATCATAAACGTCTGGCACAGGAAAGCGCTAATTGCCAGCTTGAAAGACTTTGGGCCTCAATCCGAGATTGGAGGCAGCCATGGCGCTATTTGCGCCATGGCTGACTCCAATACCGGGTCCGGCGCCGGTCTTGTTCAATGGGGACTTACCGATGCATTCCGACCCTGGAGGGACCGGTAAGTCCCCATTGAACAAACCATTCCCCATTCCCATTTGAGCTCCCATAGGGGTCAATGGGAATGGGGAGGGCGTTAATAAATAATTTAACTAATAACGCGACTAGCAAGCCCGTTATTGCCACCCTGTTTCTTTAGCGGGACCCGTAAGGGACGTTTGGTCACACCACACGTTCCTTACGGTTCCCGCTAAGGGACCTAGGAATTGGGCAGTAAGGGATTACCGGCACCGGTCTCCTTACAGGTTCGGATAATCCCTTACCGCCCAACTCATAATGATCCCCTTTGAATGCACCAGGACAAAAGAACTTCACAAGCTCATCAGATATTCGTCTTTGCTCCAGGCTGGGACAATAGCAGGCTGAGACTCTCACCTGTCAAGTGTGAGGGGCAATAAAACCTTCAATCAAGAGAGAGGCCGCTCATCCTGCTTCAAAGGAAGTGACAATTGAGAGCAGTTGGGGAAAAAGGAAAAAAAACGGATCAAGTGAAACTGGACTTCCTTTTGGTTTTAAAGGCTATTTTGTAACTGAACTTTAAAGACGTTTAACTTTGCAACAAGAATTAGGAAACATATGAAAAGTGTGTAGTTCTAAATCTAATTTTATGCTCTTTCTTTGAAAACTTGGTAGAACTCATTACTGCTTAAAGAACAGAAGTTATGAAAAATGACAGATTACGGGGAAAGTATTGATGTTGCAAACATAACATTTTGTGCATACATCCCTGGGGTAAACATGCATCTGTGTACGAAGTTGGGGAATTTTAGGCCAAATCTTTCATGTTTAAAATTACCAAAATGTGTCAGCAAGGTGAGACAGGTCCCACAGACTTGGTGTTTGGATTGAAATATGACGCAAAAAATATGTAACCTGTGTATTTGATTTTCTCAGAGGTTGCAAATGCATAAATATGTTACGCTCACCTGGCTCCCACAGAGGCGTCGATCTGAACTGGACAGCTGCGGTCTCCACCAATGTGACGCATAGGGCCAAGATGACGGACTGGACTGGCCCACCTAGCTTCGTTTGCTTGGCTCGTAGGAATATTCTTCTGTAAATGGAGAAAGGGAATTAACTACCCGTGGGGTTGAGCATAAATACCCCCACGCCCGCTGTTCTCCCCACAGATCACCTTTGATGTCCCCTCTTATAGTCTCACCTGATGGTTTGAAAAGATGAGCTCTCCATCCTGCATTGAGCGCAGGGGCGCGTTGATAACCAGTTGCTTCACTGGCTCAAAGGAATTGGTGAGTTCCAGAACAATATTGACTCCGAAAAGTATGTAGTTCATAAGAGTTCACATGTCTGACTTTTACTCTTGTCCGATTCCTTGAAGTTTGCAGCCTGATGCCCAGCGAAGAGTTCCTAATGGTAGCTGACGAAGTTCAGGTAAGGATTTGGCTTATCCTACACAGTTCAATAAAATAAGGCCAGAATGTAACCTGTGGCTTGCTCCCTTATTCAGGTGTGGAGAGAAAATATGAAGTTTGGGGAATAATGCCTCCGGCGGTAAAATTAGGTAAGTCTATTGTGGTGAGAAGAGTTCCCCTTGTGTGTCCCTTCGTCTCACCTTGTTGCCCTTTTGTTCCCCTTAGGGGCCGGGGTATAGCAAGGATGTAATGGAGACTGCGCCGACCCGTGAAGAAGAATAGTACCCCCAGCGGTAATCAGGTAAGTCTATGGGGGTAGTTACTATTGCCTATGTTTATTCCCTTGGCTCACCTTTGCTGTTCTTGTGTTCCCCTTAGGTGCTAGAGTGCGGCCGGAACATGCAGAAGGGTGCGGGGGATCGTGAGGATGCTGCGAAGGCCAGTGAGTTCAGCGCGGCGCTGCAGCAGGCGAGGCAGCGCACGTAAAATGCTTCTTTCTTCCAGCTCGAAGGCGCGGTCGATCCGGAATTCAGGTAAGGATCGAAGGTTTTGCTCTTAAGGTTTTGCTCTTATTCTAACCTCTTCTCCTTCTGTTCCTCCCTTTTTCTAGGAGCTGCAGACTCGAGGCGGCCGTGGCAGAAGACTGGATGCAGGCTAGCAGACACGGTGAGTGTTACGCTGCTGGATGCAGAATAACATGAAGCGTGTGCTGCTCTTCGGGCGTGGTTTAAATAGCCTCCAAAGTAGTCCTAGGTAAGTATTCCTCCCCAGACCCACCCGAGTAAAAAATAGTCCCTAGGTAAAATAGTCCCTTCCAAGCCTCATTTGGCTTGGAGCTCTGCAGCGTGGTCTGCATCAGGTAAGCTTGCAGCATGGTCTGCATCAGGTAAATTCTACTCTATGAGCCTGGCGCCTATGGTGCCAGGACTGACTCTACATATGAGCCTGGCGCCATAGGCGCCAGGACCGCACCCAAACAGCCCCTAGCAGGGGTTTTTGGGCTTGCTCAAAATAACTTGATGCCTGCTTCCGGGGTTGCTGGACCTGGTCTGGTTCCCCGGGGGTAGGCATCATGACAGCACTCCCCCCCAAGGCCCCTCCTAAAGTCGTTCTTCCCCGTGGTTTTGGTTTGTCTGGGAAATTTCGGTGGAATCTTTTCACCAATCGAGGTGCATGCACGTGGTCACTAGGTTCCCAAGACCTTTCCTGTGGTCCGTAACCCTTCCAGTCGATTAAATAAAAAAGTTTTGACTTCACCATCTTGGAGTCCAGGATGTTCTTAACTTCAAATTCGGGTTCCCCGTCTATAAGGATGGGGTCTGGTGGCTTGGTTAGTCTTGTCCCTGGTTGTACTGGCTTCAAAAGTGACACATGAAAGACGGGGTGAATTTGCATATTAGCAGGTAAGTCCAACTTGACGGCCACCGGGTTGATAATGGCATTAATAGAGTAAGGTCCCAAATATCTAGGGTTAAAGATCTGCATTCCCTTGAGAGGTATGTGTTTTGTGACCAACCATACTTGGCCCCCTATTTGGTATTGTGGAGTATCACTTCTATGCCGATCAGCATCTTTCTTATATTTCTCCTTCCCCTGTTTTAAATGTGCAGTTGCCTCCTTAAAGGCTTGTGTAATCGTAGCGTGTAGATGGTCCACTGCGGGAATTTCTAAGTGTTGGGGTGAGTCAAGGTCTGAGGTTCGAGGGTGGTGCCCATATAGGGTTTAAAAGGGGCTTTGTCCAGTTCCAGAATGTACTGAATTATTGTATGCATATTCGGCGATCCAAAGAATGTCCTTCCAATTACTCTCAGTCTGATGTAACATACAACGCAGGTATTGTTCAAGAGTCTGGTTGGTCCTCTCCGTTTGACCATCGGTCTGGGGGTGGTGACTGGTCGATAATCTCACGTCGATTTGTGCCAATTGACAACATTTCTTCCAGAAATGTGAAATGAATTGACTGCCCCGGTCAGAGACCAACACGGACGGAAATCCATGTATGCGAACAATGTTTTCAAGGAATTCTTTGGCCAGGATTGAGGCTGAAGGTAGTCCTTTTAAAGGAATAAAGTGGGCCATTTTGGAAAAAAATCAGCAATAACTAGAATGGTGTTAAACCCATTACAAGGAGGTAGATCGGTAATAAAGTCTAACGATAAGGTGTGCCATGGTGTAGGCGGAATGTCGAAAGGTTGTAAGAGTCCAGCTGTTTTTTTCTTTTGACTTATATTTTGGGCGCAAATGCCACAAGACATCACAAATGATTTAATATCCTTTCGTCAGGTGGGCCACCAGAATTGTCTTTTAATTTTAGCTTCAGTTTTTGCAATACCTGGGTGCCCCTCCATTAGGGGATCATGATAACGGGAAATGACTAGCTCTTGCAGTTCCTTGTGTGCCAGAAATAGCCGCACTTGGTAATAAGGCAGATCATTGGTGACAGAGTAGTCTGGGCCTTTCTTTACCCAGTCCTGCAGGGCTGTAGGATCAAAGAGTTGCTGGATCTTTACCTGAATGTCCTCTAGTGTCTGTAGAGTAGTCATGCCAAGAATCCTTTGTTCGGAAATTATAGGTACTGGTTCTGGGTTCACTTCTGCCTCTCCCATCCCTATTTGGGATAAGGCGTCTGCTTTACCATTCTTACAACCTGGTCGATAGGTTATCACGAAATCGAACTCGGCAAAGAACAATGCCCATCGAAGTTGACGTGACGATTGGGCCTTGGCTGTTTTTAAATACTGTAAGTTCCGGTGATCGGTGATCACAGTAATGGTATGCCTGGCACCAAGAAGATAGTGCCACCAAGCCTTGAAGGCGGATTTAATGGCTAATAACTCCTTGTCGGAAACCGCATAGTTGAACTCGGGTGCCGAGAACTTTCTGGACCAAAATGCTACTGGGTGAAGCTGGCCAGTTTCAGGGTCCTTTTGAGACAGGACAGCTCCCATGGCTAGACTGGATGCATCAGTTTCCACTATGTATGGAAGTTCAGGGCGTGAGTGCTTTAACACAGGTGAAGACGTGAATTTTGCTTTCAGCTCTTGGAAGGTATTTTCAGCTTCTTCAGTCCAAATAAAGCGTTTATTTTTTCGCAAGAGTGCTGTGATGGGATGAACGACATGTGAAAAATCTGGGATGAATCTGCGGTATAAATTGGCATGCTTTGTACCCCTTTAACTGAACTTGTGATGGCCACTTAAGGATTGCGTCCACCTTTCGTGAGTCCATTCGGTCTCCCTTTGGGGTCAGGATAAACCCAAGGAATTCAACTTCTGTGGCATGAAAAATGCATTTTTCTAGTTTTGCGTATAGTTTGTGCTGGCGCAATTTCTCAAGGACTTCTCGGACGTGCTTCACATGGTCAGATTCTGAAGAGGAGTATACTAGAATATCATCGATATACACGACAACCCAAACGTCAATGAGTACACGAAGGACATCGTTCATGAAGTATTGGAAGGTTGCTGGTGCATTGCACAACCCGAAAGCCATCACCTGGTATTCGAATAACCCATATTTAGTGCGGAAAGCAGTCTTCCATTCGTCACCCTCTTTTACACGTACCAGATGGTATGCCCCCCGGAGATCTAATTTAGTGTATATACAAGCGTCCTTCACTTGGTCTAGTAGTTCAGGGATCAGAGGCAATGGGTATCGGTTCTTAACAGTTATCTGGTTCAATGCGCAGTAGTCTATACACGTTCTGAGGTCACCTTCCTTTTTGGGAACGAAGAACAAAGCTGAAGATGCAGGGGACTTGGATGGGCGAATAAAGCCATTGGCAAGGTACTGGTCTAAGTATTGTCGTAGGTGAAGGTTCTCAGGTTCCGTAAGGGCATAGATCCTACTACAAGGGGGTTGTGCACTGGGTATGAGATCGATTTGACAATCGTACGATCTGTGAGGAGGTAAGGTGTTTGCCTGTTCCTTTCGGAAGACATCCTGGAATTCTTGGTATTCTGGAGGTAGTTGCATGACTGCTGTGGTTACTGTAGCTAGGCCTGCCTTCTGATTTTTCTTTGGGTAACAGGTTTGCGCACAATCCGGGAAGGTTATTCTCTTCTCTCGCCATTCAATACAAGGATTATGTGTTTTCAACCTAGGTATCCGCAGTATTATTTGGAACTGTGGGGCTTTGATTAGATCAAACACAATAGTCTCTCGATGCCCATCCTGACCCAATAGTGTCATCTCTGCGGTGGAATGAGTTACAGGCCCAGAGGCAATTTCAGTTCCATCGACTGTGGTGATGACATCTGAGGTGGTTTTTCGGCAGAGAGGTAGATTCATCCTGGAAGCCAATTCCTAGTCCACATAGTTTTCTATGGCCCGCTATCAATGTATACCCTTACTGCGTGCATACGCGATGGCTGCCCTGGATCTACGAGGACCATTGGTATGATGAAATGCGAGGTCTGAGTATCCTTCTTCAAGCTCGGCAAGCGGACCTCTATGCTTGTCGGGCGTGGTCGTTTCCCGAGTCTGACTCCATATGGCTTTTATCAGCAGCTCCTACCACCTTCTTGGGTGGTTTTACAGGGAAATCCCATAGAAAATGTCCAGAAGTTCCACAATATAGAGACAATTGCATTTGCCGTCTCCTTTCTCTTTGCTTCTGGGTTAAGGGCCCTTTAACCCCTCTGATTTGCATGGGTTCTGAAGCATCTGCTCCTTGGGGTTAGTGTGGGTTTTGACCAACACCCGATTCTCAAACTTGGCTCGATCAGCCTTTCTGTTCTGAAGTCTGTGATCTAACTGGACCGCTAAGTCTATATATTCAGCGCAGTCTTGAGGTGGGTTCACGACTTGAGCCAAGACGTCCTTGAGTTCACTTCGAAGCCCTCGATGAAATGACGTGATTCGTTTTACCTCAGCCCATCCAGTTTCCACTATTAACCTATTAAAGGTCACGATGTAGGATAGAAGGTCCTGGTTACCCTGTCGTAGGGACAAAAGTTTGTTATCCAGGGCCTGTCCTTGGGAGAGCCGGGCAAATAGTCTTTCCATGCTAGTTTGAAAGCCCTGAAAATCCCGAAGAATTGGGTCATCCTGAGTAACTAGTGGAATTGACCAATCAGCTGCAATGCTGAGATATGACAATACAAAGGCTACCTTGGCTTGATCGTTTGGGAAGGCTCCAGGTCTGCATAAAAAGTGCAAGCGGCATTGGTTCATAAACACGGCAAACCTTTTGGGATCTCCGGCAAAGCGTTCGGGTGGGGCTAATGGAATATTTCCTGGTAGGTTTATTTGCACAGTGTTACTCAATAACACAGGAGCTGGATTTCCCCAAGAACCAGGTAGGGGTGCTTGTCCAGCCTGGCTTTGCAATAGTTGCCTAGCAAGGTCATCAGTTCGCTCCTTTGACAAAATCAGTTCTCTCCTAAGAGCATTGGTTTCTTGACGGGCGGAATGCAATTCAGCCCTCAGTTCCCCTAGTAATTGGGCCAATTGGTCAGTCTCTGAGGTATCCATAACGCCCGGGTGGGAATTTGTGGGTAGGCTTCGCGTTCTGTTACGCTCACCTGGCTCCCACAGAGGCGTCGATCTGAACTGGACAGCTGCGGTCTCCACCAATGTGACGCGTAGGGCCGAGATGACGGACTGGACTGGCCCACCTAGCTTCGTTTGCTTGGCCCGTAGGAATATTCTTCAGTAAATGGAGAAAGGGAATTAACCACCTGTGGGGTTGAGCGAAAATACCCCCACCCCCGCTGTTCTCCCCACAGATCACCTTTGATGTCCCCTCTTATAGTCTCACCTGATGGTTTGAAAAGATGAGCTCTCCATCCTGCATTGAGCGCAGGAACGCGTTGATAACCAGTTGCTTCACTGGCTCAAAGGAATTGGCGAGTTCCAGAACAATATTGACTCAGAAAAGTATGGAGTTCGTAAGAGTTCACATGCCTGACTTTCACTCTTGTCCGATTCCTTGCAGTTTGCAGCCTGATCCCCAGCGAAGAGTTCCTCGTGGTAGCCGACGACGTTCAGGTAAGGATTTGGCTTATCCTACACAGTTCAATAAAATAAGGCCAGAATGTAACCTGTGGCTTGCTCCCTTATTCAGGTGTGGAGAGAAAATATGAAGTTTGGGGAATAATGCCTCCGGCGGTAAAATTAGGTAAGTCTATTGTGGTGAGAAGAGTTCCCCTTGTTTGTCCCTTCATCTCACCTTGTTGTCCTTTTGTTCCCCTTAGGGGCCGGGATACGGCAAGGATGCAATGGAGACTGCGCCGACCCGTGAAGAGGAAAAGAACCCCCGGAGATAATCAGGTAAGTCTATGGGGGTAGTTACTATTGCCTCTGTTTATTCCCTTGGCTCACCTTTGCTGTTCTTGTGTTCCCCTTAGGTGCCAGAGTGCCGCGGGAACGTGCAGAAGGATGCGGGGGATCGTGAGGATGCCGCGAAGGCCGGTGAGTTCAGCGTGGCGCTGCAGCAGGCGAGGCGGCACGTGTAAAATGCTTCTTTCTTCCAGCTCGAAGGCGCGGTGGATCCAGAATTCAGATAATGATCGAAGGTTTTGCTCTTATTCTAACCTCTTCTCCTTCTGTTCCTCCCTTTTTCTAGGAGCTGCGGACTCGAGGCGGGCGTGGCAGAAGACTGGATGCAGGCTTGCAGACACGGTGAGCTTTACGCTGCTGGATGCAGAATAACGCAAAGCATGTGCTGCTCTTCGGGCGTGGTTTAAACAGCCTCCAAAGTAGTCCCAGGTAAGTATTCCTCCCCAGCCCCACCCGAGTAAAAAATAGTCCCTATGTAAAATAGTCCCTTCCAAGCCTCATTTGGCTTGGAGCTCTGCAGCATGATCTGCATCAGGTAAGCTTGCAGCATGGTCTGCTCCATATGAGTCTGGCGCCGTAGGCGCCAGGACCGCACCCAAACAGCCCCTAGCAGGAGTTTTTGTGCTTGCTCAAAATAACTTGATGCCTGCTTCTGGGGTTGCTGGACCTGGTCTGGTTCCCCGGGGGTAGGCATCATGACAAAATATGTGTTTGTGACAAAATATTTTTTGGTTCCAGTAGCTAGGGGAGGTTTCTAGACATTGTAAAAATCACCCCATAAACATGACATCCTTTTTCTGTGATCCAATCAGCGAAGAGCTAGGAGGAGACTTCTACCTTGCCCAATCCTGTAATTAGAGGCAGCAGTAGTAAGCCTGCCCTGATCATATACTTTAGTGATGTCATCTGGCATGATAGATAAGGGCCCCTGACAGCACACAGGGAACACACTGGCTCCTGACTTTCTTCCTGAATTCCTGTGTGGCGTCCGTTTCCTGATTTCTTCATCCTGTTTGATCCTGATTCCAGATTTTCATTACAAAGCCAAGGCCTATGCATTGTTGACCCCATTTTCATCTAGGCCTCAAATTCTAAAAAAATCCCAAAAACCCAAGGGAGGCATCCTGATCCAGCCTGGCTTGCTGCTACCAGATGCATGCCTGCTTCAAACTTAGTATCCAGTAACCAGAAGTGTCAGTCCAGTGCAGTCCGGTGACCAGAACGGCCCAGCTGATCCTGTCCCTCCAGATTTGCCCAGCTGTCCTGACGGTCCAAAATCCTAAATTAAAGTGGACTGTAAGTATTAATAGGAATCATAGAAAACCATAGCATACCTTGCGTTGTCTTGTCCTATCCCAATCTCTAAACCATTCTATCCTTACCTTAATAACTTGTAACATTGTCAGAATCCTCATTGCAATCCTGTCCTTGATTTATATTGCTAAGCGCCATTTCTTTAACCGTTTTATCTTGTGTAAATCCTAAACTATCAATCCTATTTCGAGTGATCCGACTGGTTCCGCCAGGGCGGGGGCTGTGGATCTGGGGTTGAAGTCATGAATCAACTCTAGAGCTTACTTTTTTCCTCTTTGGTATTCTAGCCAGAATGCTCTATTATAGAATAAAACTTAGAGTAAAATTATTCTTGTCAAAACTGAGAATCTTTTCTGTTTTCACTACCCGATTTAAAAAAAAAACGCCTCTTATTCTACATTGCATATCTCCGTCAGTTTAATAGCTAGAGACTTGATTACAACTAAGACTACACCTACACCCCAACCCAAACCCTGCACTCAAATTCAGTGAATTTCACCCGTTTATATTGAAAACTGGTTGGTTAATTTTAGGCGTAAATTAACATTTTTGCAAAGTTTTACATGTGTTATTTTTATTCTAAATTATTTTCAACCTTCCATTCAATTTCGAATTGTTTATTTTTGCTCAAACTATTGCTTATGACTGGTAGTATCTTTGCAATGGTGCTCCCATAGAAATGAGTACTGATTTAGGGATTTTTGCACACTTTCAGTGTTTTATTCAGCCATTTTCGAGTGTCAGTTTGTCATTGCAAGGTTTCAAATGCGTTTTTCTCTCTTGTTTGAGGAGGGCAGGTTGATTCAAATTTTGTTTATTGTTCCTCATTCCTGATTACCTGCTTCTTCCTTATATCTCTTTAGAATTGATTATTTGTGGGTTGAGGAAAATTGCAGGGGGAAATTCTAACTTGAGTGCTATCTTTCCAAAAATTCAAAGTGTTCCTATTTCTCTGGTGTTTTCTATTTTGTGTTACTAAAGAGTGATGTTAAGTGCATTACATACCTTCTTATTTGTTATTGTCACCACATTGGTGATTTCTGCCCCATATATTAAAAAGTATATGTTTGATATGAATTTTAAATAAATAAATAAATATTACTTTTACCTACCAGCCTAATTCCTGGTCCATTGTCACCCGGGGTATTTGAAAAGGGGTGTGATATGAGTGGTGTATCTCTCAAATATTGAACCTACATATATACAAAATAAGCATTTTGGTTGTGCGCTGCATACTAGTCTGAGACCAGGGTGTATCGCCTGAATTGAAATCCTTAACAAATTTGGGGACTCGAGTCCGGGGATTGAGTTTGGTTGCCATCCGTGACAGTCTAACACAGCAGACTAACCTGCAGAGTAGTAATACTTTGTGTGGTTGGAATACTTTGCTACACTCTACAAGCGTCTCCTAAAACAAATACTCCAAAACCAGGCCTGTTTGTAAAAGTAAAATGAAATCAATCCAAAAATAATTAATAAAGAAATTGACATTTCTAAAATGGCTAACCCAGTAGAAATCGGTATGGCTAGGGAGCACCTCGGGCACAAGCTTTTTGTCAGGGGTGAGTGGCCAGAACAGAATGAACATGTCTGGCTACAGGAAATCACACAAATCGCTGCCATGAACATGGATACATGGCAGGACAATTACCTATTACAAAGCACTTTGGATTACAGGGCTAAATAAATTCAATAAAATACAAAATATAAATACACTGTAGTGGAAAGCAGCTAGACGCTGGTGTTAACCTACTGAGCTAACTGTGCTTTTTTGGTCTAAGGCTTGTTGTGCATATATTCAGCTTATTGGAAGGGTGTAGAAAAATGCTGTTCAGGTAGAAAAATGCTGTTCAGCACATGGTCGGGGTGAGCCTGTCTGTGCTTGTGAGGGGTTAACTGTAAAAGCACCTCAGCGTGTAAACATCTATCTCTTGCAAGAGGCTCTGCGCAGACATTTGCAACCTGGCACTGCCTTGCACTGCTTTCGCTAGGTGCACTGATAAGACTGGAATGTAGAGAAGCAAAGCTTCCCAAAACAAAGTGAAGAGAGCCTGAGAGCCAAAGAGCTTGGACATTTCCTATCAAAAACATGTTTTTGTGCAACGAGGGCTCTGTCGAGAAGATTCTTGAAAATCTAATACGTTACATTGATAGACAAGCAGGCCATAATAAGAAGCCTTCACCTGAGCAAGGGGGAGGGACCCTTCCTGGGCTGTTTGGACTGTGCACATACAAAGCAGCACCTGGAATACCAGCCAAGCACTGAAAGGCAGAGGCTCTTGCTGTCACATCCCGTTTCTGTGTAGGCTGCCGGGGCTAGGCCAGTCCCGGAGCTGTGCTGGGCACAAGGGCAGTGTGGGTCCTAGGTGTAACCAGATTGCATCAAGATAAGTGATTCTAGGCGTGTAAGATATTTGCATCTCACTTGTAACTAATAACCTGCATTGTTTAGCTTGCATTTTGATTGCCATTTTATAGAAAAATGCTGCTTGGATTTAGTTGATTTATTAGTAAATAAATGCAAGTACAAATCTACTTGTGAGTGGGTTTCTTCCAGACTGTGTACATTGTGGTTCGCATAGTTTCGAACTTGTGAGGGGTAGTAAAGGGTCATAGGGTCATCAGGGCTGGTTCTGGGGTGAGCAGATCCCCTTTTCACTACATTTGGCGTGGTCATAATGCCATTCTGGAAGAAACAGGGGAAAGGTGAATGCAATGTAGGAAACAGTGCGCTCTGTCAGATTCAGGGGCTGCCGGTAACAAAAGCATGGTCATCTGTGGCAGATATCTTGCATCAGTATTCTGCGTCGATGGCATGGGATATGCTTGAAAATGATGATTCCCCGGTGGTAATTAGTGAGTGTTTGGAGAGTTTACAACCTGGGAAAAGCTGTAAGGAGCTGATGGCAGCAGGGAGCATAGGCTGGTTGTTCCTGCAGGCGCTCAGGAAAATGCATGAGAAAGACTTACTTAAAGATGCACACATTTGAAAATTAAATGATGAGATATCCCTGCTCCAGGAGCAAAAAATTATAATGAGGGAGACTTTGGAATCAATCATCAGTCAAACAGGCTGATCAGATGGAGGATAGATGTGCTTCTTTAGCTGTGCGCGTAGCCACGCACAAGCGCAGGCAGAGAAAAAGAGAGCCATCAAAGATAAGAATTCGGGCATTAATTAGGAAAGATACATGGGATCCAAATTTATGGTCTGGCAATGTAAGTGACAGTGAGTCAGAGCAGACTTTTGACTTGGATGAGCCGCTTGAAGTGAGAGTCGCAGAATTAGACTGTTCAGAGGTAGAAGAGCAGGAATGTGCCCAGAGGAAATGTGCTTATCCAGCGAGGCCGTTAATAACTAAATAAACAAAAAGGCCAAGCTGGCGGTGGAAATATTCAGAATACTAGAATTGTCAGAGATTACACACAGACAGAGCTGTTAGACATTGGCAAGTTGTTTAGACAAAGAGTAGGCAAACCAATTTTGAAGTGGCTTCTGAGAGTGTGGGACATGGGCAGTGACGGCATCTTCCTGACTCCAGAAGAATTATTGAAGATGGGTTTAATTACTACCAATGTCATGCTGGTTCAGATTTTGCGCAGCTCATTAGGGCAACAAGGATCATATTCATTGTTTAATTGGCTTCAGACTGCTTTAACAAATTTGTATGTAAGCCCTATGGATATGGAAGAAATGTGGGGGCATTGGAATTCATTGCCCGAAGTGACAGATCAGTTTAGAGAGATTTTTTACAGTGCGCAATGTACAGTGCAAATTTTGCAGGACCAGATATGGAGCTTTTCACTGCAGGCATGCGCGCGCACGCGCTTATTGCGAAATGACCCTGACCATATGAAAGGAGCATTACTCTCATTGCTGGGTCCAGCGCAGGGCAGAGCCATTGGTGAAGTTGCACTGTTACTTGGGCAATTAGAAGGGCTGGAGGAGCGCAAAGCAGTGCACCTAGTGGCTGCAGGTGTTGATTCAGGTTAAAAGCTTAGCAAAAATGCGAAGTTTAAAGATAAAGCTGACACTATTAAAGTTACATGCAGACAAATGTGGGTTGACCTGCTAAAAGCGGGAATTCCAAAGGAAGAGATAAACGGTAAACCCACATCTGTGCTGCTTGAGAAATGGAAAAAGTTGCAGAAGCAGGGGTCGGGCAAAACTAGCCCTACTGCACCCCCTAAGGAAGATGTGTTGAAGCCCAAAGTGCGAGCAAAAATGTATCCAGATTTGTCAAAGGAGAAATGGGAGGTCCCTGACCCCATTTTAGATTGAAGGGCTGGCTCTGTCTTTGAGGTACGATTAATAAAGAGAACCAGTCCCAGAGACAGACCCCCTTTTGTGCCACTTACATTTAAATGACAAGGTGAAACATGTTTTGGCTCTATTAGACACAGGAGCTGAAGTGACAATTCTGAATGTCAATCCCAACAAATTATCTGGCCCCAGAGTCCTGGTTAATAGTTATGAGGGGGCAGAGACTGTTGCAAAATCCTTTAATGTAAAGATGTCAATTGGCGAGGGATTGCCTTTCACAGCAAATGTGTTAATTGCTGACATACCCGAGTACATAATGGGGATGGATGTCTTGTTGGGCAAAAGTGTGACTACAGACTTAGGTGAATTTGTTTTTGGCAATCGGAAAATCCATGTGAGAGTTGTAAGCCCTGTTTTGGTTAGGCATGCAAAATGGACCCCCTTGCATTTACCTCCTCCTTCTGAGCCGGTGTGCATGAAACAGTACAGACTGCCGGGAGGGCTCAAAGAGATTGGTGAAACCATTGAGTCCCTAGTGAAAGCTGGTATAATGAGGCCAGCAGTCAGTCCATTTAACTCTCCGGTTTGGCCTCTCCGCTGCCCAGATGGGGCGTGGCATCTGACTGTTGATTTTCACGCCTTGAAGAAGAAGGTGCCACCTTTAGCTGTGGCTGTGCCAGACATTACTTTGATTGAAAATCTCACAAAAGAAGTGGGTGAATGGCATGTGGAAATTGACTTGGCCAATGCATTTTTCTCCATTGATATTGATACTGACTCACAACATCAATTTGCGGTAACTTAGGGGGACAAACAATTTACCTTCACTAAATTGCCCCAGGGGTACTTGCACAGTCCCACTCTGTGTCATGGATTGATTGCCAGAGACTTGAAAATGGTGCAGTTGGATGATGTGTATGTTGCCCATTATATAGATGATATAATGTTAATCAGCAATGATAAAACACATGTGGTAAAAAAAAAGGCTTCTGAAAAACTGATCGCACACACGCAGAACCGTTGGTGGGCTATAAATTCCAAGAAAGTACAGGGGCCCGCTCAAGAGGTGACATTTTTAGGTGCAATCTGGTCTGGTTCAGTAAAGGAAATCCCTGAACCTGTGATCGACATGGTACAGGAGATGACACAACCAGTGAATAAAAAACAGGTACAAAGATTCATTGGGTTAATGGGTTTTTGGAGAAATCACATACCTCATTTAAGCTTGATACTCAAACCAATTCAGAATTACATTACGCTGGATCCCATGACGAAAAATGATCCCTTTGAGCTGGAAATTCTTGTATACAATGATGTTGCCGTGTGGAGTTTGTGACAAAAGCAAGGACAGAAAAGAGTGCCACAAGGTTTTCGGTCAAGAAAACTCACAGATCCTATGACAAAATATACTCCGCTTGAAAAGCAAATTGCTGCAGTGTACTGAGCGCTAGATGAGACTGAACGAATCACAGGCAAGCAACCAGTGGCAATTTGCACACAAATTCCAATCATGGGCTGGGTGCGCGAAGCTGCTGTGGGCGGAAAGAGTGGCAGGGCACAAGACGCCACTCATGTCAAGTGGAAATGGTATCTTCAGCAATGTGCAAAAGCTGGCCGCACAGGGGTTTCCAAGCTGCAAGAACAAATGCTGGAGGCAGTAGATCTGGAAGCAATGCCTGAACCAAGCACCCCTGTCACGTTGCAGAATCTCCCTTCAAAGTCGCGCCCACCTATGAAACTATGACGGAAGAGGAGCAGAATTCTTCATGGTTCACGGACGGCACTTCAAAGTATGATGAAGGGCAAAGACACTGGCAAGCTGTTGCATTCCAGCCCCACTGCGAAACACTGCTAATGAGAGAACGAGTGGGGGGTTCCAGTCAATATGCTGAATTGCAAGCAGTGGCCTCCGTGATTGAACAGGTGAAAGACACTGAAACTGCATACATGTACACAGACAGTTGGGCTACATACCAAGGCCTGACTCATTGGGCACCGGCATGGAGAAGAGATGGCTGGCAGATTAAAAACACTCCAATATGGGGAGGGCATGACCACTGGGAAGAGATGTGGTGCAAAGTTGAGAAATGCAGGATCTGCATCGGGCATGTTGATGCACACATGCCATCTGACACGTCGCTGGCTGCACTGTTCAATAATGAAGCAGATCAAATGGCAAAGATTCACCCAGTAACAACACCAGAAGAAACAGAAGTGCTGCAGGGAATGGCAGGCTGGGCGCACCAGGCCGCAGGACATCTAGGGCAACAGGGAACCTATGAATGGGCTATTACCGTGGATCATGCCAAGCAAGCTGCCTCACACTGTCCTGTGTGTTGTGAAGTAAAGCACTATCCGCTGGAAAGGAAGCCTCAAGGCGCTTTGAGAAGAGGCGAAATAGCAGCCAGCATATGGCAAGTTGACTACATCGGACCTTTGCCACCAGAAAATGTAAAACATTATGTGTTGACAATGGTAGACACATATTCCGGAATTGCTGTTGGCCCATCGAGCAGCCCATGCGGATCAACGAGCTACCCTACAAGGAATGGAATATCTCATAAGACACTATGGCATTCCAGATGAAATCCAATCAAATCAAGGCAGCCATTTTGCGGGACACAATGTGCAGAATTGGGCTCAGGAACAAGGCATCATATGGACACTGCACATCAGTGTGTATCCCGAAGCTTCTGCTCTCATTGAACGTAGCAGTGGCTTGCTCAAACAGCAGATAAAGAAACTGACTCAGACTCAGACTTTCAAGGGGTGGCTCAATCACCTGGCACAAGCCGTGTTTGAACTGAATAATCGTCCTTTGGGAAACCAGCAAACCCCCTTTTGAGGCTGACAAGTGAAAAGGTAGAAACAACAAAGACTCTTCTCGTTTGGAAAACTGAAAAAGAAACAAAGCTGCCTGTACAAGCTACTGCGGGCAGTATTGGACTTGATTTGTCTACCTATGAAGATGATGTAATACCAGCGGGGAAAACTAAATCAATATCGCTGGGTATTGGCATCAAGTTGCCGGCTGGCACCTATCGTCACTTTGCTGCATGATCCAGTCTGGCAAAGAAAGGTATTGACATTTTGGTAGGTGTGATTGATCCTGATTATCGGGGAACCGTTTCGGTACTGTTATACAATACCGGTTCATCTGAGGTACCATTGACCTCATATGACCGCATTACACAGTTGATTTGTGAGCAAGCAATTGTTCCCCAAGTGATTGAAAGTAAACACGCTGCAGACACCACACAAAGGGGTGAGGTTGGGTTTGATAGCACTGGGAAAAAGGTGTGGGTTCATGGGTTCATCATCCAAACAAAAAGCCTCAGGCTGGGAAAGTGTTGATTAAAGGTATGGGAAGTACTATGGTATGGGTAGTGTTGTACTATTGCAAAAATCTGACATTCCTGTTTATATCCCTGCTACTAGGCTCGCACCACGAACGTAGTGCTACATGACGGGGATGGGATTTGCCTTGCTGTGGGTGCTCCTGGCCTGCCAAGCAGATGCTTTCTCTGTAAAGAATGGGTTGATGCAAGATGCTACATGGACTTGGAGAATTGCTTGCACAACACCTGATGCTCGAGTCCTGCGTGATGATAACAATCGCACTGCAACCTGAGAGAAAAGTATCACAAATGAGTATCCATATGGAACTGCTAAAGTACTGACTTAGCACATTGTCGGACACCTCTTGTCACTGACACATATCACAGGCGTATATGAAATTCTAGGCCCAAATGTTTCAGTGAATGGATCCAACAATTTGTTTGATGTTTCATGTTTCTTTAGTTCAAAGGATTGTGGCAGATGTGACCGCCAAGCTTTTGTGTATTATAACTTGACTAAATTTGATCAATATAATTGTGCGAGGAAACAGCCACTACCGGATGGTAGTATGGTGTTTATATCAAAAATTAGCATTGTGTACGGCAGGCATGCCACATGGAGGATGGTGTTCTTTAAATCCCAAAGAGTGGAAACTGTTTGCATGTTAGATTTTCCAGTAGTGAGGCAACACTTAAATTGCAGACCTGTAATGCATGCTTCTATTATTAGTACAATTAGAAATAGATTTGTCCAGAGGTAATTTTTCACTGTTTCAACCAAGAAGCTACAAATGGAGTCAGTTTTTATGGCCAATTGCTAAACTGCTCGTAGCTTGGGGGCTAGATTCATTAATTGCGGGAGCAGAGGGGGTGGGAACGGGAGAAATTGTGCGCAACAAATTATCCACCATGGGTTCAGATAGCAGTGCTGCTATATGGGGGCCACTGATAAACCCTGCCCTGCCCTGCGAAATGCAGCCAAGAGTATAGGTAACAATTGGAGGTGGCAGAATTTTAGCTATGAAGACATCTTTTCAGCCATAGGGCAGGTGAACAAAACTGCCAAAGACACACAATGTATTTTGTGGCAGACCCTCCTAAATCAACAAGTGTTGGCTTTTCTTTCTGAGTGGGGGAGACTGTCCTCAACCCACTGGCACACAGAATTACACACAGAATTACATTTACCTGCAGACATGTGGATTAAACCGCTTGCTTTTGATTGCATGAATAATACCTGTCACGCTTTAATGCAAGTTAACAGGACTGCTTATACTTTAGAAATATGGTGCCCTTTCATAATCTTGCCTAGGAAAATAAATGGCTCCTGGTGGGTCCACTAATACGAGGGGAATGGTTACACAGCCAGAACTACACGATCCACAGTCATACCTGTATGCCCTGGGATCAGGGATGGGTGTGTCCCCAAACTGGAAGGATCCCAGACCCATGCATGCATCCCATAGCAGGGGAGTGCACCTGGATGCAGTACCACATTAAAGGAACTGACATTTTTCAGATAGATCAACATAAGGCCTGCATAGTTACTAATCATTCCTTTCTTATTAACAGTCATAGATTGCTGGGGATCCCCCAAGTGTTGTGAGTATCCAAGATATCACTACTCACACCTTATATTCATTGACCCAGTGGGCTCACACCTCCTTGCATGCAGAACTCACGCATATGCTTAACTGAACTCTACCTTATGGGGTAATTACCTCCAGGCTTCAAGCTATAAGACACTTTGCTCAAGGGTCTTGGAGAGCCTTTCAAACTTTAGCCACCTCGGTTATTTCTGCAGAGTGTAAGATGACTATAGACAAAAGATCAGCTAATTGAGACAGATGATCATCTGCAATCAGTTACTGCTCATCACTGGTGGGACGTATTCATGGGATGGTCGCCCACCTCTACTAAGCTGCTTAATATAATGCAGCATCCATTGCGGTGGCTGCTTATAGCCCTGATACTAATTGCTATAATTTTCATTGGACTTTTGCGCAGAATGACTTACCTCTACAATAGAATGGCTGAGGTGGAAAAACGGTTGACAGGCCTACACCACATAAGGTTCTAAATCCTGGAACTAAACCAGCATTGTCTAGCCAACACTTCGAAAGGGGTGGAATGTAGTGGATAGCATCTAGACGCTGGCGTTAACCTACTGAGCTAACTGTGTTTTTTGCCCTAAGGCTTGTTGTGCATATATTCAGCTTATTCGAAGGGTGTAGAAAAATGCTGTTCAGGTAGAAAAATGCTGTTCAGCACATGGTCGGGGTGAGCCTGTCTGTGCTTGTGAGGGGTTAACTGCAAAAGCACCTCAGTGCGTAAACATCTATCTCTTGCAAGAGGCTCAGTGCAGACATTTCCAACCCGGCACTGCCTTGCACTGCTTTCGCTAGGTGCACTGATAAGAATGGAATGTAGAGAAGCAAAGCTTCCCAAAACAAAGTGAAGAGAGCCTGAGAGCCAAAGAGCTTGGAAATTTCCTATCAAAAACATGTTTTTGTGCAACGAGGGCTCTGTCGAGAAGATTCTCGAAAATCTAATAGGTCACATTGATAGACAAGCAGGCCATAATAAGAAGCCTTCACCTGAGCAAGGGGGAGGGACTCTTCCTGTGCTGTTTGGACCGTGCACACACAAACCAGCGCCTGGAATACCAGCCAAGCACTGGAAGGCAGAGGCTTTTGCTGTCACATCCCGTCTTCGTGCAGGCTGCCGGGGCTAGGCCTGTCCCGGAGCGGTGCCGGGCACAAGGGCGGCGTGGCTCCTAGGTGTGACCAGACCGCATCAAGATCAGAAATTTCTAGGAGCGTAAGATATTTGCATCTCACTTGTAACTAATAACCTGCATTGTTTAGCTTGCATTTTGATTCCCATTTTATAGAAAATTACTGCTTGGATTTAGTTGATTTATTAGTAAATAAATGCAAGTATAAAATCTTCTTGTGAGTGGGTTTCTTCCAGGCTGTGTACATTGTGCTTCGGATAGTTTCGAACTTGTGAGGGGTAGTAAAGTGTCATAGGGTCATCAGGGCTTGTCCCAGGATGAGCAGATACCCTTTTCACTACATATACCAAGCTCTTAGTGAATTGTACATGGCCCCAAAGGTTAAAGAGGAGCAAAGCAAAATTGCCAGAATTGCGGCCTACCTATACCTCCATCTAGGAGTGATATGGGAAAAGCATGCTGAAAACACAGCTCTGGCACAGAATCAAATTGAATTATTAGGAAAAATCCAGAATGATCTAGACTCAGCAGATCAAAGGCTACTGAAGAGCCAAGAATTAGAGACAGAATCTAGAGATTATGTCTCAAAATTAAAAGAGGAGTTGGCTCGCCAACAGCAGGATAATGCAGAGCAAGACACCCAAGTACAGGCATTGAAAGAAGAGTGTAGGGAAAAGGTTGACTCTCTGCAAGAGAGTCATCAGAAGTTAAATCAACAGATAAAATATAATAGGGTCTGCGCAGAGCAGATAGTTACTCTACAAGATCAGATAAAGAAATGGGAAGAGGAAAATAACCAATTAATTATGAGAGACCTGCACTCTCATACAGAATTTGATGAGGAGTGTCAGAAATCCAATTCTATTAAAAAACAAAGAGATGACCTGCCGGAGCAGAGGGGCACCCTAAATCAAGAGAAAGACGCTCTAGGCCAGGAAATAAGCGGGTTACAAACCAAGCTACAGAAAAGTATTCTGGCCCTCCAGGAGCTAAAGGAACTAAGAACTGAGCATGGGAAGCTACTAGAGCACACCAGACGGGTAGAAGGAGCTCTGAAAGAGAACACCCAAACCCAGGAGATGAATCACTTGCAACAGAGAATGTCTCAGTGCTCCCAAAACATGCAGGAAGCACAGAGGGACAATGAGGCCCTCTGTGAAAAGATTGATGGACTCCACCAACAAGAAGCATACAAGATGTCTTTGTTGATCTTGTGGTGTCTCTGGTATAATAATGCTGTTAAGCAAGTATTTGAGAACCCTGTCTCCAAGAAGAACTCTTTGTTTTTGATAGGGTAAGCCAGACAAGGTGCTTGGGAAAGGTTTCTCTTCAGTTGTTTTACTGCCTCGGCTTGCTCTGGCCCCCACTCCCACTTGAGCCCAGCCTTTAGTAAACAGACCTCTACGTAGTCCTCTGTGAACTTCCTACTATAATTAGTAAGTCCAAGAAGGCTTAGTTCACGCAGAGTCGTAGGGTCTTTTAATTTCAGTAAGGTTTCCACCTTGTTACCCTTAGGACTGAGACCCACAGGGAATTTCATGCCCTAAGAAGTTCACATGGGTCTTACACCATTGTGACTTCTGAAAGGACAGTTTTGCTCCGGCTTCCTTCAATTGGGTCAAAACATAGTGTATTTCAGCTATGTGTTCCTCCACAGTTGAGCTTTTGATTAGAACATCATCTACACAGGCCAGGATTCCCCTTTCGGCCAAGTCGGGCATGGCCTTATGCAGAAAGATGTTAAATTTGTTGCCAGAGTTTATCTATGCAAAGGGGGTTTGGGTCCATGTGTGCTGCTGCCTCCTGAAAGTAAAGGCAAGCTTGTACTGGTCTTCCCTACTCACGGGTACTATCCAGTAACCGTTGGTCAGGTCAATGGCGATATACCTCTATCACCCTTGGATCTGGGACAGTCCCTTATCAAAGTAGGGAAGGGGCCATCTCGACATGTGGACCTGTTTGTTTAACTCCTTAAGGTCTGCGCAAAGTCTCCATTGGCCATTGGGTTTTTGTATCCCCAGCACCGGGTTTATAAAGGTACTGTGGACTGGATAAATTATCCCATGGGATTCTAAGTTCTTTATCATTTCTGTCAGTGACTCCATAGATGTGAGGGGCAACCAGTATTGCTTCACAAATAAGGGAGCTATCCCAGGGTCCGTTGGTATGGAGGTGGAATGTATCTCGGTGTGACTACTGTTGCACGAGTCTACAGCAAAGATCTCCTGAAAATACCAAAACACCTGTTTCAGCTTCTGCCTTTGCTCCTCGATCTCACAGGCATCAGTGAAGTTGATTTGTTCCTCAAACATCTGCCTGAAGCCTGAAAATACCTCAGGTTTTGCAATTTCTATGGTATCCTCCAGTTGAGTGAGGTTTCAAGGAGAGGAGGCAGTTACTGTTGACTTGAAATACCACCTTATCCTTCCTGATGTCACAGAATACCTTTTCCCGATCATAGGGGCAGGATGAGTACACCAAGATATCACCCCCTTGCCGGGTGAAAATCTTTTACTGAGGTATGTCATCGTCACAAAGGTAACAGTCATTTGGAATTTGTCTCATGATCTCGTTCTCTAAATCAATGGAAAAATATTGGGCATCAACCGCCATTCCAATAAAGGTGTCTGTGCCCAAAGTAATACTTCTAGGGTCGCTGTTATCCACCAATATTGGAAGGGTGTCATGTTCTAGGTCAACTAGTGTTGTCGGGTTCAAATACCCTTGCTGTTGGAGGTGATCATTCAGATATATATAACTCTCCTGGTTTTTGAGGTTCTGTCCTTGCATAATTTTTAGGGGAATAGTGAATTGTCATACCAGTCCTGGGATGGTGACCCCTTCTCCCGTATTTGGGGGTCTAGAATCTTGAAAGCGGGGGTAGAGAGGAGAACTGTTCTGAAAGTTGGGGTCTGGAGGGTACCTAGGCAAGAAACTAAAGTTGGAGGGTGGAATATTTCTTCCCTCCTGAAGGAAGTTTTGTGGGAGGTTTGGAGGGAAGTTTTGAGGGAAGTTACCTGGTGCCGTACTTACCTGATTGGATCCCCCCCTTGTGCCGGGGGTGTCCATACATTCCCCAAGATGGGTCTGTTACCCTTGTATCACGGGCTAATATAGGTGGCAGAGTCAGATGATGCATTTGTGGGATACCCTGCCTGGCTACCACCCAACTGGGATTGATCAGAGGGTCTCCTCTACCTCTAATTTGGCATATTAGATGGAGGAGTATTGTTAGGCCCCCTCCCCTTTTCTAAGTCCAAAATGGGGATATTTTTCACCTCTGCCACTTTGGCAGCAGTGGGGGTGTTTGTTGGTTTGGGATTTTTGGGATTATTTTTGGTTTCAACTGGCTTCTGGACCTCGCAGATCCGGGTAGCCTGTTCTATTACCCAATTTAGGGTCCTTTTCTCATGGAAGTCCCTAACCAGTTGGGTCATTATATACTTTGAGAGGGCATGAAAATAGGTATTAATAAACTCCCTGCTATTGGTGCGCACCCGTCTAGAGGTCTGTGCAAATTCCTGCTTCAGTTCTTGCATGAACTCTCTAGGTGCCTGGTCCGCTCTGCACTGGAGGTTGTAGGCCGCCTTTGCGAGCCTCCTGAGGGTTCCTGTGCACAGAGAAGTGTTTCAAGATGGCCGCCTTATAGATAGACCATCTTTGATGATCTTGATTCTCTAACCCAGCAAAGAAGCTGGGGTATTTTGGGGAGAATATCCACTTGACCAAACTCCATCGAATTGTGATCATTGTTGATGCCAAATGACATCATCTTCTGGTCATACAGATGAAGATGCTCCCATACTGAGTATTTTACATTTTTGTGATAGAGAGTCACACAGCTTCTGATGGCTTTGATCTGCCAAATTGGGTCTTTTGCAAGAGCTCTCTTTTGTTTGGCAGCCTTCTTTTTCCTCTGCACCTGAGTCCATTCGCCCTCATACTCAGAACCACTATTTGTGGTCCACTCCCTGCCTGGCTGAGACCGGGAATACCTCCCAGAATGATCAGATCTGGTCTCTTCTCCCCAGTGGCGCTGTGGGTTCTCTGGGTCACTTCCCTTGGCTCCTCCTTTCAACAGGGGTGTACTCATCTCCCTCCTCCCTTCTTCTGGGTGTGGTGGAGGAATCTCCCCACCCCCTCGACTGGGGGAAGGTCTTTAAGATTCTCTTTGAGGCCTGGTTTCTGATCCTTCTCGTTCTGCAAAGTGGACCAAGTGGTCCCTTTGTAGTTTATGTTTCTGCCAGTCTAACTCCCTGATCCTCTCATCATAGGACCCCTCCTGGTCGGAAGTGTCTGCTAGCCTACTTTTAAATCTGGATGAAGATGAATATCCATCAATATCTGCTAGGGACTGGGCTTCCGACTCAGGTATACTAGGCCTGGTTGAGTCCAGCGCCCTCATGATTCCCTGTTCTAGTAAATTGGCAGGCATAAAGTTAGCAGCGCCCTGCGCATATAATGCAGTGATATTACTCTCCACCACCGACCAGGCCGGGGCGTTGATTAGAAGACCTCGAGTCGAGTGACCAAGACAAGAGATGATTAATTCTGGACAACAGTTTGCCAGCCAGAGCTCTGGATAACCTCTCATCCACCAAAGGTGTACCCTGAACCCGGCCTCCGCAGCATGATGGAACTCTGATTTGCAATACACCCTTCTGCTGTTTCAATGTATAGACAGATAGAAGTGTTGATTACACAAAAGAGCAGGGAATACACACACTGCCACAGCAATGCTGTAAGGAAAATACAAACAGGTTAGCACAAGGTGAGCGGAACAGAGTACAAACAATGACTTCTAAGTGTTATGAATACCTGGTATTGTGGTTTCTAGGGCAAATGGTGGATGAGCCTATGAGGAAACCCAAAGCAATCAGTATTAACCCTCTGAGCCATAGTACTGTTTGCTAACGAGTCTTAAGGAATGACAGGCTATGATAAGCTTACTCTTTTGGAGAACTGGAGTACTGAATGTTCCTTGAGTCAATAAACAACAGGAGGATAAAATAAAAAAATGGGAAGGTTAATATAGGGTTAAATCCCCGGGCGGAACGAGGGATGTGCTAGGTTCGGGTTGGTGCACCGAGGCAGGAAAGCATTCAGTGATGCACATGGCAAGATTCAAATATCCTTGCAGTAGTTGTAGCGAAGACAAGAAGTATTTTCAGGCTTGGGTAAGTGTGCATTGAATTGGAGAATAACTGAGTTCGAGAAGCAGTGCCGTGGTGGAGTAGCTTTCTTTTATGCAGAGTCTGTATGCCTGCATTGCGGGTGAAGTCAGCTGGTTTGACCTACATAACGCTCTTGCACCGCAGAGCTCCGAACTTGCGTCTCCTAGGCAACTTCCAGGGATGCCAAACGGGACCAGCCAGGCACCGGGAGAGGAAGAGACATTCACCAGTTCGAGAGGGACGAACAATCCGAGGGGAGCGTAGAGTCCCAGGGGAACGCAGAGTCCCAGCTGTAACAGGTAAGTTGCCTTGTGGCCCCTAGTAAAGTGGACATCACACCGTGGTCAGGGGTTGCCCTTCCATACCCTAACTGTTTGGGGTGCCTCAAAGCCAGATCGTATCTAGCCATTTCCTTCTCCAATCCCTCTGCTTTATCTTTCTCAGCCCCTATCTCTTGGTTGTATATAGAGGCCTGAGCTTTTAGCTCTGCTACCAGGGCTTGAGTAGTTTCTGTGATCTAGCTTTGTGCCACTAATTGGCCACTGAGTCCCTTGTTCTCCTCACAAAGAGAATCATTTTCTCTCTGTGTGGCCTGTAAATCTGGGTATACTTAGCCCTCTTCCTTTGCAGCAGACAGATCTCCTCACTTTTGGTCTCTGTTGCCTGCTCTAGATTTAGTTCTACTTGTCTCACAAGTCCCATACATTTTTCATTTTCTAGCCACATGTTATTCAGTTTCTAGAAACATGACTCGCTTTTCTCCAGGTCTGTCTTTAACTGCCACACTTCCTGTCACAGGGAATTTTTTTCCTGACACAATGTGCTATTCTGTTAGCTGAGGTGGTCTCTCTGCCATTTCAAAGCGCTCAAATTCTGGCGCTCCTGATCAAATTCTGCCTGGGAATGGACCTCCATTATGATCCAATGGTTATTCTCTTCTTTAAATTGCTTAATCTGCATTTGAAATGTGCACATGTCATCTAAGCAGGCCCTATTGTGTGCCACTTGTGTGCCACTTGTTGACTCAGGTTTAGTGGAATGTCTCTCAGGTTCTCAACACCTTGTTGACACTCCTATCTCAGTGCAGAAAATTAGGACTCTTGCTCTAAATTCTTTAGTTGCTTTGCCCCAACTCATCCTTTAGCTGCTGAATCGTGTTTTCTAATTTTAATTCAGCATTTTGACCCTGTTGCACTTTCTTCTCTACTTGCCTTAACTCTCTCTGTGCTTGATCCAATAGCTCAGATTGATTTTGCACAGAGGTTACACCCTCCTGGTATCTTTCTTCCCTGATCATCATATGGAAGTACGTACATGCTGTGAGCTGGGCCATTTTAATTTGCTCATCTCTGGTGGTCCCGTCATATAGAAATCTGTCAGTGCTTGATGTAACAGGTCACTATCCTGCCACACATCCATATTTATAGAGTTAGCCTCTTGCATCATTCTAGATTGCCATGCTTCATGCTATTGTTCTACCCATTCGCCTTTAATGAACAATTTGGCTTGAAGGTGCTTCCTAGCCATGTTTAGTTCTAAGGTTCTCGTTATGAAATGTGTTCTGCATCTAATGGGTTCTCTATGCAAAAACAAAATCTCAACCCTGCTTCTGCTTAGTTTGGATTCGCAATATTTTATGTACACACACAGCCCTGAAAACCAGGGTACAAGTTTAGATGTCACAATGCAACCCATCTTTCTATCCACTAAATGTAACAATACCTTCAATGACTCGCCATAGGTGAAAACAACTTTCTCAATCATGGCACACGCCCCAATTTGTCAGGACACACAAGTCATGGATCTCCTTCCCCTACAAGAAATGTGGTGCACAATAAATAAATAAATAAAATGTTTTAACACAGGACTCTGTGGGAGGAGGGAGAAGGAAGCATTCGCACTGTTGCTGACGGTGCTGGTGCTTCTGTGAAAAGTCTGCCTATTGTGGCCGCTGCGCCGGCAGGTTAGACCTGCTAGGTGTGATGGCCCCACCAGGCAAACTCATAGTGTGGCACTGTAAAGACTGGAGGAGGGTGTCTGTACTCCTGCCCTCTATATGGCAGAGTAGAAGCACAGACCACCCCAGCCAAGATTCACTATAAGGTAGCTATGGACAAGCAATCAAGGCTTAATCTCTCAGGAGGTGATACAAGCTAGTTCTTAAATACAGTGTGTTCCCCAAGCCCACACAAAGGAATATCCACACACTATGTTATGTGGTAACACAGTTCTTTGTATAAATAAGGTTCAATATATATATACACAATCAATAACACACTTTGTACTCTGGCAATTCTAATATGGTAAATATGTACAATGTCTACGGGGTACCAAAGTTAAATCTTGACTCCTTTAAAATGCACCAACTGCTGACACTTTCAATGGCATACAAATCAAATAGTAAATTGAATCAACAATAGACATAGGAAGGAAGACAAGTTGGGTTAAACAAATGGCAGAATACTTTGTGCCTACCGTAGACACAGTTCTTTGCGAGGATCCCCCCACCTGGGCAACATGTAAATAGAGTGTATTAACAAGCCCAGTCCATATATGCTTAATATAGTCTTGTTTTCTTCTAAAATGTTCTACTACCCAAAAGTACCTGATTTAGCAGAGTTTCTTCGACAGTTCGTCGACGGATGCCTCTTCAATGGACTCCCTTTAAAGCAGGAGCCATGGTTCATCGAGATTCCTATCAAGAAATGTGAACACTGTAGTCGAGGGAGCAGTTTTGACCTTCGCGGTGCTCATCATCGTGGACGTCCTGTGAAGATGAGGCGTGTGGTGCACCTCGATGACAAGATTTTGTTGCCGTAAAGCAGATCAACGAAGAACGTAGGTCTAGCAAGGGTGTTGGGTCATCGGCATTTGCGTCGATGATTAGGACTCAATTACGGCTGGCATCCGGATCTTCATCAGCATCTTTGTTGACTTTGAATGATCGTGTATCGCTCAAATTAATCTTAAAATACAGATGTCAAAACCAAAAGAAAAAAGTTAACAATTAGACTTGCTTGTAGATATGCATTTGGAAACAAATATTTCATTGATTAACTTGATGTTTGTGTTGCATTATATTTAGCAGTCAGTGCTTTCACCAACATTAACTTCTAGGAGAAGTAAGAAAAGGATTCAGCACACGTGCGTGCTGCAGAAGCGAGCCAGTGAGTGCTTCTTGCGGAATAGTGTCCTTGTTCACTTGCAATCTTGCATGGAATCCTACCACCACCTAAAGCAGGGTTCCCGCTCCAGCCCGCGCAGGCCAGAAACATATTGGATTCTAAATGTATGCAAAACCACTTCAGGGTTCCGACCTTCGAGGCCTGGAGTTGGACAACCCTCACCTCAATGTTGGGCGTGAGCCATGTCCTACCGTCTTGCTTCCTTGGGTAGCGCGGTTGGTTGTTGACAGTGTTTGCTTTTCTGGAAATTAATTCAGGATCATGATAAATGGACGTCTACGATTCTGTGTCTAGTTTTTAAAAGTAAAAGTTTGTGCTAACAGATTTATTACTCAGATGGCTTGCCCAGAATACCAGATTATGGGGCAAACCATGCCAACATATGAGCCAGTGGTGGGTAGTTTGTTTTTGGGTTCCAATGAAGGCTCATGTGGTCATGATCTGGATCCCTTAATGGCTTGAATTGCTCTGTCTACTCACTGTTGACCCTTCATTGATATTGTACTACTATATGTTGAGGACCTTTATCTAGGCACTGCAAGACAGTGTGAGCTTGGTTCCAAACACATTATCATTCAACGCATCAAAATACTTCAAGAGCTCTCTTTAGAAGGAATGTTACCCATTTCCATATTGGGGAAATATCTCCCTATCACCCCCATAGGAATGTGTTTGGCTTGTTATGCTCAAATGACCCGATCTATTCATGCCTAAGGTCAACAGAGGCATAGCCAGGATTGTCTAACAAGTGGTGCCTGAAGCTAATGTAGTTGGGCCCACCGCAGTGGCATTAATGTTAATGTTAAAGGATATTTGTACCGCGCACCACCGGAGTGGTCCATGGATAAAGGCAGACACAGCACTGCTGAGTGGGCATTTACAGATTTTGGGTGGGCTTTGGCTGTTCAGGCCCTACCCTGTCTAAGCCCCTGGAACCCAGGTGGAGATGGGCTCTAGTAATCAGCGTACAATCATCCACACCCTCAGAAATACTTTCTTGTGCACTTTTAGCAAGACATACATTGTGGATGGTTAAGGTTTGGCAACATATAGGAAATTACGCTTGTTTTGTTTTATGATGCCATTAGATTCTTATATTATATCTGTTCTGTCATGGCTAATTGAAAGTTAGGTGTGGGATCTTTTTTGAGAACTTCATGTATCAAATTCTGCATTCCACATTTGATGTAATCTGTAGTGGTCATTATTTTGTTATTGCCTCTTTTGATTACTTTCATTATTGTTTTGTCTGAAACATACTTGAGACTCTCAATTACATGTTTCTATAACTCAGTGAGAGTATAAGGCAGAAATACACAGAAAAGGATGTTCCTAGGTCTGAGCTCTTATCAATGATAATATCAACAAGGAGAGGCAGCATGGAGGGAGACTTGCAGGGACTCTGACCTCGGGGTCCAGAATGTATGAATAACAAAGAGTATGTGTGTCACTCTCGACCTGCGCACACAGCATAGTATAGTGTGAAGACATTCTTTTAAAATATTGATAAATTAGACAGATGTACTTCTTGTTCTGATTGTGGTCATTTATTAAAGCCATGACTCAGTCAACACGTGTTTCGACCAGTGGAGCTGAACTATTTCACCCGGCTTGAACATTGACCATGAAATGAGTACATTTCTATAATATATTCAGTAAACTTGGAGGACTCATTGGATTGCAGACCATGAATAGGACATGGAGTACAGTCCATAGCATGAGCTGCAATGAGTGCATGCTTCGGATATAGCAAGCATGGACACGGGACACATAGCGTTGGGATCGGTCGATGCTACGTCTAATGAGAAAGGTCAAAAATGGCTTAATCTTGTTCGATGTTTACAATTTGCATGTTTTTCAGTTACCATTTGGGGTTGACGTGAGTTAATGTCTATATTTTCTATATTGAAACTGTGGTCAGTACTTGAATGATTGTATCTTATCTGTAGAGGCTTCAGATGGGGTCAGATCTGTTCTACGCGGAATACATTTGGAACCAGTTAACCATACCAATGTAAGCAACGCTATGATTTAAGTCGAAATCGGAATTCTGTATTTGGAAGGGACTCTAATGGTATGAGGAGTTATAGTTCCGTAAACCGTGGGGTTGAGTTTATTTGGTAAAATTGTTTTATTGAATGCACAATACCGTACTACACAGAATCAGGTTCTATATTTCCGGAAACAGGAGCCCACTGAACTCGTGGATGATTCCATCACGAAACTGCGTGAGTTGTTTGCTCTTTGCAATTTTGGTAACAATGCAGAAAATATGATTTGCGACACGCTCACGGTACACACGAACAGCAAGAAAGTTCAAGATAAGTTCATCTCAGAGAAAGAACTTCTATTGGACAAGGTCGCTGAGATTGGGAGAGCTGTAGAAGAGACTATGGGCAGACGCAAGGAGTTCGCTGGTATCCCAGTAACCACAGAAGTACAGACTGTTAGCGATAGAAGGGATGAAGAGAAACAGCCATCCAAACTCAGAGAGGAGAGATGGGAAAGAATGGCACCACTCAGATGACATCGATGTGCTAGTACATGGCACCTTGCCAACAACAACGAATGTCCTGCGAGAGACAAAGAGTGTTCCAACAGCAAGCGGTTCGGGCACTTCACAGTCGCATGTAAGTAGCGCAACCAAAAAGTGACAGCTATAGAAAGTGAAGAATGGGATGAAGGAAATAGTTTGTCTGAAGAAGATGGAAGACCCACCATAATAATGGTTAATAGCTCAATGACCAGGAGGGAAAGGCCTCATTGCATCTTCACCGTGGACAGGTAGGAGATGAGAGGGATGACCAGCTCAGGGTCAGCTTTGACAATACTACCCATCTACACATATAAGGAAATGGTAGGAAGGGACAAGGTAGAAGCCCTAAGTACAGACCTCAAGCCTACTGTATTCTGAGGCACCTCAGTACATTTACTAGGGCATGCAAACGTTGTCATTGAATTTAAAGGGAGAGAAACCAGGACCAGAGTTTACTTTGCTAAGGAAGGTCCAGCTGTCCTGGGATGGGAAGGTCAAGCCAAACATAAAATCAAGCTAGACCCCAGTAACGAGGAGCAAGTAATGGGGGTAAATGCAGGAGGAGTGCTGGTGTTAAAAGAAGATTTCCCCAAGCTGTTCTCTGAAGGGCCTGGTGCAATCCAGGGCTATTTGCACAAGATAATGATCAGAACAAATGCAGTCCCCATAAAGCACAATGTGCATCTAGTGCCAGCGACAGCAAGAAACGTGTTGAAGCAGAAATTGAAAAAGATGGTGAAGGAGGGCACCATTGAAGAAGTGGAGTCGTCTGAGTAGTTGAGTCCTGTTGTGGTAATCAAAAAACAGAACTTGAATGATTTGAGGGTATGCATGGACCTGAGTGGTTGAGTCCTGTTGTGGTAATCAAAAAACAGAACTTGAATGATTTGTGGGTATGCATAGACCTGAGTGGTTGAGTCCTGTTGTGGTAATCAAAAAACAGAACTGGAATGATTTGAGGGTATGCATAGACCTTTGCAATCTAGATTTGGAGGTTATTACAGACAGCTACCCTCTCCCAGCATAAACGAACTGATACTGATGATGAAGGAAGCCAAAGTATTTTCCAGGCTGGACAAAAGGGATGTATATCACCAAATATACTTGCACAGAAAATCAAGGCCTCACTGCGGTTGTCACCACATTCGGCACATATCAGTTCATAAGGATGCCGTTTGGGTTATCGTCTGCAGCCTCTGCATTTCAGTGGATATCTTAGTATATGCCAAGGATGATCGGACACAAAACGCAGTGCTAAGGAAAGTCCCCATGAAGTTACAAGATGCAGGGCTAACAACTGAGAGTTATCAAGCATGGGCTAGTCGGTATGCTAGAAGGCAGGAGAGAGAAGGATGATGTGCCGCCCTGCCCTTGTTCCCGGTGCTGGTAGGAAGCCCAATAGAGCCTGCTCTGAGAGTGAGGAGATCCGGCATAGGAAGACAAGAGCATCTATCGGTCTAATATCCAATGAGAGATGTGTGGGTGGGAGGGATGTGGGCCCCTGTGAATTATCGCCTACTGTGCAGGGATCCCAGAGTGGTGCCTTTTGGGGGAATGCAATATCTCTTTATGAGGAGAGGTTTCCAGGCCTCAAGGGGGTCCCGATTACTCAAAGGGTTATGTAAAATATCCCTTGTGAAAGACTCTGAATGTATGTCTGAGTGATGAGCAGGCTGCGGGCACCTTAATTTGATGCCATGTTGCTGACATTGTAATTGATAGGCGGTCACCTTCAATCGATGGCCATGTTGCTGACGCTGCCATGACATTGTAATTGATGGCCAGTCACCTTCAGTTGAAGCCCATGTTGCTGATACAGTCATGATACTATGATACTTTAATTGATGGGCGGTCACCTTCAATCAATGCGAGTTTTGCTGAAGCTGTCGTGACATTGCAATTGATTTGCGGTCACCTTCAATCGATGCATGTTGCAGGCGCTGTCATGACATCATAATTGATAGGCGGCTATAGTATTATCACAATGTTCATCAAATCAGTGATAGAATCATGTATTTATGCACGCATTTAAATTTCATCCCCTAGCACCGGTCTCACCCTCTAGTCTTTCTATAATCTGGGGTGACCATGATTCACAATTGTTATGGATATTTATTCAAAAGAACACTATCTTTTGCATCGTTCAGTACACATGACCTTTTATTTTGCTATTGATTTTCTGCCCACGAGATCCATGATTTCATCTGAAGGCGGATTCCTGTTGTTGGCAAATGAGCACTGGCAAAGCCAATCATTTTGTCATTTGCAGTTCTTTATTGCATTTTACATGTATAGGGAATAATGCTGTAAATACTCGGCTACACTAAACCAGTAATTCGAAACATGTCTGCAAACGAGTGCTTTCAGACAAATTATACAGATGAAGAAATGGAGCAACCAGCAAAGAACGACCAAAAGTCGAGGAGTCAGAGAAGGCGATTGGATCAAAATCTGGTTACTGCACAAAGACCAAGTGACTGGATCCAAATTCAGTCGACCGATCAAGGTAGTGCAAAGAGGAACCAACCACGTTCACACCCAAGATGGTCACAAAAGAAACATGGAACGAGTAGCTTTGTTTGAGAGATATCAGCTTCAAGGGAGCGTAAGAGCAGAGACATGCACACGAGAAGTCACCAACCCGGTGGCAGCAAGAGTACCGGACTCGGACCCACATAGGGTACCCCTGGGAGAAACTGAGAAGGAACTAGAGCAGCCTGATATAAATCCTGAAGTAACCGACATACCGGCTGATGGGGGAGAAAAAGAGGACCGGCAAATGAGAGATCGGAGATGACTGGTCAAGTATAATGGCTATGTAATGGAGTAAACTTTTGTGTGTGCTCATCAAAGGGAGGTATGTAGATTGCACTTGTGAGGCTCGTCAGCACTGAGCTCTTGCGAGACATGCTCTACACAATGCGTGCCTCCCGGAAGAGAGGGCAGAGCGCGAGAGAGAGAGAGCAATGGAGCAGCAGTAGATCCCGGCGCTCCTCTAACAGGATAACAGGAGCTCTAGAGTCCCCAGAGACACAGAGGGCCTCATTACACGGTAGGCGGTAAGTAACGGTCCTTACCGGCATGGCGCTAATAACGTGTCTGTGTAGGAAGAAGCCCGCTAATTGCGTGGCATTACGAGTACGCGGGCACGAGCTTAGCGCCATGCCGAAAAGTCCCTTAACGGCACGGAGGAAAGCGCTGATTGCACTTCCACCATCCTACAACACGGCATTAGCGGTTACCGCCAAAAAAGGTGACCGCTAATAGCGGTGACCGTAAATAAGCGGAACCAGAAGTAGTGTCATCGCACAGGAACAGGAAAGAGCACGGCGGCCATCTTTAAAAACACAATCCATTGCCATCCTCTGCCCACAGGACCTGCAGCCACACCAGAGCTTTCCAAAATCATCCCCAGACCCACTGAGAATGCCCAAGGCCATCAAAAAAGGAGCTGCGTGGCAGCGGAAGGAGCACTTTTCAAATGAAGAGCTCATAATGCTATCCCACACGCTTGCTGCCAACGCAGAGGTCGTGTTTGCCAATGACATGCAGCGTCCCACCCTAATCAAGAAGAAGGAGATCTGGGCAGAGGTGGCCCATAAAGTCAGTGCGGTGGGCACCACCCCCGCACTGTGAAGGATGTACGGAAGCGGTGGGACGATCTACGCCTCCGTGTACTCAGCATCCTGGCTGCCAACCGGAGTCTGGCCATGGGCACAGGAGGTGGTGGAGGATCCCCAAAAAAACTGCAGGAGTGGGAGGAGACCTGTGCAAGCACCATTGGGGTCGAATCAATCGGGGGAGTAGGCGAAATGGAGCACGGTGTGCCGACATCGTCAGATGGTGGTGAGTGTCCACACAAAACACTGCACTGTGAAACATGAGGTAATCCCCCAAATGTCACCCTGAAATCATCTCATGGATGGGGCCATCAAACATACATGCACACAACCCTGCCCATATGTGGTGCACATCCCGACACAAACACGTGCCACCCAGACTCATGCATGGATGACCCACCCAACTGTCTAACGACTTGTATGGCCAAACATGAAGTCCAAATGCATAGAACAGCACAAACAACATCTGCATGAAGCATGTTGACTCATTACCAATGCCATCCCTCTCTTTGTCCCCCACAGGCTCACAAACTGACAGCAATGAGCAGGACACTGCGACACAGGCCCCACCTGCTAAGAAACAGGCCAGTGGAATGGAAGCAGGCCCCATGGCAGCACGTCGAGGGGCACTGGACAGAGTGCACTCCCGCAGAGGGCCAAACTCACAAAGCCACGCACGTCACCAAGACGTGAAAGTCCGCCAGACGCAATTGCAGCACCCTCTCCAGCAATCCCCCCCCACGCATGATCCACCCACGGAAGGGACACTCTCCGCTGCTAATAGCTCCATCCGCGAGGCAGCTGCGACAGCACCCATGTCCGATGTGGAGGACACTTGTAACTCGCCCATTAAACACCATACACCCAGCCCGCAGCAGTCAAAACAACCTAGCCCACGCCTCACATCACATTCCAGCAGTCATGAGCACTCTGGGGATGAATTTGTGGCAGGGTGCTGGAGTCCACCAGTGACATCACCTGATGCTGGACAAATACCACAAGGTGCGGACCCACCGCACAGCGCAAACACAGAGGCCATGACATGGCCATCATCAGACAGAGGCAGGAAGACATCACTGCGCTGGTTGGCCAGCATGTGGGCGAGGCTGCCCTGGCAAGGGATGAGTGCAGGGAGCATGCAGGGAGCATGCAAGGGGCATCAGACAAGCCATAGAAGCCAGCACCAACCAGCTATGTGAGGAAATGTCACTTGTGAAGCAGGTCTTCACACGCATAACAGATGCGATGGACAGGCAGAACCCCCCACCGGCACCGGACCAACCGTGCACCTCCTCCTCTGCCGGCTCATGCCAGACCAGCCCCCTGCGCAGGTCCTTGCAGGCTATGCGGCGCTCAACTTCACAACCCCTCAATGGTGGCAGAGGGGGTGGGAACTAGGGCCCGCCAGATGTTGCTGACACGTGTACAGCTATGCAGCACTGATGTGCAAGCCATGTTTGGGAGTGTTGTGGGGGGAGGGGGAAAGGTTGTTTGGGAGTGTTGTGGGGGCAGGGGGGAAAGGGTGTTTTGGAGTGTTGTGGGGGAGGGGGGAAAGGGTGTTTGGGAGTGTTTTGGGGGGAGGGGGGAAAAGGTGTTTGGGAGTGTTGTGTGGGGATGGGGGGAAAGGGTGTTTGCGTTGTTGGGTCCATGCACATATTTTAATTACAATACGTAATACACACTGGTGACATGAGAAATCACAGGAGTGGACAATTTTCTTTGTGTATGTGTGTTTTACTGGTGGACAGGGCACAGTGTACTTTCACCACAAAACCTAGTGCCCAAATACCCACATCCATTGAACACTCTTCATCCATGTTTATTAGAAATATTGGTCTATCAGATGCGGGCGCACTCCTGGGCATCGCCACCTTCATGACGTGCAGCCCCATCTTCTCCCTCCTCATCCCCATCCTCATCCTCACCAGGTGACTGCAGTTCAACGTCAGGGGGCAGTGGCACATTCCATCTGATGCACATATTGTGCAGCATGACACATGCCATGGTGATCTTGGCCACCTTCTCATGCCCGTACAGGAGTGCCCCACCCGACCTGCTGAGGCACCGGAACCGTGTCTTCAAAAGGCCAAATGTCTGCTCAATTACCACATGGGTACGGTCATGTGCACGATTGTATTCCTCTTCGTGCCTGTTCTGTGGGTTCCGTACAGGGGTAAGGAGCCACCTCTTCAGGGGATAGCCAGCATCACCTGCATGGGAGCAACAATGGGTATGTGTAAGTGTGTACATCAAGTGGAACCGGTACATATTACACAAATCAACTTAGCATTGTGAATGACATCCACAAATCCCTGCATGCATGGAGGTAATCAAAGGAACTGCAATGTGGGAAGGTGATGTAGTCCTTGCAAGTAGACATGCACCTTGCATGCCTATGGCAGTTGATGCCATGTACTGGGTGAGGCCCAGTCATTCATGTATTTTGGTCCAGGCACTGTTTGGACCACACTGCTAGTGAATTGCCATTCTGAAGTTGATGTCCCCATGCTGTCATGCAGCACTTCTGTAGTGGTGTACGGGTGTGAATCAGTATAATGGATAGAGGTAATCCCTTTGTATCCACTCAAGATCGCATTTCCTTTGTGATGCTGTTCAGCGTACATTTCCGTTGTCCAGATTGGCTGTATGTAGCTGTGTTATAGGGGTTATGGTCTGATGTGTAATGTGCACGTTGATGGATATGGCATGATTGGGTTAATGGGTTCATTTCTTTGTTGTGCAGCTTACTACTTGCATGTGGTTTCCATGTGTCAGGTCCAGTGTGGGCTGCCTCGGGGGACAGTGGTGTGATTCTATATGGGCATAGTTGACCCTGACAACTAATGACACCTGGTTGGAGTATGCTCCCCCCCAATCACTCCCGGTTGGAGTATGCTTCTCCCCCTCCCCAATCACACCCGGTTGGAGTATGCTTCCCCCCCATCTCACCCGGTTGGAGTATGCTTCTCTCCCCCCCATCACACCCGGTTGGAGTATGCTTCTCTCCCCCCAATCACACCCGGTTGGAGTATGCTTCTCTCCCCCCCGAATGTACTACCCATGTGCTTGCCATGCTACTCACCGAGTAGCCACAAACGTTGTCCTGCATGTTGCTCCATGTAGCGTGGTATTGTTAAGTTCCGCAGGACCATTGAATCATGGGTTGATCCGGGATAGCGGGCACAACAATGTGTGACGATCTTGTTGGCGTCACATACCATTTGGACGTTGATGGAGTGGTATTGCTTTCTGTTTCGGTACACTGCCTCATTGGCAGGTGGGACAACCAATTCCACATGGGTACAGTCGAGGCCCGATGCAACTTGGGATGCCTGCCAGTGAATGGAAGCCAACCTTGGTGTTAGAGACCTCCTGGGCAGTCTGTGGTAGGGATATGTGTTCACTTGTGTGCTTCAGGAGGGCACTGGTTCAGTGTGTGTGAGAATACTGGTTGTGATATGCCATGCATCTGCCCTACCGTATGCTGGTAGGTGCCTGTGGCCAGGAAGTGGAGCACAGTGACCACCTTCAGTAGAGGGGGGATGGCAGTACGGATGTCTATGAGGCTGACAATGTTGTTGTGTACCATGTCCACAATGGTGGTGATGGTATCCCGGTCCAGATGGCACAGAGTGTGTTTCTGCTCAGGGGCTAGGTTGAATGGACTGGCTCTGATCCTGGGGATTCGTGGCTGCCTCTGTGGTCCAACTAGATGCACTGGTGGGGCTTGCTGTGCCTGTCTCGCCCTCCTCCTCCTGCATCTCCTCTGTGCTGCCTGTTGTTGTTGCTGTTGCAATGCAATCATGTCCTCCAGCCCATGTAATGCTGCTAGTATTGGAATCATTTTGGTGTGTGAATGGGTGGGGGAAGGGGTGAGGTGTGCTCCTTTTGTGCTGGCCCAGTCTCCATTGCCTCCACCTGTGCTGATTGTGGGCACCTGTGGCGGTTGGGAACACTGCACATGGCCCTTTACGGGTGGTTCGCGATGTCGGTATTTCTGCCATGCCGGTATGGGCTTTTTGGGACTGCTCCATGCTGCTATTTGCATGTTCGCATGCCTTGTAATGGACTCCAATTTCCGCCATGCCGCTATTGCCGCCATGAAGGGATGCGCGCCCGCGACCGTGCCGCTATTAGAGGCACCGTACTTAGCGGTGCCACTAATAGCAGGTAGGTGGGTCGTAATTGGCAGGTGCGGTTAGCGATGCTGGTAATCCTTTACACACATCGTTTTTCCCTTAACGCCTACCGTGTAATGAGGCCCAGAGACTTATCAGAGACTTATGACTACCTTTAACAGTGAAGTAACTGTCCATTGTCTATATTGCATTGCTTATGTACTCATTAATGTAAGCTACCAACACCCAACGAGGCCTGATAATTACACAACAGAAAGCTAACTATACAACATGCAACGTAAAGTCACGCAACTCACGTAACATAATATGCTAGCCCCTATTTGATTGTAGATTGGTGTGTGTATGTCGGGCTAGGATCAGTGACAAGCCCAATGTCACTGCTAACATTGAAGTATTTAATAGCAATGGCGGCCCATGAGACGAGGAACACAGTTCGAGAACACAATGTGGTTACAGATAGTTATCCGCCCGTCATATGAGGTATGCTGTGGTTGACGCTATGTTGTAGTGGTGTTTGGGATAGCTCAGTCTCACAGGCATGTGAATTACAATAGAACGTTTTATTCTATGATATTCCAGGAATCGACCAACATCAATTAAACCCTGTTGTAGACTGGTGACAGATATATTGTTTTGAAAGCAGTGAGTCCACTTTGACTTTGAAACCTTGGAGTTTTACACACATGATTATATATGCCAATATGCCTCAATGTCAGGCTAAAATAAGACCCACTGGTTTGCAGTATGTATGTTTCTTTTCCTGTTTCTTCAGGTGCACTAACACAGTTTATATACCATAGAGACTTTGAGTTAATTGGCAGGTATGCACTAACTGGAATGAATGTGGCACCTGAACTCATGGTAGCCTTAGTATGGGGTAGCGCCTGATGCTCACTGGAGGTTTAACCCAGGGATTCATGAGTAGGTTAATTTATTTATTTAAGTTAATGGAGTTAACTCTGCTTCATGACCCATACAGGGGTCAGTGTTTATGTCTTCCATATCTTGTTTTGGAGTGGTATTGTATTCTTCTGATGAGAGGGTAAGTGCAGTGTCTTCATGTGTTGTAACTTTATCTCACTGTGAAACATGTCTAATCAAACCAGATCAGGCAGAATTACCACCCCCCCACCCGAGTTATGTATCTGATATCATGGTGACCATGTTACTTCCGGTCACACTTTTCATCCTCAATTCTCTCACAGCCACTTGCTACAGCCCACAGCCACCCCGTTGTCAATTCCTGATTCCAGCACGGGTCATCAGATTCTAGGGAACAATCCCTCCATATAGCCTGACCTACAATACCTCTTTACAGGGCCCAACAGGAGCCCAGCTGTCATTGACAAGACTGACAACGTTCAAACATCCCAGGACCCCATAGGGGGCATATTTCCATCCCAAACTAGGCAAGAGTACACCCCAGCACTCATTACAACAAGCATTCCTCCATCTGTGACCATCTGACCAAGCGGCTTCTCTTCGCTCTCTCCCTCTTCCTCCCCGTTTTCCTACTAAAGAATTGCCTTACAAATCCACATGTAATTAAATATGATTTATGCATTGTGATTTATTTAAATTACTAATCTTAACTGTCACTGAACCGAATAACCATGTCACTTTACCACTCAATGCAGCTGACACTGGCACACATGTACTATATTACATATGCCAACTCCACAACTTACCTCGTTCACATGTGTATAAAATTAATTTTAAACATGTATCAGCCTTGATAAAGACCCACGGGTCGAAACACGTGTCGGCTGACCATAACTGGGACCACGAGCCCACCTAACAAACAACTCGATGACTACATTTTCACTTTGCACTTATCACCAAACAAACGGTGTGGAAAATCAACTTTTTAAAAAAATAAAGAAACCGCGAGGTATCCAGGATACTCCTTGTTCAAAGATAAGAGGACATCCCAGCAACGTTGCAAGGAAAGGAAGTGGGCTTAAAATAACACACGTGCTGCCTTGTGTGTCTAAAATATAATTTACCCAGGATGTTGTTATACCCAGTACCATGAGTCTATTCAGACATCCGTACAATTAACCATGAGAATGCCCATGACGAGTCACATCAATCAAGATCAAAATGTGCACCGAGCGGGGAAGACACAGAGTGCTGTGGATAGGGGCTGCCACCAATGGGTTGCAGGTAGAGTGTGGTGGTGTGAAGCAGATCGACTCGCTTGTGCCGCGTACCTGTGACCCCTCTGGAGTCCACTATGGCCAGTGACTTCTTTCTAATGTGAGTAGTGTGGTGTTGGAGGCCACCCCCAAATGATCTGGGAAGACAGCACCAGGCCGGAGCGTGAGAGGCGGGAGCAGGGTACCTGGAATATCAGGGAGAGAAAGAGAGTGGGACACTCCAGAGTGGGAGAAGCAGGGTTGAGTGGAGTGATTAGTGTTTGGCAACATGACAAATGTTGGATAAGGAAATGTGAATTGACTTGGCTGTACATTATCAGTAACGTACTTGCAAATATAGACCTACCATATATACTGTTCCTGACGTTTTTGTAAATGAGGAGGGCACCATTCATGAAGTCATGGCCACGTCTCTGCAGGGGATTATTTTCCATTTACTCTCATTGCCCATCTGACAAGAGAGGTGTACCCTACTTCATGTAATCCAAGGTGATGAGATAATTGCCAGATTATTTTTAATCAATAGTTAATTCCTGAGCAATGTGATAAATCTGATGATGTCATCACTCCTTTCCCAGAGGTAACCTCTCCCCATGTGGCCAGTGGAAGGCAGCTGCTACCTGATCCTGACCCTAGGGGGCGCTATATGAGGGAGGACCACCTGAAGGGAGGCGATCCTCAAGGGGATAACAGCATCATCAGATGAAAACACATATCCCTTCTTTCCTTTTAGGGATGCCCCCTCCATATCTCATGCCTTTATGGCTTACTGTGATAGATCCCACCAACCACCCACAAAACTTACTGATGACATCTTTCACCACGACATGCCAATAACTGCCTATCACTACCATTTATATGAGAGTACTGGAACGACAAAGATGACTGGAGCGATACAGATCACTGGTGCCGAGAAGCTGGAGACACACTCTAGTGGTAGTAGGTATCTGGCAAGCACTGGGACATTTAAAAGGATCACACCTGGAGAATGGAGGAGATGAATGACTCCCGACTTGGATTGGGGAGCCTGGAGACAGCAGACGGCCATGCAGAAGGACGCGGCTCGAGGAGACAGCGTTCATGAAAATTATGCTGGGAGAGAAATCCTGTGTAAGTGTTGGGAGCAAGGGATGGTTAGAAGCCCTGCTGACGCCACGAGAGCGGTAGAGCAGGAGAGATGCCAGCCACCTGCAACGACCAGAGATAGGAATGCGGCAAGACCATGTGGAGCTTCGGAGCAGCCAAACTAAGCCACTGACACCATAGCAGGGAGCTGGGACGCCAGGGCTCTTTACTTGGAGCCACGGGTAGGAAAGTGAAACACTAAGCAACACTAAGCAAGTGGAAGCGAGCACACAACAGGGGGTTGCGATGCTGGGGTAAAGGTGTAGAACTGATGAGTGTGAGAACAGGTTGAGGATCCAATGTCTGGGGAAAAGAGAATCATGTTTTACAAGTTAAGTAATGAGAAAACGGTTGCAATTCCGGAAATGGCATCCAATTGTGAAAGAGTCGTATTACAAGAGAAAGCACTGGTTGGAGAGTATACAAGGCGAAAGTCAAGTAAAAAGGAATCATGAGGAAGACGCATACCCTTGATATTCAGAATTATTTGAGAAAACCCTGGCAGGACCTGGCAGGAAAGTGTGCTAGGCAAAGCCAAATGTGTGGAGAGAATCCCAAGGAAGGCCCATGCCCTTGGGATTGTGTGAATTAAGTTATGTTATGTTAAAGGTTCTTGTACCACGCACTGTTGCCACCTGCATGGTCCCTTGGCGCTCTGGTGGATCTTTAATGCAAGGAGGATGGTGGGATATGTTAGTAGGACTGAGCGGGAAAAAGAGCAAGGGAGTTGTAATGTGCTGTTGGCAGCTTCAGTTTGTGAAACCTGTCACTGAGCCAGGTGTATTTTTCTGTTGTTAGTCGGGTGAGATTATTTGTGATTTGTTTCATTGTCATGGTGTTGTGAAGTGCATGCAATGTGTGGTGCTGTAGAGGTATTGTATTGTTTAGTTCAGAGTTTGAGATGGTGTATGCAGAAGGGTTTGTTTTTAGTATTTTAGTTAGTGGCAATCCATTTTCAACCCCATATGTTCTGACTAAATGTTACCCATATCCATTCCCCTGTTGTTCATCCCAGTGTGTAGCAATTACCACCCCCACGCATTCCACCAGGGAGCAAGTATTCCCTGTCACCCCTGGTCAGTCTGAGCTGCATGGTTTCTACATCAAGCCGCATTCCTTTATGTGTGACGAATTTTACACCCTCCGTGGTCTGATTAAATGTGGCTCATCTCCCTCCCATGTTTCCACGTTTGGCCAACTGATGGGATGAGATAAATCCCTGGTCTCTTACCACCATTCCCTCTTTTCCCCAGCCCTCCACTCCAGTACAGCAAGCTTGCCACTACTTTTCTGTGTGTGTGTTTGTTCCATGGTGTGTGGATGTTGTTCTGTCGTTTTCATCCCACTGGGAGCTGAAGAGCCTGGTTTTTAGAAGTTTTCTGAATTTTAGATGGTCCTCCATAGTTCGTACTCTCGGGATGGAGTTCCCAGGTTTTACGGCTATGCAAGACATGGCTAATCCACCACATTTTTTCCGCATGTAGGAATTAAGTTCTAGGCGAATGTGGTTACCGGATCTAAGTGTTCTTGTTGGCTTGTAGATGCTGATTTTCTATCGTATGAATTCCGCTTCTTGGCTGTGGATATGCATATTGTTTTGAAGGTGATTCGTTTTTTGAATGGGAGCCAATGTAGCCTCCTGCGCTGGTGTGATCTGGTCTCTTCGTGTGAATTTGAGGAGAAGTCTGGCAGCTGCCTTCTGTGTTACCTCAGTAAGTTGTAATTCAGCATTCCAAGGTATACACTGTTGACTTATTCTATACTGGACATGTTGAAGAAGATGAAGGCCAGTGTTTTGTCTGTGAAGGAGAGGAAGGGTAGAATCTTTTTGATCATGTGAAGATGGAAGAAGCTTTTCTTAATTATCGCATTTACTTGATGTTCTAGTGTTAAATCGTTGTTTATTAGGATTCCAAGGTTTATGACATGGTCAATCATGCCATCCTGATCAATCGACTGTGAGAACATGGGCATCACAGATCGGGCCCTGGAGTGGTTGTCCTCCTTCCTCCTTGACTGACCCTCCCAGGTCCATCTTGGGTTCTTTCTCTCCACCACCTCTCTCTCCACACGTGGTGTTCCCCAGGGCTCTAACCTCTCACCCTGGCTCTTCAATGTCTACTTGGCCCCTTTGGGCCATCTTATCTCCACCAGCATCCCTCCGTTGGATTCACTCTTGCCAATCGCAGAGTTCCTTTTTTTTGCTAGACCCCTGTATGACCACTTTGACCTTTTCCTTCCAGCTCTTCTAGGGCCTTCTGGTATAGGTAGTTTCAACAAACGCGGACTCAACCAGTCCCTTGAATGAGCAACCACGTGGTGCAGCTGGTTTTCCCTTATTGATAACAGTTCTTTGAACTTTCCTTAATTTGCACTTTGCGACTTTCGTTCAACATAGTTTGGTTTCTTATCATCTCTCTCCTCGACTCACCAGCTGTGATGAACCACTTGGCTTTTGCTTTTCTTGTTTCCGGAGTCAAAGCCGGTACCACGGTAGAAGGCAAATCTATGCATTCCTATTATCAGTGTAGGCATGTTCTGTGTACCTTTGACATCTGCTGCAACACACGCTGGCTATTGTTCGTGGTTTTACGATTTGTTTAGGGAGGCTTTGCGGGTCTGGGTCAAGGCAAGGTCTCTTCTCTCCATGTCACTCTTTCAGTTCTTACTGCCTTTCTCCTCCTCTTGAATTGCTGTACTCGGATAGCTGTGTCGTCATGAGGTTTGCCTTGCTCGTAATGTGCTCAGCCTATTCTCCGTGTGGGGAAGGGAAAGCGTCATCAGGTGGGTGTGATTCTGGTCAGTTGCCTGACTTTGCCTGACCCTTGTGTTGGGGCATGTCAGGTAAACGCTCTGGTGTTAGTCCATTGTTTTTCGTGGTGTGCGTAAGAGTTTGTGTCGGAAAAGGGGGGTATTAGAGTGTCTGAGCACCCTACGTGGTAGGATGGGGAAAATGTGTTACAAGAAGGGGGATACTGTGTCCCACCCGTCAGCATCCCTGGGGACTAGAAAGTGAGACACCTTCAGGTTTCTTACAGTAAGCCATGCTGATAAGATTTTGGTGGAAGGGAACAGCAGCGATTCGGGCCATGGCAGGTGAAAGCCCAGTAAGTATCTGTCTCTGGGGCAAGTGGATGAGGCATGCCATAGGCTGACACCTTGAAGGAGGAGCAGAAGGAGCTGGAAATCCCTGAGGACAGCTTGTGACACACCACACTCTCAATATTAGTGAACACAGCACATGCCATTGGGTGACTCCTGGGAGAAAGAACAGAATGAGATGGGAATAACAAAGTGCAGCCTTTGGGAGAGTCATGCTCACGTCATTTTTCTTGGAGAACCAGAAATGTGGGTATTTGACTGATGGGTGACAAACCAGTCAGAGTCTACCTCTTAGACAGAGTGTATGAGAGACATGTGACAGGTGAGAAGGACCAGCAGAGATTGAGGGAGTAGGGTGTTGCGTAGGTCAGGCCATATCCTTGATATGAGTGAAGACATGGGCCCTCGAGTGACACATAAGACGATCTGCTGGAGGAGCTGAGAATTGCTGAGGTCAACTTGTGCGTGAATCACACTCTGCAGACTTTGCTGTGAGGAAGCAGCAGTGATTTGGGGAGGTAGAAGGTGATACACCAGTGAGTGCCCCTCTCTTGGAATAAGTATAGACAGACCGCTTCTCATCAGACAACATCAGAGTGCTTTTTCCATCATTTCACTGCTTTTTTTGTATAGCCTGTGACTCGTTTCTGCTCTGTTCAGCTATCTTCATTGCTCAGAGGTCGTGCAAACAGATACTTGTACTAGCATCACAATCGATTTTGATTTTGCCATATAATGGCAATAATACAATCCTACCAGTACGAGCCGGAGTATTCCGAGGTGGAATTAGTGGATAGAGAAAGATGAGGAAATGATGGGGCTTTGGACGACAGTTGGGAAGATAAATCACTGGATCCTGAGCCAGAGCCAAGTCACGTGGAAGGCGTTTTCACCGGGTGTACCTGCAATTGATGTGAGGGCATGCCAACCGAGGAGGAGAACTACTGCTGCAGAGAAAACTCTGGATGCTTGGCCTACTTATCGGAAGAAGACACCTTTGCTATGCGTTACCGAGCTGCATGACTTCCGGGCAGCGTGCCTCACAAGCTCCGTGTTGAGGATTATGACTGTGCTTCTGCATGAACTTCATGCAACAGTTCGCCCTCGCAATCCCACTAATGAGTAAGTGTACTCAATGATGTCACTTGGACCACTGAGGCTACTAACATTTCATGTTGTCTCCTATATTGTCGTAACTTTGATCTATCACAGCCAAATGAATGTAGTCTGGCAATTCAATACATCTCTCGCGCTTTGGGGAAATCATACTGGTCATTTTATGTGTCTTCAATTTCAACTAAGAAACAATATTTCTCTGGGCCCCAAACGTTAGGGATTGCATGGGGCTTCACCTTTGTAATGTGTCTACACTTTAAAGCACAAGATGATTGGTCCATGAAGTAACATTTGTACGGGCAACTATGCCATGCGATACAGGGTGCATTTTCAAGCATGTTTCCCTTCCACAGGTGGTACAGTCTGGTGGCCTATCATTCCTTTACATGATGGCTTCAAGGGAGGCTTGGATACCGCGTTCTATGAGTAATACCCACCTGTGTCATTGGAGCCATTCAAGCCAAATTCCCCAGTGACAGCGGACAATAGAGGGGATTTTCCCACACTGTGCTACAACCCGAAGTATACAATTTGTAGTACATTTGTGCCATCAACATAAGCAATAACATAAAATACAAATGATCTTTCATGAATAGTAGTTTCAATCTTTCAGTGAATCAAGGACACTCTTCTTGTCTATGAGTGACATGCAACAATGCTTGGTGCCTTTTTAACAGCATGTACACTTCAAAGGTATCTTCCGCACAGGGGCCATTGCTCACATGGCCTCCCCAGACCCTGTGTCTCCAGCCTCCCCTCTTAGAGACACCTCCAGAAACATGTCACACACACACACACTTTTCTAATCGTTTATAAATCCATTGATATTCATACGGAGAACATCTGTGAGCACTGGAAGTCAACTCTTGCTACTAACTCCCCTGCTTGCTGAATCTAATTGTTTGTTAGTCTAGGTAAGGGCAGGTCACCTATTAACTTCACTATATTCATCTCTTTCTGATCTCAACATTTCTATCTATTTCGACCTAATGCACCTAGTAGTGTAATGTTCATTCATCTCAATGACTTAACCATTGTCTAATATTTCAAGTGTTCTGATCTCGATATAAAGCAAATTTAATCAGCGTCAATTGTAATAGAATTGCATCTTTCTCGGACCATGTCCATAGGCATGTTTCCTTTTGATGCATGAAAGTACATTCAACGGACGAGTAACACGTTATGATTTGTGTCACATCAATCAATTCTGTATGATAGTTAGCTCAGTGAATATTCGACTACGCTACACAGGTTTTGCTTCTTTGACCAAAACAAACATTGCATAGAAAAATGTGATATAATTACATCAATATCATGCATTCAGTACAATTGTTTCATAAATATTTATAATTATTTATAACAGATTTTATAGATTTTTCAAGAATGCCTGTTTGTATGGTTTTGGGTTACCATTCTAGGAGCCATGTCAAAAGTCTGGGCACAATCCTGCATACATTCCTGAAGGATATTGATTTCATAAGAAGATGGGTTTGATATTGTGGTTTTGCGGTGGACGAGATTGAAAGTAGAGTCCAGGCTGTCTTTGAAGACTTGAGGGCCAATCGATTCCGCATCTGCAGTCAGCACTTTACAGATGATATGCACGACCAATCGAAGAACACAAAAAAGGGTTAAGCCAGAATGTTTCATAAATTGCTTCCAAATGCAATTCCAACTGTATTGATGCACACGCTGCCTCAGGTGAGTCCCAGATGATGAATTAGATGTAGGCGGTGGGGGTACTGAACAAGGTAACTCCATAACGGATTGGTGCTTTCGGTGTAAATGTGTCTTACTGAAGTTTGCATATGGCATATGTACCAGATTGTATTACATTGTAACTTTACCACATTTTACTATACATCTGTCCCTGGTTTATGGAGCCTCAAATGAAGTAATTATGATAGTAGAAAACAATGCCATAGTGCCCTTCAAAAGAAGCATAATGTTTTCGTAATCGGTTGCGTGACAAGTCCATTTTTTTAGGAAAGCATACTGACGGAAGCACAGACCTTCGCAAGTGACGAAACCACTGACATGTCCAGTATACCAATGGTGAGCCCTACAGACTTGCAGAAGTTTATATTCTTGACAGTTAGATGTTCCCACATATCTAATGCAAATCTAATTTTCCCTTTTACCACTTTATGACAATGCACTGAAAATGAAGGAGCAAGATTCTGCATTCATTTATTTTCAGGAGTCAACAACAACTTCAAGTGCCTATTAGGTAATTGTATTTCACTTTTCAATCACAAGAATGTATTATGCTTGGAATTTCAAATAATATGAAATGGTTTATGTATCGGTCAGTTGTTTATACTAGGTGTCATTTATGGGTTTCTCTTTACATGTACCATTGGCTGCATCCCATTGTCTCAGTTCCTTTTAGCTGTTTTCATCTGTACTAAAACAGGTGCTGTCTTACAAAGGGATGCTTGTACTTCCACTACAATTACATCGTCCTTTGCAGCTGGTCCAGAGTATTAGGTATGCATACGTACAGTTCCCTTGAATGAAAGAAAGTTAATCCTACACAGGATACTATTAGACAGTGACATTCATATAAACATGCAGTGTTTCAAACTTTTCTGATTTCAGTTCTAACGTTACACTTCCACCCTAATGCAGAATACATTGCAAAATATTTAAGGGCAACATTACAATCAGTATGTTTGAAGCATAACTGTGCCTGCTAGACAATATAACTTTTTTTTGGTTGAAAACATGAAAATTCCAGTCTGAGGCCTTATTGCTCGGTTCACTGTTGAGGACTGATTCTGAAACCAACATCTGTTGACACGAGTACAACTTAATTTGAAAAAAAAGACTGTATTCAGGGGTATTAGAACAAGCTGCATTGAATGCATATCTACAAATGTTAAGAATGTGCACAGGAAAATTAATATCAACTTTTTGTTTCGAAGGGCTTTTTCGGTGCGATGACATGGAACTCTGTGTCGGGTAATATTTTGAGTTCGGCCCCCTTGGAGCCTCAAGAATGTATTTCATGTTTGCTGAATTTAAATTAGATGACTGCAATAGCATGGTAATAGAGAGCTCACAGATGAATTTTCAGCACTCTAAGTGTTTCCCTCACAGAGAAAAACACTTTTTTCTCACTAAAAGAATCCAGCATGCATCTCCTTCTAACACCCACATCCCGCATGCATCTCCTTCCATCACTTACTTCCCGCTTGCATCTCCTTCCATCACCCACCTCCTGCATGCATCTCCTTCCATCATCTACCTGCTGCATGCATCTCCTTCCATCACCCACCTCCTGCATGCATCTCCTTTCACCACCCACCTCCAGCATGCATCTCCTTCCATTGCCCACCTCCCACATGCATCTCCTTCCATCCCCCACCTCCAGCATGCATCTCCTTCCGTTTCCCCCCTCCTGCATGCATCTCCTTCCATCACTCACCTCCGGCATGCATCTCCTTCCATTACCCACCTCCTGTATGCATCTCCTTCTGTCGCCCAGCTCCCGCATGCATCTCATTCCATCACTCACCTCCCGCATGCATCTTCTTCCATCACCCACCTCCTGCATGCATCTCCCTCCATCACCCACCTCCTGCATGCATCTTCCTCCATCACTCACCTCTTGCATGCATCCCCTTCTTTCACCTACCTCCCACATGCATCTCCTTCCATCACCCACCTCCCGCATGCATCATCCTCTACATTAATGTTTTGTCCAAAGACAAAGAGTGATACAGGATAAACATAGTGTAATGAGGATATAACACACCTTCTCTTTAGCAATCTAACAGACTGTAATCTACATGAAACAGCCCCCGCCCCTCAGGCTATGATATATTTCCATCACTTTGGCAAACTGACACATTACAATCTATGGGCTGTTATCTGCTGTGGGCTGACTTAGCTCCACACCCCTTCTGACGTGGATTGATGACCCTCACCTTCTTCAATTCTTCTGCATTTTGCATACACACACCACACTACCAATGTCTTTGTGCACCCCCTTCTCTTGGGGTGCCTAGGCAAGCCCCTGCAAACTCTTCATGGATGTTTTATCTTTATCTAATTCTCAGGCTGTACCTCCACTTGCTTCGCACAGTTCACACCTGCACTTTGCTTTGTTTCCCCCCTCAATAATCCCCCCCCCCCACTCTGAATGTCCACATCCTTGACACATACTCTGTCCACCCAGTCCGGACATAGTTTGATATGGTTTGTGTCTTCTCGGCACTTCAAATGGTGAAATACCTGTGCTACTGTGAAGCACACACTTAAATTGGAATGCTCGTTTCATGACTGCCCTCACCCAATCACCCCCAGTACTCACAGCCGTGCTTCTAACACCAATGAGCGTGCAGCTGAACCTCTCCACACAAGCATTGCCCTGGAATCAGATCATGAGGTGCTACAATGCTTTATACCACGGGCCGGGAAGGCAGCTCACGGGCAACACAACGCAGAGCGACACAGGTTCGAATTCCGGTCCTGCGCTTAGAGACTGGTCTGCTCTATTAAGCGCGTTATAAAACACCATATTGTTCGGAAAACCTTCACACCAAAAAAGGTGATTCCAAAAATGTTATGATACTTTGAGGAGCTCACGTCACTGGTAATACATATCTCTGGCCACTTAAAGAATACACTTACTATTATCATCAGGTAGGTGTCACACGCTCCCCTGAAGTTCAACACACCTAAACAATCTGTGTCCACCCAACCTCTCCTCTACACATCTGCCCATCCCAATCCATTCCAGCTGACCACAGATCCTCCCTGATCAATACTTCTGTCTTACTGAGACCTAAAGGATCTTCTTGTCCCAAATCAATCACCTTGTCATGCACCAAATGATGCTCTTCTTCCATGAACTTACCTTGAATCCACTGCTCATCCTTAACCCTCTTGGACATCTTCAAAGCGTCTCCTACACCGTCCGCTGGGCAGTCCCCACACATATGTCCATGACTTTCTTGTATATTTCCCTCTTGTTGGTAAATCTCATCCCACACATTTTCTTTGATCGATTCTGAAACTTGAAATATTTCCTTAATATCTTGCTTCACTTCCAACTCTGAACTGGTCTCTTTGCACATGCCCACTGCCTTATGAGATGTGCCATCTGCTACCAGGGATGGACTGGCCTATAGGGAACTCTGGAGATATCCTGTTAGGCCTGTGACCCTGGGCCTCTTATGGTTCAAGTGTCCGCCACAACATTCTTTATACCTGCTGCAAGCACCACTACAAAATACAGGCACATACAGACTAATGTCTCCCACTCCACACCTGAGTGACACCTCTCTTAACCCCTTAACCACAACTGTAACTTGGTCTTTTCCATCTGTTACCATCAACTCTGCTCGCAAACCTTCTCAACTTATGTCCATATACAACATAGGATGTCTATCATTCCTAGTTATTCGGAAGAATAGCTTTTCCTGTACCCATAATTATTATACTGTAAGTTGGCATATGTACAGCACCTTAGCCCACAAATAAAATACAAATACGAAATGACAAAGATCCTTGAACCCTTGTAGCACTGGTGCGCGCACCTCTTTCATGTTCTGAAATTCTTTGTCACCCTATCATTCCAAACAAAGCTGATATTCTTACAAGTGTGTGTCCTCAACAACTTGGTCTTGTTGGACAAATCTATATTTATAAAAGTGAACATTTGTGGGTTTGTGGCTTGGCCAAGCATTGTTCCTTATACAAGTCCACACCGTTTCATCAGCTGCACCAGATTTAGCATACGTGCCTGTTGGGACCCTCCGGACATTACTGGCGCCATGACATTTGGACACACATGAGACGGTTGCCTGAAATCCGCGAAACACGAATGTGGTTGTAGAAGGAACGGTCCTCAACCCTAGAATGCACGTTTCCTGCAATATTTACACCGCAATGTACCGTAACGAACTGCACCACACCAGGGTGCGGCAACAGGTGTGGAGAGAGCGCAGTAGGTACCAGTATGCAGCAGCCCACCAACTCTCACCTCCCCACAACATCTGCTCCGGGGTACATCAGCCAGCCACACGCGCCCAGTCTCAGTGCAGTTTACTTCACAGTGCAAAGCAGATGAAGCGATAAGCGAATAGGAACAGGGACCTGCAGGATCATTGATTTTCATCATTTGATGACAATATTGTCATATCTGTCCACAGAACCCGTTCAGAGAGCGGATACCTTTTGCTAGTGTTGTATAAATATGCTATAGTCCTGTACCATTCCTAAAAAAAAGAGTCTAGTTCTGTTTTGTTTCTTGGCCTCAGCATGAGCAAAATGGCATCTTCTGCATCTTGATTAGGCCTCACCACATCTGCTGTTAATTCATGTCTGAGATGGACCGTCTTCTAATCTAGAAATGTGCACTTGGCAGGTGAGATTGTGAATCCTGCTCTACCTAGAATTGACAAACCCTGGCATACTGGTGTGTCATGCTCATGTAAACTCCATCCATATGCCAGTTTATCATCCAGATATCACCTACTCTCTGCCTGCCACTCTACTCTACCTGCCACTCTGCCAAGTAAGTAATTTTCTGAAATACAGTGGCTGTTGAGACCAAGCCAAAAGGCATCCCCTTACATCTTCATATTCCCATGGGAAAGTTAAACACTGTACGATCAATCAATCGAGGGTGTGATTTCACTTGTTGGTACCTTTAATTCCAGATGTGTAAGTGAAAGCATCTCAGCGCCAGAGATTGCTCTAATCCATTAATTAATCTTTAGTAGCAGAAATGTTTCTGCATCACATTGAGCTGCCTCAAGTATGTGTAGATCCTAGCAGCCCCACTACTCTTACGTGCAACTACAAAACCCACCGTGCTGGCATCTGCTGGTTCTATGACATTTTATTTCTCTGTGACTCCTTTAAGGTTCTTGCTTTGGACACTATGGGGTCCAGCTTGAGGAAATGGTCAGAACCCTTTAGACTGCCAGTCTTGCTGCTCAACACAATGGACTCCCATGGCACAATATGTTCAATGGCCCCTTTCCAATTTGCATGCTGTCCTTTGATAATCAGAAGTTGCTCTGGATCCAACTTTATACCCAGGTGGTCCTGCACTGCCATGGCAGAAGGTTGCCACCTTTCCTGGTCACGTGTACAAGACCAGTGGAGATGCTCTCATTAAATTCAAATTTGGCTCTGAATTCCCCTAAAATCTCCATTGGTAAGCCACAACGTACATTGCCAATTGTGTTTGGATCATCTTATATACAGACTTTGAATCTGGTGATCCATGTATGAGCATTAATTAAGGGATAATCGGATCCTGAATACCGAATCAAATCTGCAGCGATACCATTAATCCTAACGGTGGCCTGTGCCTTGGCTCACTTGACTGAATTGCACTGATGGTAGATAGAGCCTTTTGTCTGCAACAGCTGGCCAAATGCCCCTTCCTTCCAGTCCAACCTATAATATGAACAGTACTTCGATATTTGTTTGTTTGTTTGTTTATTTATTTCACAATCAAATTTACAATATTACATAAATGTATAGTTACAAACTAACAGTGTGTTAAGTAGTTACCATGTACACTCAGAAATGTGCAGGGGTTTACATACAATGTTAAAACAGTTATAGGTATAACAAAGGTAGCTGAAAGTCTCTATGTGCAATTGAGAGAGGTTAGGCATACAGTGGAGTGGAATCATATACAGTGTCTAGGCATTGCTAGCATTAATGTGTTTAATGAAGTTCCTTCTGAGGTGTGAGAAAGGTTGGTCTGCTCTTAGGTTAGGTGGCAAAGCGTTCCGCAGGTTGGCAGTTCTCACAGGGAAGCTGGTACCACCAATTTTGGCAATTCTGAATCTGGGTACTACCAGGCAGTTGGAATTAGCAATTCTTGTAGGTCTATTGGACGTTTTTCTTTTTATTATGTCCATCAAGTAACTGGGGACAGCATTGTTGAGAGCCTTATGAATTAAGGAGATCATTTTTAGATGGATTTTATTGTCGGTAGAGAGCCATTTGTGTTGCCGCCTAATAGAGGAGATATGCTCCCTTTTCTTTATGCCGAGTGCAGCTCTAAGAGCATTATTTTGTAATGTTTGGAGTCTTTGGGTAGTAGTCTCCTAAAGAAACCAACTGCCCACGCCACCATCCATTCAAACGGGCAGTGGATGGTGGCCTCCTGAAGTGTCTTTGGTTCTGCCCCTCTGATAATGCAGATTAAATGATCTGCTCTGTGCTCTTTGTACTTCAGGTTTCTAATGCAGGGTCCCTGAGAAGCAGGAGGCTTCAGCTGGGCCAGGCATCTTGCCTCGCCCCACAAACAGGACATTGAGTGTTGTAGTCATGGCTGACTGTGATCACCTTCTCGAGGCCCAGAGAAGTATAAGACTCTCAGTGTGAATCACCAACCTGTTAACCAACCAAAGGGGCTGATCACATGATCACTGATCAATATCAAAACAAATAGGTCTTTTAGGCAAAACCGTTTTCTTCTCTAGCGCCAAAAAATCGACATGACAACACTGTGAAGAGAAGAACCACCAATTTATTCCCAAACCTGTACACCTAGGTAAATGCCCCTTAAATGGGCCAATAACGTGGCTCGAAGCATTGAAGGCTAGAAAAGAGAGGAACCCTCTACGGCAGTCCCTGGGAATATTGAAAACGGTGTAGATGCCGTTTCCCGGCTACGCCTTTGACTTAATTCACTAGATTACGCCCGAATGAAGCACTATAACGATAGTGTGCCTGGCTGAACACAAAGTTGGTTTGCTGTGCTTTCTGCTTTGGCAACTGAACAAGACACACTGGTGTCCATGAGCCTTTGTTGAGTTTACCATCCTGATGAAGGCGGTATAAGATGATGTTTTCCACCGAAACCGGTTGACGATAGCTACGGATGTGTGTGACATTGTTACACATCGTTGGCAAATTGTGTTTTAAATCTATTTCAAGTGAAGGTTGTTTCTCTCTTGTTTTTCTCTTGCAATTTTACTAACAGGTGGTAAGAAATGTGGGTATGTAATGACTAGACGCTGTGGATTAGAATAACACAGCAGTCCTGCCCTAAGTTTGGAGGAGATTTGCCTTCTCCTTTTAGATTTCATTTGTTGTTTTGATGTTTGGACAGTCAATAAACAAGTATTTCCATACTACGTTCAAAGGGCATTTGTTTTAAAGTATTCTTGGAGTAGCTGATTTTGGTAACCAGGTAGACCCGATAGGGAGAGTTTTCTTTCTATGCTTCCCCTAGATAGGCGGCCCGTCACTGCTCGCTGGGGTCAGCACACTACCGCAGAGAGGCGGTAGTGTTGAAAGGTAGTAATCTTTAGGGGATAATTGCCTAGGTTTCCAGGTTTGGGAAGAGATTGGCTGTTCCTCTCTTCACAGTGTTGTCATATGATAACTGAGTCTGATTGCGGGACGGGGGTCACTACACTTTGCTCCAACAAGGAAGATCACGCTCTCTGCCGCCTCTACTGATCACTCAACACCTCTTAAAAGCGGCCAAAAACCTAAGCAGTTGCGTGATCTCCATCGCTGCTCAAGGTGTTTCACGTCCAGTGCTCCACTGGACGTCCCGAGATATAGCGTCACAACCTTCGCCTAGCTCCCCACTCACAAAGCACAACTTAATGCAATATCTCTTTTCTCCCTGCGAGAACATCTTGTGAACTCTTTTAATGACCAGTTTTCTCAACTTATAAGCAGTGGCGTCGCCAGAAATCAAATTTAGGAGGGGCACAGAGGAGGCCAAAGACAAATGTAGGGGTGGGCACAGACAAATGTAGGGGGAGAACATAGTCACTGCTCGTCTTAGGTAGGTGGGCACAAGGGGGGGCACAGGGTTTCACAGGAGGGCCCTGGCCCCCCAGTTCGCCCCCTAGCGACGCCACTGCTTATAAGCTTTCAGCAATTAGGAGACAGGGTTTACGGACTGACCAATCCCTGCAGGACAATGCGGAGAAGAATGACCTCCATGAGAGTTTCTTCAAGGAGCTACATCAGCTGGCTCCTCCTGGAGCGTTACTTTGAGAAATTGAGAAGCAACAACAATCGACTAACAAAGCTCAAGGGGTCGGGGTGGCTGAAGGCACAGAAATGACCCCCTACGGTATGGTCATCACTGAGTCCAAGGGGAGCAAAATAGACAGGGGTAGGATTCTAATCCAAGACACGCTGTGTTAAACTCTTGTCTTTTAGGATTAAGGAGTAGAAGGCACCAAGCTACTTTAAAGGATCTGGGACACCACAGTTCTAAGATGCGACACAGATCATTCGGATCAAAAGAAAGGACTTACAGCCCATCAAATGTAAACTCTCAAAGAGACAAGTGAACTATAAATGGCACCTCCTGTTATGGTTGTCTTTTTTACTTAGACAGGGGTGCTCGCAAGATTACCTTTAGGCAGGAGAGCCATGATACTGCAGTTTTAGTATTGTGGCTTGCCACCCACCTCCACAGGCAGATCATCAAGGAAGGAGAGGCCGAGGCGTTGGCTGTGAATTGGTGGTGGAGATCGAGAGAACACAAATGAACAATGACTTGTTTGCCATTTACGTTCTATTGTTGCAGTGACCATTTATCATGGAGTCTCTGCACTGGAGCGGCTCCTCCATAATATCTGACGATGGCCCCATTGCCCATTATGGACAATCTAAAGCCAGCCCAGATAAAGTGCTCCCAAGCTCTCCTGGGATGGCTTTCACTGACAAAGGCTGGGGGCGGTTTGCTTCATCAGTCTTGCATGGCCCATTGGGGATACAGACTGGGGCACTGCAGGTCTAAACATGTCACGGGGCGCTCTCGCACCTCCCCACACATGTAGGCCTCCCTGGCTGTTAGTTAGGGGGTACTACGGCTCCCCTACACATGCCCCCAGGTACCAGGAAGCTCTCTCTGCTCCCTGATTCCGGTTAATGCAGTGGGAGCCTGGGACCTCCCTGGAGGCCTGCGTCGGCATCGGGCTGCACAGGATAATGTGTTTAATGTGCATAAGTGAATGAGAGAGTGTATGCTGTATGTGTGCGCGAGTGAATGGTCAAATGAAAAGATGGATGAATGAGTGTTTGAATGGGAGAAATGAATGGATGAATGCATGTGTGTGAATGCATGTGTGTGTGCCCCAGTGACAGGGCCTGTCTCTGTGGCGTGGAAGGGAGGGGGGATTGAGGCTGAAATACCATTTCCTGCATACTCCCTCTTCAGAGTGAGAGTGAACGGGGGGGGGGGTGCTATGCCAGGAAATGACATTGCATTTTTTAATGGGCACCACCGAGATTACGGAAAACATGATTCATGTTTGCTGTACTTTTTATGCCCTTTTTGTTATTATGTGGCAAGAGTGGCCCACGGTTGCGATAAGGAAATCCCAGGCCAGCTAAAAAATCCCAGAGGAAGAGCAGGATGGGCAGGAGGAGGACTTGCCCTTGGGATAGGATGGAGTGTCAGGGATGATGTCATCCAGGGTTTCTTCACATGACGTAGGAGACGCACACCATGATGTTAGGTGCAATGCCATTTTATCACAGTGCGTTCTACTGTACATTGGTAATGCAACAGTAGAAGGTATGAGTTAATACATGTCTTTTTTCTTTTGATGTAGTTGTGTTACAACTTGTGTACTTCTAAATCCATTGAAGAACGCTGTTATGTTCCGCCCTGCGTCCCGCTACGCGGTGACGCAGGGCGTCCTTAATAAAAGCCCCGCCCCCGCGTTCGGGAGGCAGTTCCGGGGCAGACCTAACATCGGCGTGGGTGTGTGTTTATTGCAGCTCCCGCTGGAGCTGCGCCACCGGCCGCGCGGCCTAATTGCATGACGCCAGCCCCCGCGCGTAGGCCGCGGGCCCTCGACACAACAATGGCGACGAGGAGAGACGAGCTCCACAATAAGCTCGGTGCTCTGAAGGCACCACAACGACATACAGCCATCGCGGCTTAATTTTTGGACACCCGGTGGGGGTGCCATCACACACGTGACCCCCCACCCCAAAAAAAAAAAAAAAAAAAAAAAAAAAAAAAAAAAAAAAAATTTTTTCTCTTTCTCTCATCTATTCATGCGCTCTGCCTCCAAGACCACAACTCTTCCCATCCAACACAGGAGAGCGGCACCACAGAGTGTGGGGAGTGCCAGGCCAGGAGTTGCAACACGGCGCCTGGGCACGGCGGCACCTCCAAGGCAGGCAGACGACGCAGCACAGCATTGGTGGCCGTCGGAGGCACCTACGACAACACGGATCAGGTACACGCCAGCATGGCGGCCAGCACATCCACGCCTGGGCCCTCCACGCCGTCCAGAATTGCGGCAAACCTGTCCATGACGCCGCCTCCACCTCGAACTCAAGGCACTTCGTCGACACTGGTCCAACCGTTTGACCCATTCACGGATCCGTCGTCATGCGGACCCAGATGGCAGCTATGGATCCAGAAGTTCGAGATGGCGATGGAGTGCAAAGAGATCACTGCGCCCAGGAAACTGAAGGCACACCTGCTACTCAGTGTGGGTGATGAGGTACTGCGCATTTTCAATTCGCTGAACGTTGATGATGGCCTGGATGGGTACCGAAGCGCGAAAGACGCCCTCACCGATCACTTCCTCCCTCAATTAAACCCAGACTATGAGACGTTTCTCTTCTGCACCACATTACAGACAGCGGAGGAAACCCTTGATGCGTACCACACCCGCCTGAGGAAGTTAGCCATGTCCTGTGAATTCACAAATGTGGAGAGGGAAATCAGGAGGCAGATCATCAACGGGATTCATTCGGAAAAACTGAGGCGCCTGATACTCAGCGAGAGGGGTATCCCCCTACAGCGTATCCTTGAACTAGGACGTCAGAGGGAACTGGCAGACACCAGAGCGGCCAATATGGAGGCCACGCTACACAGGCTGCAACCTGCTCTCAACACGGCTATGGTGGCCCGCATCGCCAACAAACAATCCTCGAGAGACGACAACAGTGGCGGATACGGACAAAACAGGTGGCAACCGCGTATTCCGGGACCCACTGAGTGTGGTTGGTGCGGTGGCCCACGACATGGCCGTCGCAACTGTCCTGCTCAAGGCACCACGTGTGGGGCATGTGGCCGGAAGGACCATTACGCGAAGGTATGCCGATCAACGGACACCCCCATACAGCCTCAGCAAAACCAGCCGGAGAAGATCGCGACCAAGAAAAAGAAGCAAGCCAGTGCCAGAAGGGTCGCAGTGGCCAGCTCTTCCACGGAGGATGAAGGGGACGATATCTCGGCAATGCTGCAGCCCCCCTCCAAGGACACAGACAGGAAAGGAAGGAAGGTATACCTGGTGTCTGCACTATGCCAGGACCGTGGACCTCGAGGAAAAGCCACCCGAAGGCGCAAATGCATGGTCACCATCCAAAATCAGTGCGTTCAGATGACCATCGACACAGGCGCTTCGGTGAACGTAATGCCTCAGAGCATCTTCCTGACTCTAAGTCCTCCACAAGAGCTGAAAAACACCGACACTCTGCTCTATGCATACGGCTGTCGAAAGCCCCTGCCGGTAATTGGCAGGTTCCGCACCACGCTGGAACACGGAGAAAACAGACTATGGTCCAAAATCTATGTTGTGAAGGCAGGTGTTGAGAGCCTCCTGAGTGGGGACGCAGCGGAGGACTTGGGAGTGGTCCAATTCATCTGCCATGTCAACGAAGAAATGGAGATCGAGCAGATGCTTAACCAATACCCTGACTTGCAAGAAGGCATAGGCTGTCTAAGAGGCAAAACCATCAAACTGCATATTGATGAGACTGTGCAGCCGAAAGCCGTCCGGCACCGGAGAACGCCGTTCCACATGAGAGAACAAGTGGAACAGGAACTCAAGGCACTGGAAGAAGCGGGTATCATTGAGGAGGTCACAGGGCCCACACCGTGGGTCTCCCCAATGGTAGTCACACGGAAGCCCAAGCAGCCTGGAAAGGTGCGGATCTGCATAGACATGCGCCTCCCCAACACCGCCATTAAAAGGGAACGCCACATAACCCCAACAATCGACGAGATTGTGGCTGACCTCACAGGGTCGAAGATATTTTCAAAGATTGACCTAAAGGCGGGGTATCATCAACTCAAACTCCACAGAGACTCTCGATACATAACAACATTCTCTACGCATCTGGGGCTGCGGAGATACAAACGCCTAAGTTTCGGAATATCATCAGCTGCGGAGGTGTTCCAGCAGACCATCCAGGAGGTCATCCGGGGCATCCCTGGTGTCCTCAACGTGAGCGATGATATTCTGATTCACGCCCCCGACAAAGAGACACACATCAAGAGGCTTCACGCCCTACTGGGCCGACTACAAGAGGTTGGGCTCACAATACATCGGGAAAAGTGTGAATTCCTCAAAGCGGAGATCACGTTCTTCGGATACAAGTTTGGCAGCACAGGCATCTCCCCGGACCCGCAGAAGGTCGCAGACATCCAGGCGGCTAGCCCTCCGATGACACCCACGGAAGTGCGCAGTTTTTTAGGCATGGCCACCTACTGCGGGAGGTTCATCCGAAACCTGGCCACACTATCTGAGCCGCTGCGGGAACTCACGAAAGCCAACGTCAAGTGGGAATGGGGGCCAACATGCCAGGACTCGTTCGAAAGCATCAAGGACTCCCTCTCAGCTGACACCAAGATGGCCTACTACAATACTGAACTGCCCACAGAACTATTCGTAGATGCCAGCCCCGTGGGGCTCGGAGCCATCCTAATGCAAGTCACGAGGGAAGGGGAGAAAAGACCGATCGCGTATGCATCGAGAGCCCTCACCGAGACCGAACAAAGGTACTCACACATCGAAAAGGAGGCCATCGCCGTGCTGTGGGGGTGCCGGCATTTTCACCTCTACCTATATGGACGTCACTTCACGACGATCACGGACCACAAGCCCCTTCTACCAATTTTCATGGGAACCTCAGCACACCCTCCGGCACGAATAACCAAGTGGTTACTGCACCTCCAGCAATATGACTTCAACCTCGTCTACCAACCAGGCAGCGGGAACCCGGCGGATTTTCTATCCAGGCATCCGCGAGAGGCCACTCAACAAGAGATCCAAGTAGCGGCAGAAACAGAGGAACACATATGCCAAGTGGTGCGAGCAATGAGGCCCAGAGCGGTGAGCATCGAGGAAATCGAGGCGGAAACGCACCAGGACCCGTGTTGCGACTTGGTGAAAGATGCCATCCTGTCCGGTGACTGGAAGACTTTCATGAGACATACACACAACAGAACAGCGGAAGCAAAGGGGTTTTTGTCAGGCATATTCACAGTGCGGCAAGACTTGTCAGTCACGGAAGGTGGACTGTTACTTCGAGGAAACCGCATCGTGATCCCTCTCAAACTACAGGACAGAATAGTGGCCCTAGCACATGAGGGACACCAAGGACTGGTAAGGACGAAAGCCCGCATTCGGCACCGAGTATGGTTTCCCCAGATCGAGGAGCGGGTCGAGACACTCATCACCACGTGCCTAGCCTGTCAGATAACAGGGGGGCCGCCAGACCCGGAACCCATCATATCGGCAGAACGGGGCCGCTCTCGCTGGGAGGCCATCAGCATTGACTTTTGCAAGCTCCGGGAGGGCCTCCACTTGCTGGTGGCCGTCGATGACCACTCCCGCTACCCGGAAGTTGAGATAGTTGAGTCCACAGCAGCTGAAGTGGTCATTCCGGCCCTAGAGAAAATGTTCGCAACCCATGGACTACCCATTTCAATCAAAAGCGACAATGGCCCGCCGTTTACGGGAGAGGACTTCAAAAAGTACCTACAGGATCTCAATGTGAAATATCACCACATCACTCCAAGACACCCCCAGGCAAATGGGGACGTAGAACGATTTATGCGGACTATCAATAAGGTACTCCGAGTGTCTAAGGCTAACGCCAGCCCCTGGAAGGTTGACCTCTTCCGATTCCTCCGAAATTACCGGGTCACGCCTCACAGTACAACCGGCATACCGCCTGCGGACCTCATGTTCGGCACCGTCATCAGATCCTCGATCCCGCATCACCCAAGCAGAACCCCGGACACGGTGAACGAGGAACGCACCGAGAGAAGGAGGAGGGATGCCAACGAACACATGAGTGGCAAGCGGAGAGCGAGGCCGTCCCATCATCAAGTGGGTGACCAGGTTATCATGCTACGTAACCCTTCCAAGTCAAAACTTGACACAAGGTACGAGGAACTTCCATGGACCGTCAGCAACCGGCATGGAACCATGGTCACTGTGACACGAGGAAACCGCCAAGTGACGAGAAATGCGTCATGGTTCAAAGCCATACCCCGTACACTATGGACTGATAAGGAATGCCATCGGGAAGGCATGGACAATCCACCCAGCGAAGAAGAGCCGGAGGCCATCCCTGAGGAGGATGGAGCGCGGGATGGAAGCTGGGAACCGGTGGATGAACCTGGCCTCGAGGACCCGAACTGCGACGATGGAACCGAGCTTGAAGCAAGGGGGGAGGACCCCCGCGAAGGACGATACTCACTGAGAACAACGACGAGACCGCCAGCCAAGCTAAGTGACTATGTGTGGCAACTGGTGCAATAGTGCCATGAACCCCAATGGCAAGGTGGCTGAGTGTTGAAGACTGAGCGCTTATGTTGGACTTGGCTGTTGTTCGGCTGTTAGAGTTATGTGTTTTGTTTTGTTTTATAATAAAGGAGGAATGTTATGTTCCGCCCTGCGTCCCGCTACGCGGTGACGCAGGGCGTCCTTAATAAAAGCCCCGCCCCCGCGTTCGGGAGGCAGTTCCGGGGCAGACCTAACATCGGCGTGGGTGTGTGTTTATTGCAGCTCCCGCTGGAGCTGCGCCACCGGCCGCGCGGCCTAATTGCATGACGCCAGCCCCCGCGCGTAGGCCGCGGGCCCTCGACACAACAAACGCATGACACACTTCTGTGAAGAAGGTCGAAAATACATCTTTGAAACCATCTAAGAAAGTTTGCAGTTTCATGGGTTTATAACAAAGAAAAAGCAACACACGTGCACTTTAGTAATAACATAATTGCTTGTTTCTCTCCCACATCTTCACTGTGAAATACAACTGTTCTTGCTTCACAATAGTGAAGGGTGCATCAGCACTCCTCCTTCCTGACGTCAGCTAAGAAGTGACATGACACATCTGTTCCCTGCCATAAGCCAAAGAGCCAAAGACTAAACAGACAATGATGCCCTCATGGCAGTAAAAAATGCACCAGACAGGTACTTTGGCAAGTATGTACGTTGCACTGCTGCCTGCACATTCTCCCCAGGCGCTCTCCCAGGGGTACTTGAGCGGAGGATGCACTGTCGCCTGCACATTCTCTGCAGGTGCTCTGCCGGCCGTCCTACATGAGCTGAGGATGCACTGCCACCTGCACGTTCTCCCCAGGTGCTCTCCGAGGGGAACTTGAGCGGAGGATGCACTGTCGCCTGCACATTCTCCGCAGGCGCTCTGCCGGTTGTACTTGAGCTGAGGATGCACTGCCGCCTGCACATTTTCCCCAGGTGCTCTGCCGGTGGTACTTGAGCTGAGGATGCACAGCCGCCTGCACATTCTCTGCAGGTGCTCTGCCGGTGGTACTTGAGCTGAGGATGCACTGCCGCCTGGACATTCTCCGCAGGCTCTCTGCCGGTTGTACTTGCGCTGAGGATGCACTGCCACCTGCACATTCTCCGCAGGCGCTCTGCCGGTGGTAGGTACTTGAGCTGAGGATGCACAGCCGCCTGCACATTCTCTGCAGGCGCTCTGCCGGTGGTACTTGAGCTGATGATGCATTGCTGCCTGCACATTCTCTGCAGGTGCTCTGGTGGTGGTACTTGAGCTGATGATGCATTGCTGCCTGAACATTCTCCACAGCTGCTCTGCCGGTGGCACTTGAGAAGAGGATGCACAGCCGCCTCCACATTCTCTGCAGGTGCTCTGGTGGTGGTACTTGAGCTGATGATGCACTGCCACCTGCACATTCTCCACAGGCACTCTGCTGGTGGTACATGAGTTGATGATGTACTGCTGCCTGCACATTCTCTGCAGGTGCTCTGGTGGTGGTACTTGAGCAGATGATGCACTGCCGCCTGCACATTCTCTGTAGGTGCTCTGCCGGTGGTACTTGAGCTGAGGATGCACTGCCGCCTGCACATTCTCTGCAGGTGCTCTGCCGATGGGGCTTGAGTTGATGATGTACTGCCACCTGCACATTTTCTGCAGGTGCTCTGCCAGTGGCCCTTGAGCTGAGGATGCGCTGCTGCCTGCACATTCTCTACAGGTGCTCTGCCGATGGTACTTGAGCCGAGGATGCACTGCCACCTGCACATTCGCCACAGGCACTCTGTTGGTGGTACTTGCGCTGATGATACACTGCTGCCTGCACATTCTCCGCAGGAGCTCTGCCGGTGGTACTTGAGCTGATCATGCACTGCAGCCTGCACATTCTCCGCAGGTGCTCTGCCGGTGGTACTTGAGCTGAGGATGCACTGCCACCTACACATTCTCCGCAGGTGCTCTGTGGTGGCACTTGAGCTGATGTTGCTTTGCCGCCTGCACATTCTCTGCAGGTGCTCTGCCGGTGGTACTTGAGCTGAGGATGCACTGCCACCTGCACATTTTCCGCAGGTGCTCTGCCGGTGGTACTTGAGCTGAGGATGCACTGCCACCTGCACATTCTCTGCAGGTGCTCTGTGGTGGCAGTTGAGCTGATGTTGCATTGCCGCCTGCACATTCTCTGCAGGTGATCTGCCGGTGGTACTTGAGCTGAGCTGATACAGTCATGATATTGTAATTGGTAGGCGGTCACCTGCAATCGATGCCAATGTTGCTGACACTGTCGTGACATTGTAATTGTTGGGCAGTCACCTTCAATCGATGCAAGTGTTGCTGATGCTGTCATGACACTGTAATTGATAGGCGGTCACCTTCAATCGATGCCTATGTTGCTGACGCTGTCATGACACTGTAATTGATGGGCAGTCACCTTCCTGACGCTGTCATGACACTGTAATTGTTAGGCAGTCACCTTCAATCGATACCCATGTTGCTGACGCTGTCGTGACATTGTAATTTATGGCCAGTCACCTTCAATCGATGCCCATATTGCTGACACTGTTGTGACACTGTAAATGATGGCAGTCACCTTCAATCGATGCCCATGTTGCTGACGCTGTCGTGACACTGTAATTGTTAGGCAGTCACCTTCAATCGATACCCATGTTGCTGACGCTGTCATGACACTGTAATTGATAGGCGTTCACCTTCAATCGATGGCCATGTTGCTGACGCTGTTGCGACACTGTAATTGATAGGCGTTCACCTTCAATCGATGCCCATGTTGCTGATGCTGTCGTGACACTGTAATTGATAGGCGGTCACCTTCAATCGATGCCTATGTTGCTGACGCTGTCATGACACTGTAATTGATGGGCAGTCACCTTCCTGACGCTGTCGTGACACTGTAATTGTTAGGCAGTCACCTTCAATCGATACCCATGTTGCTGACGCTGTCGTGACATTGTAATTGATGGCCAGTCACCTTCAATCGATGGCCATATTGCTGACGCTGTTGTGACACTGTAAATGATGGCGGTAACCTTCAATCGATGCCCATGTTGCTGACGCTGTTGTGACACTGTAATTGTTAGGCAGTCACCTTCAATCGATACCCATGTTGCTGACGCTGTCGTTACACTGTAATTGATAGGCGTTCACCTTCAATCGATGGCCATGTTGCTGACGCTGTCGTGACACTGTAATTGATAGGCAGTCACCTTCAGTCGATACCCATGTTGCTGACGCTGTCGTGAAACTGTAATTGATAGGCAGTCACCGTCAATCAATGCCTGTGTTGTTGATGCTGTCGTGATACTGTAATATGTTAATCTTTATCCTCTGGTGAAGGGCAGAGGAGAAATTTGCTTGTGGCAAAAAGGCACAGAGGATATTGTGCATGATGTGCATTTAGAACATAAAATAGGTTTTCTACGCATGTCTCTGCACTTTGTGTTTTGATTTTGAGTTGATTTATTTAGTAGTGTGTCTGTATACCAACATATATATGTAGTGCGTATTTGTTTACACACACTTTTTTATGTAATGGCTTATGTGTGTTAGCATATGATGTTAATGCTTGCACATATAAACATATATGCAGACACGGATGGAGTTTTCCGTGCACCTTTCTTCCTAACCGGACCAGAACGGCTATCCAGCCACCTGGCACCCTTAATTGGGCAGGACCAGCCCACGTTTTTGAAGCTCAGGAAATAACTCAATTGGCCTTGAAAGAGACTAAGGTTGAAACGCGCGTCGGCTGTGTAATGTGTCAATATGTTAAAACTGGCACCTCTACATTTAAGATTGTTTTTCATTAGTGCTGTTTAACTAAGGAAATAAAACAAATCACTTGTTTAACACCAAACAAATCTGACTCATCCATTACCTGACAAAGTGGCTTAACTAGCGAACACCGGACTATCTAATCCAACCAGCGCCTATACGTCCACAGTTTATTAAACCCCACAATATATGCAGACACCTCTCTATGTATGCTTGTAGAATTAATCATTATTAACAGAAATATGCAAAATGTTGCTAGTTGTTCCATTTGCAAATGCTTTCAACTGGAGGCCTTTTGCAGTTGAGGTCGAAGGAGTGCTGAGTGTAGAAAGTGAGGTAGGACTAGGATGCAATAAGTGGAAGCGAGGCTGTGGAAGTGTAATAGGAATGAGGACCACATAGCAGGCAGCTGATCTCATGGCGATGTTACTTCTGGCCACTTATGGTGAGGATGTTATTTCTGGTCACACTTTGCCTCTTGTAGTTCCTGCCAGATTTTTACCAAGCTCTCTGGTGTAAACTGATGGACCACCAGAGCCTGCTTATATTTGCAAATATTATATTCTAAACCAAACACGTAAAAGCGGGGGTTGTGCACCATGGTCACATTGGCAGCCACTCCCAGGAACCCTAGGTATACAACGTCCAGCGGGAAGACGGGCAGTTCCAAGGAGGCCCGGAAAAGGCCAGGGATGGCATTCCTGGGGATGATGAAACCTCCTCCAGAGAGGAAGGTGGGATAATGCAGGTATGGGAAGAGGGTGTGTGGGACTGAATTCCTTCCTCTCCTCATTACCACTTCACGGTGCATTAGGTTTCCATGTAGGGTGCGGGAGATGTTGCCAATTGTTCCCAAGTATTGAATCAGCGACGTGGGATTCATCAGCATGTCGTCATCACCTGAAATGGAAAACAACAGGGTTGGTAACTTACAACACTTGTATTGAAAATCCAGTATTGATGGCTATGAAACATGACAAATCCTCTTTCTACATTGCATCCTGCTTTGCCCCTTACAGTTGTATGAGATGCACAGATTCTGGGGCAGTGGGGCCATTGCTATAGCAACAATTTACTCAGGGTTAGAGTTTCACAAGACGTATTTCGCCCAAAACATGTACTGCATATTATTATTATTTTTTTTTTTTATTAATAATTTGGATCACTACCCTTGTTATAGTTTGTTCACAATTTTCATTAAATCAATAACATAAAAAATGATATTTGCTCTGCATTTCTATTTGGCCCTCTGTGCTTCCCGTCTCCCTACTCCAGTCTTTCCGCATTATGTGATGATCAATATTTAGTAAAAATAAACCCCTTGCTCAGTACCCATGAAAACCTCTTTTGCTACTGTTTGTGTGCCTGGTAGATCCATGATATCAACTGCAGCAGGTTTCTGAGCTAAATTAAACATTTTCATTCATAGTTTGTAAAATAGGGAGCACTGGACTCCAAAAAAACTAGTGACATCCCAGCAGAGCAATTGTTTCCATCTGCTTTATTTACTCAAATCCACACAGGAGAGCCTTCTCCAAAACCATCAGTTTGAGATATTAAGACCTTTATCAATCATGCAGGACATGATTAGGGTGGGTACAGGGGGAGAGAGTCCCACCTTGCAAAATGTGAACGCAAGACATTAAACCTATGTCAGATGGTAGCTTAGTTTGCAACTCCTCTGCATCTTCACTGCTCAAAGAAGTGGCAGACCCAGTATTTGCCCTCAACATTTGTAAGATCGACATATGCCTGAGTCGTCATTTGCCTGATAGAAGGACCTATTTGCCGATGGGTGGGCGCCGGTGGGGTTTTCTTCCATCACTGAAAGGGCCAGAGAGAGAAACTAATGGCACCTCTCGCCTTCCATCAAGGTCAGTCACTAGACGACAATATAAGCAACCGATGCGCCAGATTCTGGCTGGACATGGTGACATATGATGTTGTGTTTAATGCTTTTCGGGGCTTCCATGCATTTCATAATTTCTATATTGTTTGGAACTGGTTTGGATGCTCACTCCAACAAAATGACTTTTTAAATTGGCCTTTATTTTATTCTTTGTGATTTTGTTAATTCGTTGATAAATGGAACATGATCAGATGCAGAGACTATGTATTTGAAGCCTATGTACACTTGGAGCAGCAACAAGCCTATGGCCTGGTGTCTGGTGGGGGGGGGATCTCCCCCCTCTGGCTGCAGCAGCACGTGATCATTGCAGGCCAATGGATCCAAGTGCCCAGGTGCAGAGCTCCTTGACGTCCAATGCTGTTTTTTAGTTCCCTCTCTACAAAAAGTCACATTTTGTAATTTGTACAGAAGAAAAAACATGTTTCTATATTAAAGCGTGTCCTACTGTTTGCAATGCTTTTTTATTGTCTTTTGGTAGATTGCTCTGCAGCTGTGGATTCATGTCAAATGCACAACATGCTCAGTACATGACAATCAGGTATTCATTGTGTATTGCAACTCATGACCTATTTCACCTGGTGCACCTGCTGTTCTCTCCACTTCTCTTGTGCTGTACAGTGCCAGAAATCATCAGCCCAAAGATGTGCTCCAGGATGAGGCAGCATTTTGGCTCTGAATATTCCATCATCACTCTCAGGATTATCCTGATGCAGCCTGTCTTCTACTACAACACCAGTGGGAAAATGCACGCCCTCAGAAGACGAGAATTAAGCATGAGGATGAGTGTTATACTGTACTCTGCCTGTATATAATTGTAGCACTATATGCTGAATAAGCTTTTGACAATGTCTTGTGGTCCTTCTTTGGTGCTACACTTATCAAATTCAATTGTGGTTCCCAATTCATCAATAGAATCATGGCTCAGTACAGCCTCCCTAAAGCCTATGTCTGCGTCAGTGGCTGCAATTCTACTTTCTTTTACTTGAAGCATATGTGTCATTGCATTAGCACTCCTTCTTTACTCTTTAACTCCTTCTTTACTCAGTCAGACATAGCCTGTTAATGAATGTCAGGTATACATTCAAAATGGCAGCTTACTCAGGTGATGTCCTCTTATTCTCATCAACCATTGGATCCACCCTCTCTCCTCTGCTTGAAACGACTGATGAATACTCCCAGGTCTCTGCTTACATTCTAAACAGCTCTCAATCAGAAGTGAAACCAATCAATATTCACTGTACAAGAGCCACGATAGCCACATCCTGCCTTAAAACTAAGCCTGAACATTTAAAACAGCAAGGGGGTACCCTTTGCTAGTTACTTACAATCTACCATCTAGGCCAACGTAAAATATGTGCTTGATATAATCATAGTATTAACTGAGAAACTGTCCCCTAAATGTATATCATGGTGGGGGTAGAAGGTAATTGATCAATATTACATTATCATTATGCATTCGATGAGATTCCCCTCATTTTTCAATTCAGTAGATTCCATCCTATCCCATTTCATGTGGTGTAACAAAAACTCTGGGATTGCTCATCAGAAACCCAAATCGAGGCAAAGGATGGGAGGGGTGACTATTGGCAATCACTATAATTACCGAACAGCCTTTTTAGCAACATAAGGGGCTACCAATACAGCCCACTCTGGTTCCTGGCAATAAGCTCCCTTGATCCCACTTGCCATAATAACTAGATCAAGTATGACTAAATGAATTGATATCCTAGTCTATGTTCATACAGTCGCAGCACTACATTTAACAAAGAAATTAAAATTTAAAATCTATACTGCACTAAATCAAAACTACATCAAAACAAACATACTAAGATGGACAACAAAACAAGCATTTGGAGTGAATGACAGCACTCAGGTATAAATGTAGACAAGTAAATCCAAGGCACAGGAAAGGAGTGTCTGTTAGGTTTCTGAGTTAAATAAGATGCACTAAATCTTCTATAGGGGGCTGCTACCTTTAGATAGAGGATATATTATAAGGGCAACCTTTCCTTGTCTATTAGGAGAAGAAATCTCCAATTACACAAATGTGAACAAACAAAATACCTATTTTTTTAAAGGGCACCATGAATGTGATAGAATTAATGATAGTTCAGCACTCAAATCTTGATTCACCAATAACCTTTATTGGTCTCTATTTGGATTGCTTTCTGAACCTTTATTACACGGCCCGCAGTAGCAGCCGTGTAGTTATGGTTAAGTTGCTAAACTCATAGGCAGAGCACTTTTTCGGCGGCTTATAACTTCGCTTCCCCTGGACGAATCCTCACCAAACTTTGCAAGTTTCTCCAAGTTTGGCAAGGTTTATTGTGGGGGGTCAGAGGGGTAGAGTGCAAAGTTATAAGAGGGTCCCAAATGTTCATTTTTTCCCATAGAGTGAATGGGGAAAAGGTTTACGCACAGCTACAGGCCAAACGGCTGAAAGGATTTTCACCAAATGTGCGGCAGGAGTGGGGGCTTGTGTGTTTGGTGGAAATCCAACCACTACTTTTTTGGGAAGTACTGAAATTTATATCCCAAAAAATTAGTGATATATGGGTCCGCTCCCTGGACCCATTTCTCTGTTCGCTCCGCTGACCCATTTCCCTGTTCGCACCGCGGACCGCAGTGTCATTCGGCCTGCGGTATGCCATGATGTCAGCGAACGTTGGACACGGCCAGTGGTTGGCTGGAGGGAAGCGTGCTCTGCGTCAAGGTTATTCGGAAACGCTGCCATGGTGCATCCGAGGACAGTGCAGCGGCGGAAGGGTGTGGAAAATGGACAGTACGGAACGGTTGGGGGAGTGAAAGGTGGGTAATGTGAAATATGTGTGTATGTGGAAGAAGATGGAGGAGTGCCTGTAGTGGTCGCGCGTACTGCCTGAACTGGCGGGTACCTACACAGGTGAGTACTTTGTGTGGTGATTGGAGGCAGGTGCCGCAACGGCTTCGTGCATTGTGCCGCCACTTGATTGCAGCCACCTACTTCGGTGGAGAGTGGTGGCAGGTATGTATATTTTAGAAAGGGAAGATTTCGTCAATGACATAGGTTGGTAGAGTTGCACAGGTGGGTGTGCTATGTGGATGGAATGCAGTAGTTGGCCACATGGTGGTATGCATGTGTTAAGGAACTTGCATTGGGTAAGTGGAAGGATTACAATATTGGCTGCATGGAGTAAGGACGTAGACAGTGGGGCATGGAGTAAAGAGCATAGCCTTTTACTGTACCCACCTCACTAACACAAGTTTGGGTGTACATCCGGTGCAGGGTGGTACTTACATAGTGCGGTGTGTGAAAAATGATTCCAGTAGGCTACTGTTGCGAACCAATTGTGGGAACTTTGGCAGTGGTACTATAGTTTAGGAATGGAAGTGGGGACAGCTATACTATGTGAATGAATGTGCACAGGGGTGCAGGAGAGAGTGTTTTCTTTGTACATTATGGTAAGTGGAGCTATTTGCTGCTGTATAGGTACACGGCGGTGAGCATATTGGGTAGTAGTGCTGGCAGTAGTGCTGTGTATGTGCATAGGTGAAGTTGGTCACATGGTCAAATGGATGATGCACTTATCTATAGTAGTGATAGTGTTGAAGGTGCACACTTTTGGGTGCATGGACGTAGGTCATGCATACAAGAGTCTAAGACTGTAGGACATACACAGCACTAATGCATTTCGGAATGTGCAGCAGCTACAGGCTGGTGCATGGATGGTGCCATTAGTTAGAAGTGAGACAGTTGAAGGCCTAGACTGATAGGAGCATGGGCAAAGGAGGTAGGCTGTAGGGCGTGCACTCAAGAGGCTACAACTTTAGGACCGAGATGGTACTAATGAATTTTACAATGTGCAATACCTAGAGGGTGGTGAACTGCAAAAAAATATGTGTGCAGCACATTTGAAACACAGTAGTTACAAGCTGGTGAAAGGATGGTGCCATTATATACAAGTGACACTGTTGAAGGCATAGACTGTTGGGTGCATGGTGCTTGGCTAGTGTTGCAAACCGATTGTGGGTACTTTGGCAGTGGCACTATAGTTTAGGAATGGAAGTAGGGACGGCTACAGTATGTGAATGAAAGTGCACAGGGGTGCAGGAGGGAGTGTTTTCATTCTACATTATGGTAAATGGTGCAAATTGTAGCTGTACAGGTCCATGGCGGTGCGCAGGTTGGGTAGTTGTGCTGGTGATACTACTGTGTATGTGCATAGGTTAAGTGGATGAAACGGATGATGGTAGCAGTGACCGTCTTGAAGGTGTAGACTGTTGAGTGCCTGGCTGAAGGGCATAGGCAATGCACTGAAGAGGCTAGGACTTTAGGACACATACGGTAGTAAGGCATTTTAGAGGCTGCAGCAGGCAGAGGGTTGTGACCCGTAAGGAATGGGTGTGGAGCACATTTCAGACACAAGACAGCAGGAGAAGTGAGCTGCCATGACTGCTTGTGTGGTTTTGCTGGTGAGGACACTGTTACAACATGGTAAACATTTTGCTGTGTACTTGGAGATGGTGCTGTGAAAAGTGATGCAGTGTGGGCAGTGGGTGCTGGGTTTGCATACTGTCACTATGGAGGTGTGGTGCCTTTGTTGAAGGGGCAGCCTAATGGGTGTATGGCCGAAGGTGGTAGGCTGTAGGCCATGGATTGAAGAGTGTTGGACTTTGGGAAATCCACACCACTAATGCAATGTTGACTGTGCATCTGGTAGATGGTGATGACCTGTAAAGAATGGTTGTGCAGTACGTTGCAGATGACATAGAGCAGAAGAAATGGGCTGGCAGGAGTGTATGGTTGGTTCCGCAGGTGAGGTGGATGGTAGAATATGGTAAAGTTTTGGATGTGTGATTGGAGATGGTGCAATGAAAAGTCACGCAGTGTGCCCACTTGGCGCATACTGGCAGTATGGCACAGGGTATGGTTGAAGTGCAGCATATTTGGGTTCTTTACTGTGATGTGTGCAAAATTGTTGAGGTAGGGCCGATGTTGTCACAATGTTTTGGTTAGGTTGCTAGTGAAACACTACTTTGTGCATGGTAGTAGGTAGGGATGAGCGAGGCTATGATATGTTTGCGGATCGTGGTAATTGCGACCTGTTTTTGTCAATGGGTGCTTTATGGAGTGAGGGAGTTGGGTTGAAGTGCTGCTATGTATGTTACATTCGTGTATTATGTTAGTTGCCTGCATGATCGTATGAGTGCATTCATAGTGTTGTTGTGGGTGTGTACAAGGGTGCAGTGCTGTGGGCATGGCGAAGGGAGTGCTTGGTGCACCGGCAGATTGTTGTGGATGGTGAAATAGGGCATTGTGTAGGAAAAGTTTATGGTGGAGGGGCTTTGGAAGCAAAGGGAATGTGTTCTCATCGTGTTAAAGGGGACATATGGAGTTGTGTACAGAAATGGTAGTGTGCTATGCAGAGTTTCAGTATGTGGTTGGTGTAGGTGTTTTTGAAAAGTTGGATAGTTGTGAATACGCATCAGTAAGCGACTGAAATCGAGTGCAAAGGGAAGAAGTATTGTGTGTGCTTTACTGGGGGTGTGGCCTTAGCTGTAGCTGGGAAAGTGCACAAGCCCCATCATGGCTTTATGAGCATGGAGCCTTAACAAATGGAATTGTTGGGATTATCCAATGAGGATTGGAGGGTGAGGTTTAACAGAAGGGGCAGTGACTTATATGTACTGAGGTTGGCGGACATGGAGAGATGGCTAGTGCTTATCATTGGTGATAGCTTTGTGCACGATCTGCACATTTATGCCTTGGAAAAAGGCTTCGATACTGATTTTCAGTTGGAAAGAGTGCATGCTTTTTGGGCCACAGTTTATGAGTGGAGTTTCGGCTGCATGGATCTTCTTTGCAAATATGTGGCCTCTGTTGGTACTGTGGATGTGGTGGTCGTGCATTTTGGAGGACTACATTTGGGGAAAATGTTGTGTTTAATTTTGCTCTTTTATTTAAAGAGGTTGATGATAGCTGCGATGCAGATCTTTCCTACAGCAAAGGCAGATTTTCTCAGCGATCACACCGAGACCAAAATGGTGTCAGTTGTCCACAGCTAGAGGTTGAGCGATGTTGTATAAATAGAAGCATGTGCAACTTTATGTCCAGTGTTGGGATGTTCTGCACAGACTATGACAGCATTAATAACCAGCAAGATTTCCAGTGGTTCCAAGGAAATGGCATTTTTTTGACTTCCATTGGCAATGCTGTTGTGTTTGCCAATGTGCACGAAGCTTTGCAGAGAATCCTGTAGAAATGTTAGATAACAATTCATCTTCAGTGGGAAAACATGTCAGGAGGAGCAGCAAACCGAAACTGAGCAAAAGACAAGAAGAAATAAAATGTATGAATGGACGTACATAATGAAAACATGACAACAAGGCAAAAAAAATCAAAGTGTTTTTACACACCATCTTACACACAATCCCCACCCCTTTATTTCATTCCCCCACCAACCCTAACACCTTATCAACCCCCCCACCTCTAGTGTCTAGCATGGTAATGCCATGCAATGCGTCGTACTGTGAGGCACGTGGCAAATCCGGTTGTTTTTAGGATGTCAGCCATAGCATTGGCACTGAGGAGGCAAAGCAATTGGGAAATGTGGTCACTGGTTGTGCTGTGTACACAAACAGTGTGATGGAAGGTTTGGATGTACAGATAAATGTAGGAGGCTATGGTGAACGTGTACAAGGTAAGGGGCATGCATCATGTTTGTATGCATGGACTGCACACACTTGCGTAACATAGCTACTATACATTCCCAGCTACTTTTGTGGGATCACTTTTCCGACATTTGCAGTACATGCATTACAATGGGAAGACCATATTGTGAAGTGTATAACCTACGTGGCAGCAATGAAGTTTTTATGCATGCAGTGTGTGCATCATATCATATGATGTCCTATGGTACATCATGCTGTTTGTATTGCGCCTACATACAAGTGTGTGAAGGAGCGCCGACGAAAGCGACGCAGATAAGGGCGTGGTGGGAAGAGGATAGTGGAAAGGGAAGAAGGACTGTTTATGAATTGTTCAGCTGCGGCTCTAACGGTACTTTGTGAGCCGCACGTGCTATATCCAGTGCTTTTGAACATGCTGGCCAATGGAAATGCGATTGTTGGAATTCTCCAATGAGGTGGTTAGAGTGTGCATCACAGGAAAAGTCGGCCATATTTTATTTTATTCCTGTGTGCAGTGAGGTGGGCAGAGATGGCGAAACGCAAACATTTACAGTGGGTGATCGCTTTGTGCTCGATCTGCTCCAGTATGCCGTGGAAAGAGGCCTTAATGGCAATTTCAATTTGGACAAAGTGGAGACTTTGAGGTGCAGTGTCCCTGTCCGTAGTTTCCACCATTTGGTTGAAGAATGTCGACGAGTGGCCACTTTAGGTACTGTGGACGTAGTGATAGTGCATTATGGAGCATTGCTTTTGGGTTCAATAGCTTGTGCAAGTGTGTACCGTCAACTGAAAAAGCTGATGAAAGAAGTGATGCGCATTTTTCCCACTGGGAAGGTGCTTTTCTCCTGTATAACACCAAGTCCAGTATATAGCTATTCCAATGAATGTTGTCAGCAGCCAGAGGTGGGAAGGCATCTTCGCAACAGAAATAGGTGCAACTTTCTGTGTGCTGCTGGGATGTACTCCTGTACGAATGAGAACATTGGTAATCGATATGGCCACTTTCTCAATGGAAGTGGCATTTCATTGTCGCACAGTAGCAATGACATTTGGTTTACGAATCTACAGGTTGCACTTAAGATGCTATTGTAAGAATGTGAGGCACAGAGCAACAAATAAAAACTATTATGAAAGGCCGCAAAAGGAGTTGTTGCTGTGGAAGTTGTTTTAAAAGAAAAAAACAAGATGGCTTTCTTTAAAAGCCACAGTACAAAGGACATCCCCTACCTTGGTTGACATTTATTCCCCTACTCGCGCGCATGCACACCTGCAAAAAAATCACACACATTGCCACAGTTGCAGGGTTGTAAGTGTAACATACGCCGGTTTTGCAAATGTACACATTCTGTTTGAGATTGTGGAGGACACGGGATTGAGCAATAAGCTTTCTACGTGTGCACTGCGTGTGCAATGCACGCCCACAATGTGCTATACCATATATTTGTTAACCTTACTGCAGAGGGTGAGCTTATGGCTGTGTGTTGTATGAGGGACAGCGTATGCTCTGTGGCTGAATGGCACATACATTACCTGACAGTCAAGAAAAGTGCGTCTGATAGGAGTTGTGTGCAGTGTATCATGTGGGTTTGTATATGTATGGAGCACCTACACTGAGGTGATTGCTGTTGGTTTCTTTGTGTGAGACTTTGGTGACGCTCGAACCAGCCGACATTATTGTTTATTGTGTAGGGAGAAATGCACACCATATAACATGATTTACATAGTGGCACTTGTGCTGAGGGAGGTAGTAGGGCAGGCAATGATTCTGTTTCCGATCTCCCGCATAATTTTGTTTCCCAATATGCAGCCACCCATTTAGGGATGTTATTTTTAATTTTCTGCCGAAATGGACACAGCACAGTATATTGTGCAGAAGTGTATTTGTGTCTTTTACAACTTGTGCCATTGTCCTACTATACAAATTTGGATTCTATCTTTTCACAGCACAAGCATTTTTCCCCCACAAATAGCGTTCTTTTTCCTAATACTGCATGCTCCTTCTGTGTTGGCTGTACACTCATTGCTTTGGTGCCCTTTTCGGAAGTGCAGGAACAATGTTTGTGTTCGCTGTTGCGCACTTGCGCCCATCAAAACGCACTGCAACACGCACAACCATTTCTTTCATTAGGTACCTATTTCTACCTATTTCAACTGCAGTGTTTTCCACACTACCACGTTCCTTCCATTTAGCAAACAACTGCGTGGAGAGTCTATGATGCGCATCACACTTACTCCCTTTATTGCCACTTGCTTTTTGACAATCTTAAAGGAGCATTCTGTGATAATCACGTACAAAAACCAATTCCTAAAGGAACATTTCGATACAGATGCGCTATTACAAACATGGCATCATTTCTAAATACAGTATGCTAAAGGAAACTTATGTTTACAGTGTCCTATTAAAAACCTATGAAATCCACTAACAAAAAACGTTGCTATGTACGTTATGGTTAAGTTGCACCACTACAAAACCTATGAAATTCAATGGAAAAACATTGCTACAGGGAAGTTATGGTTACAAGTAAAACCTAAAATCCCCAGAAATGTGCAATTTATGGTACGCTACGCAACCATAACTTGCGCTACAACTGTGCACTGCAAGGACTAACACCCATGACATCAAAGATGACATCACAAATGTCATTGATGACGTCACAGATGACATCACATGTATATATAGTTGTCATGAGAAGCCTCCAGAAGAGATTGTCTTTGTTATGTTGCCATAAAACTATCAGAGATCATGGGGATAACTATCATTACATAAGTAGGTAATTACACAAGGCATTGGTATAAATAGTATTGCATTACACATTTCTTTCCATTACAAGACAAAACTAATGTACAAACGTAAGCAGTGTGTGCAGCATGCATAATACAGGTGCAATATCCACATTCTTTCCATGTTGCATAGTGAAATGATGCATGCTTTGTTGTTAGACTTTTGTGGACTGTTAAACATGTGATAAGTAGCTACCAATCCCTCAGTTACTATATAAATATACTGCTGCACACAAAAATTAAAGAGAGCACAACGCATACCAATAGCAGCAGATACAAAGAAAGTAAAGTAAGCAAAACCGTAGCAGTACTAGCACAAAGTGTTCATAACCAAAGTTATTATTTTAATGCACAGAAATAAGTGCTGCATTTCAGGCTTCCTTCTTCCCGTATATATATGAAGCATATGATGTCACTGACCCCTAAGGAAAGCAGTGTAAGCACATATGAGAACGGTAAGGTGCAGAAATGCCGTACCTTCTCACTTTGCAATTCCTTACTGCTACAGGGTTCAGCAGGGACAGGGTTATGCCTGCGCCAGTGAATTGTGTTGGCACACTTGGGCCTAATTCTGAGTTTGGTGGTATCACAACAGTAAATCCACCAAGATACCACCAAATGGAATAACTGTTACCACCACTTGGTCCAGTAGGTTTACCACAGGATTACAAGTGGTAGTAGACGGTTTAAATCCCCATTTTCTTGAGTCCATAGCACTCAATTGGGGCTTTTGGCGGAATTATCACTAGTGGAAAATTTCTCTGATTTCTGGTGGAAAAGTGAAGAATTTACGTCCAGCATCAGCTTGAGATAGATCCTCCATGTTTCATCCAAAATTTGGTGGAATTACCACTGGGTAATTCCGCCAGTGGTTGTTTCCCAAATTGGGAAATATGGAGGTAACAGAATTGCCTCAACTTGTTTCCTGCACCTCCAAACTCGTAATGAGGCCCACATGTCACGGCACATGCTCTGGCTGGCTGTTCTCACAATGCGTGCGCTGCCTTGGTCTTGACCCACGAGCTGCAGCCTGCTCAAGGCAGACACACGATGTGGAGTGTTCTGACCCACTAGTCTATGCCCTGCAACATCACTGTGTGCTGCTTTCATCAAAAACAACAGTATGACCGCCAAAAAGCCTTATGCGTGCTAAAAATCGCTGAGCAGTGCGCAGGGAAACCTGAAAAATAGGCCGCCAATCCATTTTGCCTATGTCAGTAGTAAAACAGGAGACCACACTGCCAAAACCTATCATTGGGCTGCCCTCAGAGTAAAATAACACTGCTTGAAAAGGCAGTGCTACATTCCAAGGAAAACCCAGAAGTGTTTAAAATCCGTTTTTCCATGGCTGTTGAAAGTGCAAAATCATGATTCCCAAACAGCAGAGAAGATCCAACATCCTTGTGGGGTGTTCACCATCACCTTATTTAAGGAATCCCCATAAGCACAAACACTTTTCATCATAAAAAAATCCACATTCAAATGGTGCTTGCATGGGAAATATGTCAGAAATGGGCACAGTACCGTTGCTCACCTGCGTCCTAGCTGTCATTACTTATACTGTCAGTTTAGAACATGCATCTTATAATCAAATTGTAGAAAAGAAGAGACTTGCCATCAATACCGATATGGGTTGCTACAATTCAATTTATATGTTTTAAAAAGACTGGAATGAAGAGATCCATGTATATATTTGTAGAAAATATAAATTGTATTTTAGAAAAGCCCATTTTTAAACAGTGTTTTAAAGTGAAATAATGTTAGCCACACTGGACTTCAAAGACATTCCACAGCTGCTCCCAAACAAAGGAATCTCCCTCCTGCTCTCTGCTTAGGAACTGGCATTGAGGTGTTAATGGAAGTGGGAGGAGATTTCGGCCTGTTTCTCTGAGTAGGGACAAAAGTCTCCCTTGACTGAAAGGAAATGCAAATTCGGGTGTCGACAGGAACCAACTGCTAAGGAAGAGAGGCTCAGGTTGCTCTGGCCCAGCCAAACCTTGGAGGCGCAGCTAGACTGATATGTGTATCTGAAATTCCAAGGAAACATCTTTTTGGAAAAAGACTCATAGAAAACTGTGAACAATTTGGAAAAATCTGTATTTTATAGGTTGTTAATATGAAAATCCTGCTCACAGTTTGAGACTACTCTGAAACCTGTGCAATATTCAGAGACCGGACTACTAAAATGTTGATATTGTAGCAATTGTGATCATGCTAGGAATATGAATGTTTACAGGATTATGCCCAGATGTCATGCGCATGTATGTGGAAAAATTTGTACAGATCTGACTCTGGGTAACCAACCAAAAGCGCGAAAAACTGTCAGTTTGGAACCACAACTCTCAAGAAGATGGAACTCGGACGGATACATGCTTTATTAAATATGTGATGTGAATATGTATTATTAGCAAGTTGGTGATATTGTAGATATGCTTTCTATGAAAAATAGATTTTTCTGTAGAAACAAAGGGGAGGTTTTTCCCTGGATTCTAAATTGCAGCATCACTATGAAACCAGGTTTCCTTCTCAAATCAGGAGAGGGGGAATACTTTGACCAATCGGATTCCTAGAGGATGGGCTTAGTATAATCAGCCTATCCACCCCTTTGGGAAATACATAAATAGGGACTGTTTTAGCACCTAGAGACAGACACACATTCACCCATCAAGTGATTTACTGGTGAAGCGCTCTGCAGGAGAACCCAGATCCAAGACTCCTGAACTCTGAAATCAGAAGGCCCATTCTAAAGCTGAACCCTTCTCAGCTGGCCTTTAAAATCTTGCAACCTGATACTTCCAAGGGGCACATCAAACATTGAACAGCCTGGCTGTGCTGTTCTCTGCTTCTTGCCAAGAATTCTTGCCAGAACCCAGAGATCCAAACCATTAGAGCAGAGCTGAAACCAGATAGCTGTAAACTCCAGAACCAATCCGTCAGATCCAGTCCAGAGTACCGTGCAGAGACCAGAGTGCCGTGCTGAGGGCAGACCCAGGTGCCTGAATCTGTCTGGTGGGCTTACCGAATTCCAGTCCAAAACCTTTGACCAGATCCTGAAGGGCCTATTCCAAAACCATATTTGTGAATATTTAGCATAGAATTTCCATAGCCAATCTCTTATCCTTAAGTAACCCATCCAACCCATTCCAACATATCCAGACTACATTGTAGAATGTTTTTTGTCTTTTCTGAATCTTTCCCTCATCCGTATAGTCCTTTGTTCATTGTAGTGATAAATTCACATTTGCGCTAATATAAAGGCAAGTGTCTTGGCGAGCAAAAGTTAGAGCGGAGGCGCCCTGTTCTGGTGGCTGTACCGTTGGGTATCTTGCATCTTCATAGTCTCATTAGTGCCAAGAAAATATTGTTTGTAATATTCAAAAGCCCATCTTTCATTTGAAAACCTTGACTCTAAAAAAAATTGACTTCTACTAAAACCTTCATAACTTCTGAACCGTACATGCTAGAAACGACATTTAAGTGTCAAATTGAAGCTAACATCCTCAGCTTTCAAATGAATCTAAAACCGACTGAACCCACACAAAGTTTATTCTATGCTGCATTGGTTATCATTGTATAAATATTAATAAGTGTGTTATCTAGATATTGTTAAAATTCATAAAAGTGTGATATATATCTTGTTCAAATCCATAAAATAAATCTTTTAAGTTTGCAAAACAACCTACTTCTTGGTTCAGTGAGACCAGGGGGGATTCAAAGAGAGGGGCGTGATATAAGGGTACATCATTCAGAAATAAAAGAACTTTAGACATAAAAATATATGATTAAGGGTTCCATCTGGACATCACACGCTAGGCATTGACTTAGGTGGAGTGCTGGGTTCCTCAAGAGACAGGAGGCCTCATTACGAGGATTCCTAAATTTGGAGGTAAAGTGGAGGATTCACCGCCAGCAAAATGCCAGAGGTGAATCTTCCCCATAAACTTCAAAAATGGGCTTAATTACCACAGCATAATTACCACCAGCAAAATTCCCATGGAGTCCTACCACAGTGTATTTACTACCAGTAAAATTCCCATGGAGTCCTAGGAACTCCTAAAATGAGGATGCCCACTCTAACTAGCGAAGCTTTTATCTAACTTTTTGCCAGTATACGTGGCCTGCAAATATGTCATCATGTGATGCAAGACCATTTAAGATAGCGATCCGCCCTTGGGCCATGGCATAAACATTTTGTAGGTGGATCCTTTAACCCATTCTGCATTGTACTTCTTTAGCTTAGGTGCATGTTTTGGCAACTGTTTGCACAAGTGTACTAATGGTGTAATGTCTTCCATGCTTAAATTTGTTTATCTTCTTTTTATATAACACTTTGTTATGTTTTATGTTTCTCAACCAAAATCAACAATATGAGTGAGCACCAATCGTCGCAAGCTTCAATCCCGTTTTTTCACCAAAGTTTTTTTATTTTTACTTTTTCAAACAACAACCATCAATTCTTGTCATACAACATCCTGGCTATACAATCGCAAAATGTTCATGCTATTTCCCCCCAAAAAAGTCTTACCTCATGACATCAGAAAAAAGAAAAAACACAAAACATACATAACAGACTAGACAGACTCCGCCGGCTACGTAAACCTCATGCACCTATTATTATATCAACATGGAATTTAAGCCAAATTTCTTTCAGATCGCCTCTTTCATCGATTCTGGTCTCCTATGTTGTCCTATATTTCAGGACTTTAAATGCAGGCTTCTTCTAGCGCTATATTAAAGCCAGGCATTTGGGTGTATCCTCTATGCTCGGGTATTCTCCCGGTATCTCCCTCTATGCTCAGGTGTCTTCCCGGTATTCTCTATGCTCGGTTATCCTCCCGGTATCTCTCTCTATTGCTCTGCCACCCTCGAGTCAATATTTCTTTCCCCTTATAAATACAATATACTCTTACTCTGATGTTATTTTTGTCCCACCTCCCTCCGTTACCTTCCCTTACTTGTTCTAAGGCATGCACTTTTTGTCAAAGTATTTAGTCTTTCTCACACACTGTTTTTTTCCTCTCTGGATGCTTTGGATCACCGCCTTCATAACCGCCTCTCCTTGCTGTTCGTCCTATCATCTGCCCATAGAAGTGGGAAGGGGTTTGTGGGGGAAAGCAAAGGTTCCTTCAGACCTCAACATGCAGAGTTTTCACTCAGACTATCCACTATCTATGGGGAGCCTCTTGGTCTACTTAGCCAGGTGGTAAAGGACTTGTGATATTGCCAAGGACCTAGAGTTACTTATGTCGACGGTCAATGGGTGTCTTATCTAGTCGATAATCGAAAATCATCAATCTCTGCTGCCAGGTGTGCAGTAGGACCCCAGCCGGCCCAGAGGACTGGGGGTTTCCCAACAGCTCTTTAAGATGAGTAGCAGCACCCTCGAGATGGATGGGGATGCAGATTAATACTCTCGCTTCAAATCAATAATGACAAATCAATGGTTTGGCAACGGGAGTCCGTTTGATGACAAGTACAAAAAACGGGGAGTTTGTGAATATCAGCAATCGCTCGATCTTCATTCTCGCTTCAACTCCAATTAATTTCAGAAAAAACACATCATTTATACCAAAAACACATCATCACTGACGCGTAAAATCTCAAAACTTAGCATGCAACATGATTTGTTCTAGGAAGGTAACTTTAATATAGGTACTATATCTGTATATGCTAACAAAGTGAGGAGATTGGATAAACAATGTCAGGTGGGGCACCTAAGCCCTTCCTTCAAAATGGCTCCTGTAGACGTCACTAAACGTACACGTCCCATTGGTTCTACTAACTATAGGACCCTAGATTACACTGTCCACTATGATTGGGTTGGCATCAACTCCACTCATACTTTTCCACTTGCTTAGCAGCGTGCAGAATAGCCATCCAGGTGCAGGGAGTTCGTCTGCACCCCCAGCCTTCCTCCAATTATTGCAACAATCAATCATCACTTCAGTGGTCATGTGTCAATTATTTCTTTGTATTTTTGCCTCGAGTCTGCTTCTTGGTCTGGGAAAGTTAAGGCGTCTGGGCATGGCAAGAGTCCATGTGTAGGTGTGAAAGTTTCATCCCTTCTGCTTTCTCGGTCACATGATCCAGACACTGTGAAATCATATTATTCTTCATGCAATTTTGTGTATTTGATTTAATTCTGTCAGCCATCTGCCATCTGTGGCTTATCTTGACCTTTCTGAACAGGATACACTGTTCTTCTTTCCATTAATTGTATCCACTGTTGGGCTATTTCAGCCGATACGACCTTGGTTTCTTGGCATGGTTGTCTTCGTCTGAGTTTCTCTCCGTCTATAATTCTTGATTTGTTCGCTGTGAAGCTCTCCTCTTCAGACCTTTAGTAACCTTTAGTTGATTCTGTACTTGTGCATAGTGGAAGTATACTTAAATAAAGTGCTCCTTTTGAGGTAGATCTGTATAGGTGGCGCTTGCCGCAATCTATTTTACTACTAAGCATAAGCTAGCCTCAAGATTTTCTGTGCTTCTTGCGGTTACTGTGCATTTGTAAACGTTTATGCTGGCTGAATATCTTCATCACGCTCATGGCATATGTTTCTGACATTTTGTCATCAATCATTTCACTTTAGACTTGGGAAGTCCCTTATCCATGGTGTTTTGTCTCTTCATCATTCACAGGGCATCATATTTTCTATATGTGAGTTAGTCCGGGTTCTTGTGACGTCACCATTGTCTTCTTTTAGTATCTTCTTGGCTTCTTCAGGTATTGCATTTTGACAATCGTCATTCTGCCTCATGTGTCGATATGGTTTTCTCAATGGGTACCTCACTGTCCAGGTTTTCCTAGGTGTCTGTACTTCAATAGGTGCTGTTCTTCTAATGGGCACTGGACAGAGCCCAACTGCAACTCTCTGCTGGTTTATTTGCTCCTCATATGTCACATATTTCGGCGTGAACGTTCCTCGTACTTCAAAATGGGCGGTTGGAGTGTGAATCGTGCTTGGTACCTCCTCTAAAATACACGTTGACCTAATGTCTGTGTTTGTTCATGGTGAGGGCATATTTGCTTCCTGTCTATTGCATGCGTGTGTCAGATAAACAGTGACTTTGCTTAGTCTCACCATCCTTAGTTACATCAGGTCAATCTCTTCCTATAACTGTCTGGGATACGGCCGGTATGGCCGCCTTTGTGCATAGCGTTTGCCACCAGTGCGATATTGGGATGGAGGAGGGGCACTAGCCATTCCTCTGCATGTCAACACACAATATGATAATGTGTATCTGGTATCAATAACTGAGGTTTGAATTGGTTCTGTAATGGATTCTGCGTTCACTGTAGTAATTAGTGTGTGTGTTAATCATAGAATAACTTATGCAACAATTCCACCTTTCTATGGAGAATATATATCATGGGCAATAGTGAAGTTTAAATTATTGCTGATAAGTACCACAAAGTTTCGCAAGATAACTCTGTGTGTTAAGCACATGTTGCAGAGAACTTTGTATACTTGCTTTATCTCTCAGAGGCTGACAATCTTAAGCATGCAAACTGTGATGAACGTAATACCTACTTTGCACTATTAGAACAAGATACCTGCATCAAAACAGGTAAGTTATAATAATGAACACAGCATCCGTGTGGCCGGCAGTGTTATGATTCTGAAATGGCCCTTTGATGAGGACTTTGGTGGGCACCATTGGCTGGCGGCCAGTGTTTCCACACCCAGCAGGGCTGAGCTAGCTTCCAATGCCAAGATAAACAAGCACTGTGAAGCCGCAGCAGTGGCGAGTGCCATGCAAAGCTATTTTGTACAAAACAGCAGAGTAAAGCTGTTTGTCTTGGGCTCAGTGTGCTCTGGAGAGATCATTTAGTTATCAGCACATGTTCTCTTCAGATTGTGACAGTATTTCTCTGCATCTATGTGTCGTTCCTAAACATTATGTCGCAGTCCCCGTGAACATGTGTCAATATTCCGAAATCTGCTTCAGGACACTGCGCATTGGCAACAAAGTAAAAATGAAAATAAACAATGGTTTCTACTGACACTAAACATGTCATTATGCAGAATGCAGACAGGTATCCCCTCACTTAACAGGCCGAAGTGCAAGTGCTGCTAAGAGATGGTCTGTGTTTACATTTGAATAATACGAATAGCAAAGACCCTTGGTCTGTTTAAGTTTATGCATCCTTATCTTTTATATAGGCTTACATTTGCAGAGGTAGCTCAAAGAGATCCCAGTGGGATGTATTGTGGGCGGGGAGGAGCCGCTAGTGGGTTCACACGCCCATAAGGACTAGCGTGGTCAGGGCTTTCAATGTGTGGATTCTTAACGAAACAACACCCTGTGTGTGTGTCCCATCTCACATGCCATCTCTCTCCCATCTTTACTTCTTATTAGAATAGTTTTGGCACCGTCTTTAGCAAACTAAAAATGAGGGTTGGGCTCACTTGCTGCGCTTGCTCGGTGAAAGATGGGGACATTTTGAACAACTTATCAAAGGGCTACTTTTGGTTCCCAGATTGGTCCTGCCTCTTGAGCTGACATCTGGAAGCCTATATGTAGTGCGCCTGCCACCAGGGTTGTGGCATACTTTCTAGGGTAAGGAGTGAGTTAGACCTTAACTCTCCATTTACTGTTTTCTATCGACACTTTGCTCTGCTATGTGTTATGTTTAACCCGAGTGCTCCGTTTCATATCATAAATATTTTGGTATGCCCTTATCAATACAGTGTACAGGTGTGGTGTATTCCTTTGTGGTGACTCCTTCCTTGTTAGCTTTCCTCCCTCCTGAAGTTAAGTCTGACTGCTCCGCCGCAGCTACCATTGGAGAGTCTAGTCTTTCCTTTTGGGTGACTCACTGTTCTAACATTAGGTTAGATGATTAAACAACCATCACTAGAGGGCTGTGCAAAAATCTCCCTAATAGAGGGGGGATACAAATCGCATGTAAAATAGACAGCAAGGTTAGAAGAAAAACAAAAAAAAGGCTGTGCCGCACGTGGATATTTAGGCCTATTACTCCACAAATACTGGAGTCCAGCAGTGGTAACAACAGAAAGGGACACAAATAATCAGCGAGACAAATAGACAGAGAGACACAACTAAAAGGTGCCCCAACTATATGAGGAGAAGAAATGAGTAAGAGGGGAAATAAAAACAGCACACATTCGGAGTACACAAAAGAGGTACACACATAGGGAGACAAACAAGACAACAAACAGACATTGGGACGAACAGAGTCTGCCACAAAGAGGCAGAGAAACAAATAGTGAGACGGGGGGGGGGGGGGGGGGGCTCAACAGTGAGAGAAAAGGAGACAATGAGATTAACTGAGAGGCCCAGAGTAGAGAGCAACACAAATAACAAGATAGACACATTGAGGGAGGATTCAAATATTAGGGGGATACATGAATAGGAAAGGAAATACATATTACCTTTCAATAAAGATAATGAACGAGGAAGGCCCGGCGAGTGGATGCGAAGAAGAGAGTGAAAGACAACAGGACAGTTATTGTGTCCGAGTGTGGGTGAGTGAATCAATAGGTAAAAGGTGGGAGAAAATGAGGAGAAATTAGTGTAGGAAAAGAAGACTTAGAGTTAAAAGAAGATAGAAAGCAAGAACGAGGGACTGAGAGATCAAAGGAGACCAAGCATTTAAGAGGGAATGCGAGAACAAAGGAGAGAGAGTGAATGAAAGGGAAACACATCAATCAAAAGAGAGTGAGTGCATGAAAAGGAGACTAAGAGATTAAAGGAGACAGCAAGCAAGAAAGGGTGACTGCAAGATCAAAGCACACAGATAGCAAGAAAGGGAGACTGAGAGATCAAAGGAAACAGAGATAAGAAAGGGTGACAGAGAGATCCATGGAGACCAAGCATGAAGGAAGGACTAGGAGATCAAAGGAGACATAGAGAATGAAAGGGAAATGGATCAATCAAAAGAGACAGCGAGAATGAAAGGGAGTTAGAGATCATAGGAGACCAAGCATGAAAGAAAGACTAGAAGATTAAAGGAGAGAGAGAGGGTATGGAAGGGAAACATATCAATCAAAAGAGACAGAGAGAATGAAAGGGGGACTGGGAGATTAAAGTAGTGAAAGAGCATGAAAGCGAGACTGAGAGTTCAAAGGAGTAGGAGAGCACAAAAGGGAATTTTGGAGATAAAAGGGAAACTCAGATCCAAGGAAAGAGAGACAGCATGAAAGGACAACGTGGTGATAAAAGAGAGAGTGCATGAAAGGGAGGCTGGGCAAGTAAACTAGAGAGAGCATGAAAGGGAGACTTAAAGCTGAAAAGACTGACAGAGCAACAAAGGAAGACTGAGAAATGAAAGGAGAGAGAGCATGAAATGGGATCGAGAGAGATGATTGGAGGGAGTGCATGAAACAAATACTCAGACATCAAGATAAAATGGAGACTCAGCAATAAAGGAAAGAAAGTGAGAGAGAGCATGAAAGGGAGATTGAGAGATGCAAGGGAGATTGATGGATGAAAGGAGGGAGCATGAAAGGGAGAATGAGAGATGAAAGCAGAGATCATGAAAGGGAGAAAGAGTGAGCATGAAAGGGAGACTTTCATAAGAAAGGAGAGATCATGAAAGGGAGATCGAGAGATGAAAGGAGAGATCATGAATGGGAGATTGAGAAATGATTGGGAGTGCATGAAAGTGAGACTTAGGCATCAAGATAAAATGGAGAATCAGCAATAAAGGAGATAAACTGAGAGTGGGCATGAAAGGGAGATTGAGAATTGAAAGGAGAGAGCATGAAAGGGAGATTGAGAGATGAAAGGAGAGAGCATGAAAGGGAGATTGAGAGATGAATGGAGACAGCATGAAAGGGAGATTGAGAGATGAATGGAGACACCATGAAAGGGAGATTGAGAGATGAAAGGAGAGAGTGCATGCAAGGGAGACTCAGACATGTTATGTTATGTTAAAGGTACTTGTATAGCGCACCGTCACCAACGGAATTGGTCCCGAGTCGCTCTGTCAGATCTGTAAACAGGGCGGACGGGTAGGGTTGGTCGGGAGGAGGGGAGAAGGGGAGTGGGAGAAGTGATGTGCTGTTGGCAGCTTCAGCTCGGTATACACCAAGTGCTGGACTTTAGTGCTAGTATCGGATCGGACGAGGCCTCGAGTGCTGTGGGTGATGTTTATGTGTTGTTGATGCGGTGTGGTAAAGTGCGCGTGGATTGCTGGGAGAGAGATGGTTGTGTGGCTTTGTGTGGGTTAAGTATGCAGAGGATTGAGGGTTGGGTTAGTGGGGTCTGTATCCTGATTCAGGTGCTTATGGGTCCATTAGAGTTGTATATCTGTGGGTTAGGTTGTTGCTGGTTCCTCGTGGGCCAAATCGCTTTGTTGGTGCTGCGCTGATCCAGCTGTATCATAGTGAGTATTGTTTCGATTGGTAGGTGCGTCGGAACCTTATCTTCGGGTGTGGGACTAGGTAGGTAATATCTATTCTCGGTTATGTAGTGTGACACTGGTCGGGCTAGGCTTTGGACAGTTCAGGGTCGGAGTGGTGTTGATATGGCGTCCTAGTGCATCCGTCTTTGATCAAAAGAGAATGAGCATAAAATGGAGATTCTGCCATGAAGGTGAGAGAGCATGAAAGGGAGACAGTGTTCAAAAGAGAGCATGACAGGGAGACTCAGAGACTCAGCATTCAATGAAGAGAGAATGCAAGAAAGTGGAATTTTAGAGAGAAAGAAAAAGACAGAGAAAAGGGCCAAGAGACATTAGAATGATCATTTTCTGCACACTTTCTTTATTTTTCTGGTTCTCTGCCACTGTGTTTTGGAATCTCTACAGTGCTTTGCGAAGCATAGTTCGCGGATAAACCACTGAAGCTTACAGAACTGCAAGCGCATGCGCCATACACACCGTATGATGCAACCCCCTGGTCCTCATTGGTGAGTGCATGCAGGTATTTCTTTTACATTTCAAGCACAGCTTTTGATGTCTACTCAGTGGTGATCAGTAAGAAAACGGTACCTGGTCTAGTCTCGATCTCCAGGGATCAACATATAGATCTAACAAAAAGTGAACGAGGCCGGTTATGTATGAGGGACTACCTGCATCAAACTCTACAGTCACATCCACATTCTTTAGAAAAATACATTCTATTTTTAAAAAAATATATCGATTCCATCTTAAAAATATCACCAGAGCATCACTTTCTCTGTCCCAATACATACTATGCATCACGCACTGTGTGTGATACAACAAATCACACCTCAATGCTACACACCACCTTCAGTTCATCCCAAAACACAAGATTATAAACATACAAACAGTGACCATTCACATGTTACATACCAATGACAATGTGCAAATTGCCTAATACATCTGATTTATTACAGCACACACAGTGCGTGATGTCTAGTATGTACTAGGACGGAGAAAGTGATGCTCTGGCGATATTTCTAAGATTGAATCGATATATATTTTTGAAGCAAAAATGTATTTTTCTTAAACATGTTATGTGACTGTAGAGTTTGATACAGGTAGTCTGTCATCCATAACCGGTCTCGTTCACTTTTGGTTAGATTTATACTCAGTGGTGATGTCAGAACTGAGCGTGTGTAACTCACAACATATATGTGCATGTGTTATAATCTCGCTCATTTGTGGGCAAATTGCATAAATCCATAGAACCTCATGTGAATTGATTCCAGGGTGCAGCGCCGTGCACCCTCAGCCCCCCTGGGCCAACCTGCTGCATTATATAGCGGGAAGCAGTGTGTGTGTAGAGGAATACTGCTGTTAACCTTGAGTTAAATGGAATACTTATCACTGCGCTGATAAGCGAACACGCTGCGCTAATAAGCAAACATGCTGCGCTGATAAGCGAACACACTGCCCTGATAAGCAACAGGGCCCCCACCTGGTAGCCAGATACAAGGAAGTCAGAGCACACCTTTTATAACAATAGATGGCAAGGGTTTGGAAAACCCGAGTTTAAGTGGAAACGATAGACGGGGAACTCCCAAACTCAATAACTGAAATAGTCAAAGTAAATGGCAAAACACGCTTTATTAACACGAATGATGCTGAGTACTCACACACCTTTCACTGCTTCACAGTGGGTTGATTGTTACTGTGATCAGATTATGTTTCCATCTGAAAATAAATGCTCATCCGTATTGGTGGTTTAACATGAAGTTCTTTACTTTGAAAACTAAAATGGCCCTCTGTGATAACACGTGTTTCGACACTACTGTGTCTTTTTTAAATCACGCCAAATCTATGCATTGATTAAACAAAATATGAAAAGGTTGATGTGCCAGAAAAGTACACATACAATCGGTGTAGATATTGAAGGAAAAGAAAAGGAGAAAAAAAACAAAGGAAAAAACATCCCAAAAACATTATTCATGACATAAGTGCAAAAGCATATTTAACACAGAGATTGAGGGGGGGGGTCGGGGAGGTTCAGGAGGGTTTGTCCATAAAGAAAAAGAGAGAGAGAAAAAGGTAGGGGTGGTGGAAAAATAAGTTTAGTTTCACAATATGAAAAACCTCTTACATTAATAACATTTTCGATGTTGACAGTATTATTGTGCTTGTGTTAACCATAATCTAGTTACTGCCTTGAAAGTTGTGTGAGTAAGCTACAGGTGTGGGTTGGCATAAAATGGGTCAGAGCATGAGGATTTAAAGTTTAGTTAGCAGTGATTTGTTTAGGACTAGTTCCTGATCCCCCTAAATACAAGTCGGTAACGTACCGTAAGGAAACAATCATCTTACTGGGTTTCTGCTGTTTGCTGCTGGTTAACATTACGTCTGTACTGATCGAGTGTCATGGGGCTAAATCCCGCCTGTATAAAAATGGTGGTAGAGTGTTAGGCTTACCCTTAATCTTGCTGCATATTGCATATTGTACCGTAGTTACTGCCTGAATCTACGTTTAAAATGGTGGTAGGGGGTTAAACTTCCCTTTAAGAATGCTGCTTATTGCATAATGCACCGTAGTTACTGACTGAATCATGTGGAGACATCTACTGAATATACGTTGCCCTGAGGGCATCCCCTTTGCCATGTGTCTTTCTCTAAATTCGGTTTGTCACCATCTCCCATATATTGAAAGTAAGCAAATGTCACTTTGAAAATAAGGAGTTAACAGGCTCTCGCTCCCGGCGTCTAAACTTGGTTTCTATTATAGACACTTTGTTATTTATGCATCAGTTTTCCGCGGTGCATCGCATATGTTACATTAACTGATATCACGCTCCGTCTAAAGATATTCCTGGTTACAGTACATGAATAATGTTACTTCTCTGCAATCGCTTACATCGCGCAGATGTTGGGGCTTACCTCTCATTGTCTGGTTCTATGTCTCTCATGTGTTCCTAGGACTGAACCTGGCAAGTCCTTTTGTGTTTTGAGATCGTTTCCCTGACAACATAGTTGCCCTACTTCGCTTTCTACATTCTTCTGCATCGTGGCGGCCATGTTTGGATAAGCATTTTTTTTAGGATGGAAACATAATGTAATCACAGTACCAATCGACCCACTGTGGCGCAGTAAAAGGTGTGTGAGAAACTCAGCATCATTTAAGGTTTTTCAACGGAGTAGAGGAACTCAATGTCTCCGTAGACTCCCACACCAATGCGACACCAAGTTCCAATAGGAACATTCACAAGCAAATCCAGTCGCGTGGGCCCACAAGTTGATATCCACTCAAAAGTTCCTCAATATTAGACGCTTTATTAATAATCCACATACAGCAGGGACAGCATGCATGCAATACAATCCCGAAGCTCTCGCCCTTTCTCAGGCACAATAATGGGCTATACGTCGGAAATACATCATTACTGACGTCATACGACAATCTTGGTTACAAAAACCTACGGGGTACAGGGAATGGTTATGGGAATTGTATACAAATGAAAGACATAGGGGTTATTCTATGTATTGGTTATAATCTATCTGATGGCTCCACCTGAGACTACCTCTCAATTGATAATGGTGAAAGCATGTCATTTATTTATTACTTGATTGGTTAATGCAACATGTACTGGGCAGCACAGTATTGAGAGTTTCTATTGGTTGGCGCTTTACTTACCAACCCTGAGCAATTGACAGGTCATCAACACATGAGCCAAACTGGGAGTAGGGGAGCGAGGATCAGGAACTGCTATCCTTTCGATTAAATAAGAAACTATTCCTTATTTCTAGGCCATGAGCCAGAGTAACCCCTGCCAGGGTTACTCTGTAGTCGACTTGTAGTCGACCTTGCTGGGTGCCTTGTTTTTGAGAATATGTGGAGAGTCAAAGCAGGCTCTTGTCTGCTTCTGGCTCTAATGTATAGACACTGTTCTTGAATTATGGCTCACGGGTGAGAGGACTATGTTCTGAATTAGTTCACCCTGTATTTAATGAGATTTTAGCTAATATGGATGCAAGTCTTATTACTTTTCTAACCACTGGGCACTTGGTTGATCTGTTCTTTATGAGGATTTAGCCTATAATTAGTCGGTACCTGGCATTCAAAGGCTGGATGTTCATTAATTAATCTGAGAGAAATATGTCTTGTGCCATGGGAATTGTTATCTGTGTTCCTTCCGAAACGTTCCTGCACTCCCTACGTCTTTGGATCCTGGCAATGTCCTCACAGATATCCTCTGTGCTCTGCACGGATCTGTATTTCAGTGAATTAAGCAGTTTAGGTTTCCATAAAACTTTGAAGCTTTTATTCATTGTAATGCGCAATGTGACTTCCCTTTTGACAAAGATGGCTGCCATTTACTTGTGTGTTTCTATGTTAGTAAACTCTATACATATATCATTTGTGTTGCATTTCGGCTCATACATTGCTTGTATTATGTTTTTCATGTCTTTACGGTTGCAAGTGATAATCTTCATGTATAAATGTTTGTTGACCTAATGTCTGTGTTTGTTCATGGTGAGGGCATATTTGCTTCCTGTCTATTGCATGCGTGTGTCAGATAACAGTGACTTTGCTTAGTCTCACTATCTTTAGTCACATCAGGCCCATCTCTTCCAGGACCTGTCTGGGATATGGCCGGTTTGGCCACCTTTGTGCATAGCGTTTGCCACCAGTGCGATATTGGGATGGAGGAGGGGCACTAGCCATTCCTCTGCATGCCAACACACAATATGATAATGTGTATCTGGTATCAATAACTGAGGCTTGAATTGATTCTGTAATGGATTCTGCGTTCACTGTAGTACTTAGTGTGTGTGTTGATCATAGAATAACCTATGCAACAATTCCACCTTTCTATGGAGAATATATATCATGGGCAATAGTGAAGTTTAAAATTATTGCAGTTAAGTACCACAAAGGTTTGCAAGATAACTCTGTGTGTTAAGCACATGTTGCATAGAACTTTGTATATTTGCTTTATCTCTCAGAGTCTGACACTCTTAAGCATGCACGCTGTGATGAACATAATACCTACTTTGCACTATTAGAACAAGATACCTGCATCAAAACAGGTAAGTTATAATAATTAACAAAGCATCCTTGTGGTGCACGTTTAGAGGTTGTTGCCTACAAACCTGTAAAGACCACACCAATGAAGATCATGTGTTAGTCAGAAGAGGTGATCAGGTAGCCACACCAGGCACAGTGGAGTCACATATTGAAGGCTCACATACTGGTGATCGCGGCCAGATCACTGTATCTCAGTGCATAATACAGGGCTTTCTTCGGTGTAAGACTCTGCCTTCTAACACTGTGATGGCATTGTTTATCCCAGTGCCGACTCTTTCTTTTCATTTAGGCTTTATGAGTGGAAAGACAGGAGACAGATGACCAAATGCCACAGGCCTCCTTTAAAGGTTAGCTTAATTGGAAGTATTTTCTTCATATTATTACTAAATATATGCAAGTCTGTGTCAAACAATGACCGTAAGCAGGTAAACCTTTCACAAATGTTCTTTCACAGCGTATTTTGTTATGTTATCTTGCATTTGCGTAGCGCCTCCTGCCATATATTATGGGGTTGAAGTGCTTTGACAATCAGAGAGGTAAAGGCAGAGTATGATAGAACACTCAGTAGTGGCAGTGAGGAGCAAAGACAGGTAGAGGGTGAGGGATAGATAAGAAACTCAGGAAGGCATGAGAAGAAGAGGATACACAACATGTTTCCCCAGCTTAAAAACATGACATGGCATATCATAACATAACTGAGTGTAGCATAGCAAACATAACTGAGTGTAGCACTTCAAAGCAGTGCAGAGCAAAGACAATACAGCTTAGAGCAGGCAAATAGCAAAGCATGTCATCACTCGGCATCCCAAACAACAAATGATGCAACCCAGCAGAAAAAAAGCACCTCAAAGATCGTGTGTCCCCAGAAAGAAATAGACAGGGTTGTGCTAGGGCTGGTGGTATGGACCAAACGTCCCATCTCGATATTTATGGGCTGAACGGTGATATACGATATACATCTCAATATTGTTCCTGTGGGTTAAATGCTAAGTTCTAAGCCGCCAACTACATGTGAGATGTCACAAACATCTTCATTCATAAGACATTGGTCCAAATAAAGAGCAAATATAGGGTTCCTCTTCCTGTTTGAGAATGCACACAGCTGTGTAAATATCAAAGTGTAAATGCCCTTTTATAGGGCAACAAGGGCCTGGGTCCCAAAGGCAAGATGCCTGCCCCCATAACAGCCCTCCTTCTCTCTGCCCTGCCGAAACTTGCTGTTTCCTTTCATTGGAGCTGCCATTCCTCCTTTATTTACGGCACGTTATCTCTCTTGGCGTTGGCCAGAGGAAGGAACATTTCGGTCCTTTTTGGCGAGAGAGTGATGGCTCATTCTTTCAGACATCTGGTGGCTTCCATAAATGAGTTCGTTATTTCTTTATTTATTTGTACTTGAACAAACCCTAGGCCTGTGCTTCTGTGCAAAGTTCTTAAGGACTCAAAGGCTGTCTTTGGCTCAGCAGTGGTTAGATATTTCAGGCTTCCACAGTGCCATGTTATGTTATTTTGCATTTGTAGGACACCTCCCACCATAGTTTATGGCGTCAAAGCTCTTTGCCTGTCAGGGAGGCAAAGGAGGAGTTTGATAGAACATGCAGCAGTGTTAGGGAGGAGAAAAGGCAGGTAGATAGTTGAGATGAGACAGAGGGATAGATTAGATGCTCAGGAAGGCATGAGAAGGAAAAGCAGGAGCAGCTATGTGTACAATAAGACCAAATATATTGTGGGACTCAACCTTATTGTTTCGGGAGCAGCAACGATAGGCGAGATGGCTCGAGAGAAGTGTTCCCCGCGCCAGGGCGTATATCTGGAATTCACTCACTGCATGGTGAGCCTGGACATGTTGAACACCCAACAAACCACAGAGTGCAAAGCCCTACTGCTTACTTCCCTAGGGCCACCAACAACATTTGGCAGTGGTTTTATGCCAGACATCTGAATTTGCCAAGATTGCAAAAGCTCCCTCGGCCAATAGCGAGATATATACTTGACCTAAACCCTAGGCTTGTTGCCTCTGGGCAGAGTGCTTAAAGACACCAAGCCTGTCTTTGACTCATCAGCAATGGCCAGGCTTGTGAGCCTTCCACAGTGTCAATGTGAGCCAAGGAATGTTGAAACCAAGAAATCAGAGAAGGAAAAACCTCTCTACTTACTCCCCTAAATCCCATGATGGCCACAGAGACCGGCTTCAGACACAGGAACTGAGCGGGGGATTTTGATTGTGGCTTCCCTGGCAGCAGAAGCCCTGGTACGGCCTTCCTAGAGGTTCCTGAGTCCTGCTAGGACCTTTATGGGAATGGATATAGTGGTGTGTGAGGCAGGAATCCTCTTAGCCTGAGGGTGGATGCTTATGGGAGATAATAGTCATAATCCAGCATTGTAATAGACTTGACAACAAATAGGAAAGAATGTGATCAAGTTCCCAATTTGCAGACGGGTGCTAAGGGTGTGATCCTGGGAAACCCATTCAATATCATAGAGGCTGGGTAACCTACGCAATGTGCCCGTCATTACTATTTCAACATTGTCAGTCCCTTAAAGTAGTTTAGTTCTCAAAGTATGCTTGAAATGTTCACAGTTCAAAAGGATACAGTGTTAATTCATGTATATAAGTAATGACCATTAGTATATGCCACACCACAACGTGTTTCTTGGCACACACATAGCAACACCACTTACAGTAGCACTGGCATTTGGAGTTGTTTATTGCATTTTACATTCTTCGTGGATGGAAGGAATGAGGAATGACAGCACAGGGAGCAACAAATGACAGCATGGGTGGGATTGAAAGGCAGTGCCTGGGCGGAAGATTGACAGCACAAGGGGAGATGAGGAACAGCACAAAGAGGAGGGACAGTGCAAGTGGGGAATGCCATCTGTTGGTTGTATGTATAATTGCAGCCGTTTGCCATAGTTGTGCAATGTTGTAGTTTTGATCTCAATGTGATTTCTTACAAGGACGCCTGCATGTTGTGAGTGGTACTGCACCTGTCCAATGAACTACAACCTACAGATGCCCTCACAACTTATTTTATTGGTACCACTGACAACATACAGATGTCCTCATAATAAATCACTTTGGGTGGTCATCACAAGATGGGTGGAGCAGTAAATGCAGAGGTAATAGCCTTACTGCTGAATTTACCGCTCCTCCCAATCCCGTGTTCCAGTGCATTACCTCCAGCTCTGAGCTGGAGACACCCCCCCCACCTCTTGCCTGCAAATCAGGATCCGGCGCAAATTGCACTGGACTGAGTTGCGGGAACGCTAATTGCGTTGGGTGGTATCCTGCCGCAATTATCGCCGGGATACTGCCCAACTCATGATAGACCCCTTTGAGATTTATTATGAGGACATCTGTATGTTGTCAGTGGTACTGCACTTTCCTTCAAAAAATAAAAGAAAATGGAAAGAAAAGAACCAGGGAAACAGGAAAAAGAAATGGAAAGAGGTTGTGAGCAGTAGAAAACATTTGTCAGTGGTAATGCACCCCTCCAATGAACTACAACTTAGAGATGTCCTCACAATTTATTTTATTGGAGAGGTGTTGTACCACTGACAACATACCATGTCTTCATTAGAATTGTGAGCAGTGTACAACATTTGAAGGAAGGAGTGACAGCGAGAGGCCATTATTCCAATCACAAAACATGGCATGGGTATCTGAAGGTGGAAGTGGTGATGCCTTAGGGGGCTAGAGTGTGGGCAGCTTGGCCACCTTGGCACCAGGCAGATATGTGTCAACCTCAGCAGAGTCACCAGGAATCACAAGCTCCACAACACTCTGAGCCATGTGTGATAACCCAATTATATTTCCAGCAGATCATATGCTCCCCCACAACAGAGAATTGCACTGTTGCCTGTAAACAAATAGAGCCATTAGACTGACTCTTCCTCAGTCCTGTGGGATTTTAATAACCCTCAGCATATCAGAACTGACCTTTCTGGGGAGTCCAATGCAGACAGCACACAGCCTGGGGGATTTTAAGAACCTCCAGCCTCTCAGAATTGCTCCCTACTGGACAGATCAATGCAGACAGTACACAGGCATTCCAGCTGTAAAGAAACAATTCTTCTTGAAATGGATGAAGTAGAAATATTGTTAATTCACTTTTCTCACATGAATTAAATTGTATAGAATGAAAACTGTTCCAACTCTTAGAAATGATTTGGAGTTAGGAGCAGGAAAGATTCACAACTTCTTTTATTTTAATTTGTAAATTAGTTTAAGAAATGCTTTTTAAGTATCTATCATAAAATAGAAAAAAAAAAACAAAGGGATACCTGTACACCCCGAGATTCTTCAGGTAAACAATATAGGTATATTCAAAAAGTGGATAGTGGGCAGTGAGATTGGATTACATATTCTGATATAGATTCTTTACACCATTTCGTTTAACACAAACATTTATTTACCCCAAATTATATGCAAATTTCATTAAAATAACATAGATACTGTATACACAACATGGTATATGCTAACATCACCTCTCTCTACCACCTTTCATACACACTCATGCCTTCACACGCTACACCTTATTTACCACATATTCTAGCATATATAAACAATATACACTACAGTTTATTTCCTTTTCACCTATTTATAATGCTTTATTTGGCACCCTAATTTCTTTTGTAGTATGCCTTTTGTCGCCACTCAAGTTTCTTTATGGCCTTTGCCTACATATGTTTCAGTCCCATCTATGCAACACTACTGCCCACCACTCTTAGGACCTTCTTGAGGACGATATATACAAACAATCGAGCAGTTCAATGTCTGCCCATGCCAAAATATATAAGTGCTAGATGTCGTCAAAACGATGCGGTCCGCTTGAGCCAGAGGGCTTGTGGGATGTTTTTACCCATGCATCCAAGCCCTACCATAAAACTGTGCGTTACTGGCATTGAAAACATCATGATGGCCAGAACTCCCCAGAGAGTGCACAGGGAAAACATGAAGAATAGGCTGCCACCCATTTTTGCCTATGTTGTGAGCACAGGAGGGCACTGCCTAAAACCACCATTGGGCTACACACACAGTAGCCTGAAACCATTGGGAATGGCAATGCTGATTGCCAAAAGCAACCCAGAACTGTGGGGAATTCATTTTCTTAATGCCAAAAATGGATGCAATACCGGTGCTCACCACTATCAGAAAGCCGGCGTTTTAAAACCACCAGACTTTGGTGTAAAACTGAACAAATGAACCCAAACCAGGCCAAGGAAAGACTTGCTAAGAGGTGGATACATTATAAAACTATATTCTGAAATGACTTGAAGGAAGTAATTATTTATTGTATATATAAAAAATAGCTGCTTGTAAGTTGGATTTGAATGTAGAAAACTGGGAACTAAAGTGACATTTAGCTGAATTCTGCCTGACAACTACCCCCGACAGGAGAAACCGGCTCAGCCACTCTTCCCAGGCCTAGCTGCATCCTGCTGCCCCTGCCAAAAGGAGATGACACCTCTCTGATTGGGTTAGGGGAGGAGCACTTGGGGACTGCAGGAAGTTGAACAAAGCCCTGTCCTGGACTCAGGCAAATGTTATATTGGGGGGGGTCGTAAAATGGCTTCCTCTTGGGAGAAACTGGGAGGGGCAGTGCCTGTGAGAGCAAACTGAGCTTGGGGGAAGTGGACAAACCAGAAACTCCACTATGTGCTTGGGGGAAACCACACCCCTTTGGGCCAGAGCATAATTAAAAAAAAAGATGGATAATTCATAGTACGGACTTGTCAGAATTATATAAGTAATATCATTATTCTTGTGATTTTTCTGTGCACGTTTTAAGAGGTGTTAGGACCCTATGGTGTATTCTGGGGGGTTGCTAGCAGAAAATAGGGTCTTACTCCAAATGTCTGCATGTCAAAGATCTTACACTTCATCAATTAATGTCCATACTCCTTGCGCACATTTGTGTAATTTTTGGTAAATGTCCGATATTGGTAAACTGACCAAAAAGCGCAAAATGTTGTCATTTCTGAATCGCAGCTCGCAGGAACATGGGGCTTGAACAGAGACCTGTCTTAATTCATCTGTAAAATGTACATGTAATGTCAACCACTTGTGTATCTGGGAAATATGTATTTGAATCAAATATAGATTTGTGGGCAAATTGACATGGGGAGAATCCTCTGACCCATAAACAGACCTCATCATGATGACAATCCATTTCCTTCCCCCAATCATGGTGTCGGGGGGAAATTCTGCCGGGGTCGGCCGGGCCGTCCGCAGACCTCCGGGCAGGGAGGCCCCAACTCCTCCCGTATATCCCAAAAGAGATAGAGTATGAGACACACGCAAGAAGCAAGGTGACTCTGCTGTTTATTAGACAAAATGGCAGGGATGGGTCATGGAGCGTACTCGTCCGTCCTGACACACACACAATCGTGGGGCTCGCAGGCCCTTTTTACCTTAGTATGACGCGCTACTTGCGTCACTTGGAAAGTTTAGCAAAAAACCTATCTCCACTCTGGATTGGTTACTCGAGTGGTGGGGTTAGTATAGCATGCATATAGAGAACGGTATTAGTGGTTGAGGGTTAGTCAGGTGGTATACCTGGGCTGTCCCTTCAATTTGATACATGAAAATTGTTACATGAAGACCTCTGAGGATTGGTCAATGTTAATGGCGTCAGTGATAGTAGCCCCATGTTCTGATTGGTCCGCTCGCGAGCCTCCCAGTCTGGGACTATCGCTGTTCCCAGCTCGCGGTGCACCTGTAATTTGCAACAATGTTTTAATATGGGTAGGTGTAAACAATGTGAGGATTTATTCATATGTTGGGAGGTCGACTACTCCCACTGCTGCAGATGTCCAATGAGTCTTTTAATTGTATCTGCCTGTGTCTTGAAACGTGGGATTCAGGCGTCTCCTTCCTCCTGGGCTTGGCATCTTGTCAGGTTTGGCTTTGTCACGTGAGGTGGGACCGTGTTTGAGCCAAAATTCAACACAATTAATATTGTTTTTCCTACTGTGTGCCTGGTTTATCTTGCAGGTGCGACCTTGGCGTTGGCTTGCAGCGTGCGAGATTGCAACATCGTGCCCTTGGCGGTGTGCTTTCGCCGGGCTCATTCTGCAGGGTCAGCAACCCAGTTCTTGCTCATTCAATGTTCATGGAAGCTTTTGCTTGCGGCCTACTTGGGCCTGGTGCATAGGTGGAACCGCTTCATGCAGAGCGCTTTAGGTTACGGTATCATATTGCTCTATCCTCAGTATCGTGTCTCTGTTATATTCTTCATTATGGTACATGGTTCTTAGAAGAAGCGTGAGCAAGCTTTTTTAGATAAATTCATGATGCGTCTTGCGTTTCTGCATTTTGAGAGCCTATGTGGAAAATAATAAAGATGCACGTCCGTGAGTATGTCTGTCGCCTACGTCATAGCACTGAATATATTCTTCATGTGGATTGGTGTGGGAGTGTCCGGTGTGCATGTTTGCACAGGTGTGCTGACCGCTGGCTAGGTCGTCATGGCATCTCTAACGACGTGTAGGTTTAGTCGAGTTGATCCGTGCCGCAGGTGTCGGCATGGACAGGGCGGGCTGCTGGGCAGGTAGATGGGCACATCCGTATGTTCCTGTACCAGGGTATTTGGTCGTCTGGTAGATAGGCAAACTCCTCTCGTGGCGGGTGTCTAGGCCGTGATCCTCTAGGCCAGGCGGGGGAGGGGAAGGGTGGGAGCCTGTTCTTCAATTCTCCCACTTCAATGGGAGAGGGGAGAATTGGGCCAATGACAAGTAGAGAGGGGCAGGCTCAGTTATGCCACGCACACACCCACTTTCTAAACACATAAAAGCAGACAGTGCAGGACAGGTAGGAACATTCACTTTCCACTTTCTTGCGGGACGCTTTGCTGGGAGACTTCAGACTTCACAACCAGAAATCCAGACTTCAAATCCATCAATCTCCAGAGACCAGAAATTAACTCCAGAATTTGTAGCAGAGAGGCCTGAATCCACAGGCTGAATCCTCTTCAGCAGGCCTCAAAACCAACCAAACTATTCAACAGCCGAGCGAGCTGTTTGAATTTTTGCCAAGAACTTTTGCAAGAACCTGTAGCAGTATCCAGAGAGCAGTGCTGTATCCGGAACCAGAGAGAACCACAAACCAGACCATTGTGAGCAGAACCGGTGCTTGACAGACCCAGAGAGCAGAGCTGACCCAGATAGCCGGGACTTCAGAACCACCCACCGGAAGTCCCCTCCAACCTGACCAGACCTTGACGGCTTATTTCAAAAATATAGTGTGAGTACTCACTGTGCCAAAACCAATCTCTCAGTTTAAAATAATCTAATCCAAACTATTTTAGACTATTAGAACTGCCTCCTAGAATCGTGTCTTCTGTCATCTTTAAAACTGAAAACTGTCATCTGTCATTCTGAGCTTTAAAATTTCAAATCCGAAAAACTACCTTGACTAAATCAGTTGTATCTCTGGAACTAGGAGCGAGTTTTAACTGTCATCTTAAAGCTCAGATTCTAGGCTTTCTAACAAACCTAGAACCGACCTGCTACTCCTTATAGGACCTCCGTAATTACGCTCGACGCACGCAAATAAATTTGGCGCGATTTGACATTTTGCACAATTTCAGCCACGTGTAAAAATCAGCAGCTCCTTGCTTTCCTTTGCTAAAATTCGTTTTAACCTGCTAGTTACTCATAGAGCATTGCTAAAGAGAGCCTGAACTAATATAAACTAGATATCACCCACCCTGAACCTCTAGAGGGAATTAAAAGCATTTTTAGCACATTTTTCACTTCATTGTCATCACATTCAAAGCATTTTGGGCCTGTGTTTTAAACTTCTACCTGTTTTCCTCTAAGCTTGCTAGGGGAGAACTGAATTATATTTGATTGCATTCCTGAGAACTGTGTGTCTTCTTTCCATCTCCTTATATTGCATAAAGGGGGGGAGTGAATTGACAAGGAAAAGTGATTACATTGTCTTTTGTTGAAGCCATATCAAGTTATTTTCTGTACTCCATTTCATTCATCATTGCGTTTCCTTGAACCATATAAAGCATTCTTTCCTGCCTCATTCTTCTGTTCCTATTCATAAGTAACCAAGAACTGTGCTACTGTAGGATTACCTCTTGCTGAATACTGCTCATATTCACAAGTGTACTATCCATTATCAATTTATTTATAGAAGTGTGCTATATATATATATTGTTTAATTTTTCAAATAAACCTTTTAAATTTGCAAAACAAGCCTACTTCTTGGCTCAGTGGGGTCAAGGGGGATTCTAAGAGAGGGGTGTTATACAAGGGTTCATCATCCAGATTATAACTTGCCATAAAAATACATAAATAAGGGCTTCCCTTGGGCATCCCAGACAAGGCACTGACTTAGTGGGATTGCTTGATTTGAGTCACCTACAGAGTGGGGGCTCGTAGCCGGCATATTCTGGATTAGATTTACCACTTGTGCAGCTTAATACAGTGTGTCAACTGACCGGATACACATGTCCAGTTAGATCACCACGCTGTTTTACACTGTGAAAGCACTCCTCAAAGGAACGCTCTACGGAAACGGTCTGTTTTGCAAAATAAAATACAAACTTCTGTAAATCAGGAAGGAACTCAAATTCCAGAATGACGACCTTGGTAGATATGAAGATAGCTAGGGAGCACCTCTTACATAAACTGTTTGTGAGAGGTTAATGGTCTGAACAGGACCAAAATGTATGGTTGCAGGCGATCACACAACAGGTCACTACAAGTGGGTCAGATATGTGGAGAGATCAGGGTCCCTTGTATGTGGCCCTGAGTGAACAATATGTGGCCCCTAAAGCCAAGGATGAGCACAACAAGATTGCCAGGGTAGCGGCATATTTATATTTACATATTGGAGCCATGCAGGACAAATGTGCTGAAGGCCAAGATCTGGCAAATAGGCAACAGATGGCGTTAGAAAAGGCCCAATCTGACCTGGTCTCTTCTGAGCAGAGGCTGCACAGAAGCCAGGAGTCAGAAAACGAAAGTAGAAAATACATCATTAAAATGAAGGAGGATATGGATATCCTGCAACAGGAAAAGTCTGACCAGGATACCAGAATTCTGGCTTTGCAGAAGGAGCACCAAGACAGTTTGGACTCCTTACTGCAGAGCCAGAAAAAGCTGGAGCAACAATTAGATTTCAATAGGGCATGTGCTGAGCAGGTAGTCACCCTGCAAAGCCACCTAGATAGGGAAAAGGCAGAGAGCAATAAACTGATCCTGAAAGACCTGGATACCCAGGCAGAGTTTGATCAGGAGCGCCAGAAAGCTGGTGCCCTTCGAAGGCAAAGGGACGACCTGGCGGCACAGATGCAGACTCTTAGTCAGGAAAGGGACACCTTAGGCCAGGAAGTCTGCCATTTAAAAAGAAAAACTGAAGAAAATCACTTGCCCTCCAGGGGCTGGGTGACCTCCAAAAAGAGCATCAGAACCTGTTAGAGCACACCAGGAGGGTGGAAGAGGCTCTGGCAAGAAAGGAGCAGGCCAGTAGGGATGGGACGCAGGAGGTAACCCTCCTGCAGCAAAGACTGGCCCAGTACTCCAGGACCAATCAGGAGGCACAGAGAGATAATGAGTCTCTCTGCCAGCACAATGATAGGCTTCAGCAACAGGTAGCCATGCAGGAGAGATTGATAGAGTCTAGTAAGGCCTTGGTTGAGGAGCTGAAAGCCCAGGCTCTTGCATTGCAAAAGGGAGCAGGGGCTGATAGAGATGAAGTTCGCTGGGAAAGGGAAACACCTGAGCATAACCTCAGGAGCCCTAGTACCAGAGGCCTTCATCTCTACCAGTCCCTGGACTCTGCCACCCCCATGTTCCCTGGCGCACATGAGCACGGGGCCACAGGGATGGCAGATTACTTTCCAGCTAAATGTATGGGGCTCATAGGCCAGTACCACCCAGGAATGGAGGGGCGAGCATCCGGCTATGTGCACCCAAGCACAGTGCAATTTAGTGGGGAACCCCAGGAGAGTAGGCCCACTAAGGGCATCCTGAAAACCTCTGCCCAGTTAGGTCAGTGGGGGGGTACCCATCAAATCCTGGCAGCAAGGAGGGATCTGATGACTCCTATGAGCGTCACAGGACACAGGAGACCAGGTTCCCACATTCTGCCAGCCATTCCCAGGCTCGCAGAATCCAGGAAAACCTGGAAGATCAGACGGGCACCTCTGGGAGCAGTGCTTCTGAGTCGGAGGATGAATGGACCAGGGATACCCGAACCAAAAAGGCCAATAAGGCAAAAAAGGGCCTTGCTTAAGGACCCATTGAAACAAATAAAGGCAATAAGGAGTGTCATCACGCCTTATCATAAGAACGCCAAGTATTCTGTTTGGGAACACTTGGAGCTCTATGAGCAAATGATGGAGACCTTCCATTTGAAGGACAGCAGTAGCTGCATCCAGTATGTCAAATGGACATTCTCCCCAGAATACTCCAGTTTCTTTGCAGGGCTGGAGGACCAAAACCATTCAAGATGGTCCGCATATAGGGCGGCCATCTTGAAACATTTTTCTGTTCATAGAAATCCCAAAGAGGCTCGCAAGGCAGCCTACAATTTGCAATGTGGGGAGGATCAGGCCCCACAAGAATTTGTGCAAGAATTGGAGCGTGCCTTTGCGCAGACCACCAAAAGGGTGCGCACAGACAGCAAAGAATTTGTCAATACTTTTTTCCATGCCTTGCCCAAATACATCATGACCCAGTTAGTGAGAGATTTTCACGAGAAGAGGTCACTAGACTGGGTCATTGAACAGGCTACCCGGATCTATGAGGTGCAGAAGCCCATAGAAAATAAAAATAATGCGCAGAAAAACCCCAAAACCAACAGCACCCCTGCTGCTGCCAAGGTGGCAGAGGTAAAGGTTACCCCCGTTTTAGATTTGGAGATTGGGGGGCCTAAAAACCTGCCTGCACCAAATAACTGTAACACCAGAAGGCCCTCGGGCCAGTCACAGACATGGAGTTAAGGAGGTAGTCCCACAAATGGGGTCCCTCGCTCCCCTGATTATGTAAGTCCCCGCTACAAGGGAAACCGACCCATCCTGGGTTATGTGTGGACTCCTCCAGCCCAAGGGGGGGGGATCCGACCAAGCACCTAACCCAGGGAATTTCCCTCCTAACTTCCCCCAGGAGGGCAGCAATTCACCAAATCCTAGGCAGAACTTTTTCCCCAGGTATCTGCCCAACTTCCAACCCCAAAATCATCCATCCTTCTTTCCCCAGTTCCCTGAGCCCAGACAACCTAATCCGGGAGAGGGGAGGCCAAGGGTGGAGGGGTACCCAAATCTTCCCAACCAGGGGTACTACCAGAGAAGGGATAGCTACCCTTCCCGGGATCAGCCCAGGGGAGAAAATAGAACTCCGTATCAGCCTGAGCGGGTTTCAAAACTTGAGCGCCAAGTTCAGAACATGGCACAGGATTTGGGCCGCATGCTGAGAGCTCAACAGAACCCTCAGATGGGCATGCCGGCACAGAATGCCCCAAACTCTGGACCTGGTGCTCCAGAACAATGACGGGGGCAGCACCCCGATAACCCACCGGTTCCCAGGGAGGAGGCACAAGGGGAAGGGGGGTATAAAGCCTTGGAGGAAGCTTCCTTCCCTACATGTAAACAGCCCCTGGAAACCCAGGAACCGGAAACAAAATCTCCTGCCCCTGAAAGTCTGCCTCCAAAGGAGCAGAGGGGGGGTAGGAGAAACAAAGTACCCAAACAGGCCCAGTTTGTGGAGGAGGTACAGATCTTCCAATTTGAGGGAGAGGGATCCTCAGAGGATCCTGGGGAAAGGATCTTCTCCTTTAGAGATGAGGGAACTCCTCCCAAAGAAAAATGGGTCCCAAGGGATTCCAATCCAGACTGGGGAGATATGGAGACTGAGCTACCGCCGCCCATCATCTCATCCCAGAACCCACAATACCGAAATCCCCTGGTTCAAACCCATCCGGGTGACTGCCTCCAAAAAGGGGGGGGGGGCGGCCCAGAAACGTAACCAGGGGAACCCACAATGGCTCTGATCTCCAGTTGCCAACTTTCTCTTTTAGATTCCCAAGGCTCTCCACAGAATTCTGCCCAAATCTCTTCTCTTGCAATGTCCAAAACCAGAAAATTGGCCCACCAATTGTCCAAAAATGTGCATTACCTGTGCCCCCTTGAGGAGAAGGAGGGAAGATATTATGCCCCGGTACAAGTACAGGGGCAGGGTACAATTTCAGCGCTGGTGGACACTGGATCTCAAGCTACCCTTCTGTCCAGAAGGGCCTTTGATGAACTGAATTTAGGAAGGGGAGAGAATTAATCGTATTCCTCTTACCTGTCTTCCTGGACAACTCCAGAACTTTGACGGGAACGAAATTCCCGTTGAGGGGACGGCAGATTTGGACATTAAAATTGGGCGTCACAGGTTGAAACACCCGGTCATAGTAGTGACTCCAGAGGGCACCCCTTGTTTACTAGGGAACAACCTCCTGAGAAGGTTGTCACCCCTAATAGATTGTGTAAACAAGGTCCTCTGGACCCAGACTAGCCGACCAATAAAATTAAAACAGAGTGTCAACCATGTTAGTTTAAATGGCACCTGCCACATGGTTGAACAAAAATCTGACCAAGTAGAATTTCACTTCCAGAACAACCAAATTCCAGACGTGACAGTAATAGCAGTAGGACAACAGACTGGTGGTGGGGGGTCCTCTCTATTTCTGAAAATCAACCTTCCTTCCAGTTTAAGGTGGTATTCAACACTGGAAGGAAACACTGTGAAATTCTTTACCAATCCACAATCAGACACTCCCACTCCTATAGTCCAGAAAGATGTGAAATCAGCTCAGAGCCTGGCTGATATTCAGCAAATTGGAGATCAGTTGTTCATCCCTGTTCAGTTAAATGATGGGAAGGACTCTGTTCTCGCTCGCGTGCGTGTGAACAATGGTAAGAGCTTCATCAGCGAAGCCATGTTCCGCCAACTCTCAAAAGATCCAGCCATTCCCACATTCAAACTGATAGATAAATGGGAAATGGACCTGGAAGCACCCAATTCCAAACATCTCCTGCCAAGCAGGTGTATGCTCAAAATCTCCATTGCCAACAAGAGCATAGTCCATAATTGTTGGGTCGTGCGAGACGTCACTGCCGCCTTTTACTTAGGCAGTGACATTCTCAATCGCTTTGCCATTAGTTTGGACCTAATAAACTTCAAAGCTTGGTCCCGATTAGCGGATAATCCCATGGGCTTTGATGATTCAGAAAAAGCATTTAGGTCAGCTCAATTGCTACCTTATGCAGTTGAAATTAAGATTAAAGAGGAAGTCACCATCCCAGAAAGGACCCGACAATTCTCCCTGGAAGTGAAAGTTAAAAGAGGACAAAAATTGAAAAACCCTGATGCTTATATTCATCTAAATGCTTCTCTCCAACAGCAAGGGTTAGGGGTAAACCCAACACCATTAGTCAACATAGAACATGACACCATTCCAATAGAGGTGGATAACAGCGACTTACAGAGTATTACTCTAGCAGCAGCCACCATTATTGGAATGGCGGTTGATGACCGACATTTCTCCATTGATTTAGGAAATGAACTGTTAGGACAAATCCCCAAGGACTGTTTTCACAGTGACAGTGATGACAATACAACACCAGACAGGATTTTCACCCGGCATGGGGGGAACTTCCTGGTGTACACTCCTTGCCCTTATGTTAAGGAAGATGTGACTTGTGACTTCAGGAGGGATGAGGTGATGTTCCAGGTCCATGAGGGCTGCCTTTCCCACCTGAAGCCTCCAGCCCAAATCAGCACTCTGATCAGGGACTTCTCCACCCAGCTGGAGGAGGCCGCTGAGATAGCAAAACCAGAAGTATTTCCAGGCTTCAGGCAGATGGTGGAAGAGAGAGTCAACCTAGCTGATGCCTGCGTGACTCTGGAACAGAAGCAAAAGTTGAAACAAGTTTTCTTGGATTTCCAAGATCTCTTTGCGGTAGACTCATATGACTGTGGTCGCACCGACATCCACACCACAACAATTCCCACGGACCCTGGAATGACTCCAGTGTTTGTGAAGCAATATCGTTTGCCTCTCGCATCCATGGAGTCCCTTACTGAAATAATTAAGAACCTTGAGTCCTGGGGAATAATCCGTCCAGTCCACAGCACCTTCAATAATCCGGTGCTGGGAATATTGAAGCCAAACGGCCAGTGGAGACTCTGCACCGACCTTAGGGAGCTCAACAAACGGGTCCATACTTCCCGATGGCCTCTGCCCTACAGTGACCAAGGACTGGCCCAGATTCAGGGGTCACAGGTATTCACAGCAATAGACCTGACTAATGGATACTGGACCGTGCCTGTCAGTAGGGAGGACCAATACAAACTGGCTTTTACCTTTGGGGGCCAGCAGTACACATGGACCCGGACTCCCTTTGGATACCTCAACTCCAGCAATGAATTCAACATTTTCCTACATAAGGCCATGCCCGACCTGGGTGCGAGGGGTAACCTAGCTTATGTAGATGATGTCCTCATCAAAAGTTCATCTGTGGAGGAACACATAGCGGAGATCCGTTATGTTCTGACACAGTTGAGGGCGCCGGAGCAAAACTTTCCTTTCAGAAAGCACAGTTGTTTAGAACCCGTGTTAATTTCTTGGGGCATGAGATTACTCCTCAGGGTCTCTGTCCCCAGGAAAAGAAAGTGGAAGCACTCCAGAAACTGAAGGATCCCACAACTCTGCGGGAACTAAGGAGCCTCCTTGGACTGACTAATTACAGCAGAAAGTTCATTGAGGGCTACGCAGATATTACTAGACCCCTGATTCATCTCCTGAAGGGGGGGGTCAAGTGGGAATGGGGTCCAGAACAATCCGAGGCAGTAAGACAACTCAAGAGAAGCCTCTCACAAGCGCCTTGCCTAGCTTACCCTGTCAGAAACAAGGAGTTCTTCCTGGAGACAGGGTTCTCTAATATGTGCTTCACGGCAGTATTATACCAAAAGCATGACAAGGTCAATAAAGTAATCTCCAATGTGAGCAAAACTTTATCCTCTTTGGAGGAAAAATTCAACGATTGTGAGAAGGCACTCCTGGCAACGGTGTGGGCATTGAAGAATTACCGCCCGTTTATCCAGGGGGAACACATCATAGTGGAGACTCCACACCAGCCTCTGCAATATCTCCAAAGTGACAGAAGCCGGGCCGGAAATGTGAATAATTCCCAAATTACTTCCTGGATTCTGTCAATGCAAGGCTTTCCTGTGGAGGTCAGATATGGCCAAAACAAGAAGAGTCCCCTCGCGCAAGGTCTGGCTGACTTGCTGATTGTGCCAGAGAAAACTGTCTCGAGGACGAAAGTCTAAAAATCAAGGACAACATGGAGGCATACCTTAATTCCCCACACAAAGTCTTTGAAGAAGACAAGTGTGAGGGAATGCCCACTGTCTATGTGGATGGATGCTCTTACCATGTTGACAACAACGGGGAAAAAGAACTTGTGGCCGGCGTAGGGAACGCATGGGTGAATGAGTCTCCAGAACCCTCCGCTGGATACAAAATTGGTCCCCGAAGTAGTCAGGTGGCAGAATTGATGGCTGTGCATCAAGCCATCCTCACTGCTGTCCAACATCAACTCCACAAACTGGTCATAATCACAGATTCAGATTATGTACGGAACGGGTTCGTGGAGCACCTGGTTAATTGGAAAACCAGAGGCATGTTATGTGCAAATAACAAACCCTTGAAACATGGGAAGTTAATTCAAAAGATCAAGGGTCATTCCAAAGTAGAGGGACCAGACAAAACTGGAAATGACTTAGCTGATCAGCTGGCCAAAACCGGGGCCATCCAAGGGGAACTAATAGAAATAGAGTCCCTGTTGGGGGAAATCCAGGTCACTGCTATCACTAGGTCCCAGACAAATGCTCACAATGATCTTTCAACTGCCCAATTGAGTAAGGAGACCCCTGATGCTGATTTAATTACAGCTCAGAAGGGGGATCCAATCATTGGTAAGTTTTACCAACACCTTGAGGACCCTGAGAACTTTCCCCTGACGGATACCGATTACATTGGGAAAGAGGACCTAAGAGTGTTGATGAAATGTCCACAAATGTTCTGAATCCAAGACGGTTTGTTGGTAAGGAAATCCCAAGCTGGCCATGATCAGTGGGTGGTTCCTACCTCATTCCTAAACCTGATGTTAAGTCACACCCATGATGCGGCCACCGCCGGTCATAGGAGGTTTCATACAACACTTGAAATCTTAATAGAGGTTGCATACTGGCCAAACATGGGGCAGGACCTCGACCAATACTTGAAGGGGTGTCTTGTGTGTGCACAATTTCAGCCAGAATCCCTCACACACCGTGCGCCTCTCCAAAAGAGGGGGATGACACTGCCATGGTCAGATTTGCAAATCAACTTTGTAGGCCCTGTAATTCGCTCGTCTAGAGGAAACAAGTACATGTTGACCGTTACATGCTTGTTTACCAAGTGGGTGGAATGTCTCCCGGCCCCAAACTGCAAGGCAGAAACAGCAGCTGCCCTGATGATTAACCACATCTTTTCCCATTTTGGTCTACCTCAAAGGATTGAGTCAGACAGAGGTAGCCATTTCACCAGCGAGGTAATGACAACGATGTGGGAGATACTGGGAGTCAAAAGGAAGTTACATATTGCTTACCGGCCCGATTCCTCTGGGGCAGTAGAACACTACAACCGAACCATTGTGAGCATCTTAAAAAAGTTTGTGGCAGATTCTGGGCCAAGTTGGGATATCCGACTACCTTTGGTCCTAATGGCCATCAGATCTACCCCTTCATCTGCAACTAAAATGTCACCATTTGAGTTGATGACCGGACGCAAGATGGTGCTTCCTCAGCATTTGCTCTACAGGACCCAAGAGCAGACACTGATAAATGCCTCCACAACTCATGAGTATGTGGAGAATTTAAGGAAACACCTCCAACATGCTTTTGCCTATGCTCAGCGGAATCTAGAAAGATCAGCTGAGAGTATGAAAACGCACTATGATTTGAAAACCACCAGGAAGGAATATGATGTGGGAGACCGGGTCTATCTATACAATTTCCAAAGGAACCAGGCCAAACAGCGAACATTTTTGCCTACATGGAAGTGACCCTTTTAAATTATAGACAAGATCTCCCCTGTTCCCTACAAAATCCGCATCCCCAAAGGTAATTTGGCGGAAGGGGAAGATAAGTGGGTCCATATTAATCAGCTGAAGTGTTGCCATCCCAGGCACACTTTGCAACAACTGGAGGAATCCACTGGAATCCCAGAGGGGGCCGCTCCAGATTAATTCAGTTCCCATTCTAAAATATCCCACATATAGTCTCTAAAATATTATGATTGGAAAAAAAATAATGTTTCATGATGATATCTTGTTTTTCAAAATAGGAATGCTATGATCTATTCTCATGATTTATAAAATGTATATGTCGCCCCACTATATCAATAGTGGTGGAAAAATGTCTATAAATAGGTATTGCCGCTTTTGCTTTGTCATCCTAGGAGAAAGAAAACCTGGAGACTGGCCAAGGAGGACGACTGGGTACCGGGAGCAAAGATCCGAGGGGCCCGAGGTACCGCCCAATCCTCCCATCAGGACCAGCAAGGAGAACTGATTGATCGACTGGAGGGAGGAAAAGATGCTGAACTGTGCCATCTACGGAATTGGAAGAAGATGAGGCGAACATCCCAGATCTTGCGAGTTCCATCAGTGAAAGTTCAGAATGGCCATCGCAAGAGGGGGGGCTTGTGGGATGCTTTTACCCATGCATCCAAGCCCTACCATAAAACTGTGCGTTACTGGCATTGAAAACATCATGATGGCCAGAACTCCCCAGAGAGTGCACAGGGAAAACATGAAGAATAGGCTGCCACCCATTTTTGCCTATGTTGTGAGCACAGGAGGGCACTGCCTAAAACCACCATTGGGCTACACACACAGTAGCCTGAAACCATTGGGAATGGCAATGCTGATTGCCAAAAGCAACCCAGAACTGTGGGGAATTCATTTTCTTAATGCCAAAAATGGATGCAATACCAGTGCTCACCACTATCAGAAAGCAGCGTTTTAAAACCACCAGACTTTGGTGTATAACTGAACAAATGAACGGAAACCAGGCCAAGGAAAGACTTGCTAAGAGGTGGATACAATGTAAAACTATATTCTGAAATGACTTGAAGGAAGTAATTATTTAATGTATATATAAAAAATAGCTGCATGTAAGTTGGATTTGAATGTAGAAAACTGGGAACTAAAGTGACATTTAGCTGAATTCTGCCTGACAACTACTCCCGACAGGAGAAACCGGCTCAGCCACTCTTCCAAGGCCTACCTGCATCCTGCTGCCCCTGCAAAAAGGAGATGACACCTCTCTGATTGGGTTAGGGGCGGAGCACCTGGGGACTGCAGGAAGTTGAACAAAGCCCTGTCCTGGACTCAGGCAAATGTTATATTGGGGGGGTCATAAAATGGCTTCCTCTTGGGAGAAACTGGGAGGGGCAGTGCCTGTGAGAGCAAACTGAGCTTGGGGGAAGTGGACAAACCAGAAACTCCACCATGTGCTTGGGGGAAACCACACCCCTTTGGGCCAGAGCATAATTAAAAAAAAAAGATGGATAATTCATAGTACGGACTTGTCAGAATTATATAAGTAATATCATTATTCTTGTGATTTTTCTGTGCACGTTTTAAGAGGTGTTAGGACCCTGTGGTGTATTCTGGGGGGTTGCTAGCAGAAAATAGGGTCTTACTCCAAATGTCTGCATGTTAAAAATCTGACACTTCATCAATTAATGTTCATACTCCTTGCGCACATTTATGTAATTTTTGGTAAATGTCTGATATTGGTAAACCGACCAAAAAGCGCAAAATGTTGTCATTTCTGAATCCCAGCTCGCTGGAACATGGGGCTTGAACAGAGACCTGTCTTAATTCATCTGTAATATGTACATGTAATGTCAACCACTTGTGTATCTGGGAAATATGTATTTGAATCAAATATAGATTTGTGGGCAAATTAACCAGGGGAGGATCCTCTGACCCATAAACAGACCTCATCATGATGACAATCCATTTCCTTCCCCCAATCATGGGAGAGGGGAGAATTGGGCCAATGACAAGTAGAGAGGGGCAGGCTCAGTTATGCCACACACACACCCACTTTCTAAACACATAAAAGCAGACAGTGCAGGACAGGTAGGAACATTCACTTTCCACTTTCTTGCGGGACGCTTTGCCGGGAGACTTCAGACTTCACATCCAGAGATCCAGACTTCAAATCCATCAATCTCCAGATAACAGAAATTAACTCCAGAATTTGTAGCACAGAGGCCTGAATCCACAAGCTGAATCCTCTTCAGCAGGCCTCAAAACCAACCAAACTATTCACTAGCCGGGCGAGCTGTTTGAATTTTTGCCAAGAAATTTTGCAAGGACCTGTAGCAGTATCCAGAAAGCAGTGCTGTATCCGGAACCAGAGAGAACCACAAACCAGACCGTTGTGAGCAGAACCGGTGCTTGACAGACCCAGAGAGCAGAGCTGACCCAGATAGCCGGGACTTCAGAACCACCCGCTGGAAGTCCCGTCCAACCTGACCAGACCTTGATGGCTTATTTCAAAAATATAGTGTGAGTACTCACTGTGCCAAAACCAATCTCTCAGTTTAAAATAATCTAATCCACACTATTTTAGCCTATTAGAACTGCCTCCTAGAATCGTGTCTTCTGTCATCTTTAAAACTGAAAACTGTCATCTGTCATTCTGAGCTTTGAAATTTCAAATCCGAAAAACTACCTTGACTAAATCGGCCGTATCTCCGGAACCGTTTGTGCTAGGAGCAAGTTTTAACTGTCATCTTAAAGCTAAGATTCTAGGCTTTCCAACGAGCCACTGGCCTAGAACTGAATTGCTACATCAGGCCTCCATAATTACGCTCGACGCACGCGATTAAATTTGCCGCGATTTGACATTTTGCACAATTTCAGCCACGTGTAAAAAACAGCAGCTCCTTGCTTTCCTTTGCTAAAATTCGTTTTAACCTGCTAGTTACTCGTAGAGCATTGCTAAAGTGAGCCGGAACTAATATAAACTAGATATCACCCACCCTGATCCTCTAGAGGGAATTAAAAGCATTTTTAGCACATTTTTCACTTAATTGTCATCACATTCAAAGCATTTTGGGCCTGTGTTTCAAACTTCTACCTGTTTTCCTTCAAGCTTGCTAGGGGGGAACTGAATTATATTTGATTGCATTCCTGAGAACTGTGTGTCTTCTTTCCATCTCCTTATATTGCATAAAGGGGGGAATGAATTGTCAAGGAAAAGTGATTACATTGTCTTTTGTTGAAGCCATTTCAAGTTATTTTCTGTACTGCATTTCATTCATTATTGTGTTTCCTTGAACCATATAAAGCATTCTTTCCTACCTCATTCTTCTGTTCCTATTCATAAGTAACCAAGAACTGTGCTACTGTAGGATTACCTCTTGCTGATTACTGCTCATATTCACAAGTGTACTATCCATTATCAATGTATTTATAGAAGTGTGATATATATATATATATATTGTTTAATTTTTCAAATAAACCTTTTAAATTTGCAAAACAAGCCTACTTCTTGTGTCAGTGGGGTCAGGGGGGATTGTAAGAGAGGGGTGTTATACAAGGGTTCATCATCCATATTATAACTTGCCATAAAAATACATAAATAAGGGCTTCCCTTGGGCATCCCAGACAAGGCACTGACTTAGTGGGATTGCTTGATTGGAGTCACTTACAGTATTGATTTTCCCAACACTTACAAGACCCTCAATCACAAAAGAATTGGATGTCAGTGTGAGTTGGCACAATCGAGTGATATTGGGTTGTGATAAAGAAATGAGGTTGGATCATAATATGTGTGTTTGTTGTTTTTAGGAGACTGGGAACTGTAGAACATGTGAAGACATCTATCACCTATATATTTTGGCATGATCAGACATTGAGCTGCTCAATTGTTTCGATCATAAAATATACATAAACTTCATCAGATGAACATAAACAAACAACTTCATAATTTCATTCAAACAATAAAGCGTAAAGTGCAAAGCAACATTCATATGTCGCTGGAATATCAAAGTGCAAGTGCATTCATTCCAAAATTCCTTTCAAGCATATATTTCTTACTTAGCAATGTTGAGTTAAAAAGTCTAAGAATATGGGTAGCACTCTTGTTACAAACTGTGCACTCTCAACTAATAGCCCTAACATACCTAACAAGGTGTGCAAGAATGTTACCTACACTTACATTTTATAATCATACCCATCTGTCTGGACACGCCAGCAGGGATGTCGTCTACTATTCCACCTAACACCATTCTAGCTGCGCTTAACCCAGAGTTTCTAACATGCTTTTATGAAATGAACTGCAGTTAAATAGATGTCCTGATGTTCCTCACTTAGCAGTCTGCCCAGAATACCTCATCATCTGGCATATGCATGCCTGTCTGGAATCTAGCTAAGGATATCCTCTACTATTCAACCCAACACCATTCTAGCTGTGCTTCACCCAAGAGTTTCTAACATGCTTTTATGAAATGAATGGCAGCCAAATAGATGTCCTGATGTTCTCCTCTTAGCAGTCTGCCCAGAATACCTCATCATCTGGCATACACATATTTGTCTGGAATCTAGCTAAGGATATCCTTTACTATTCCACCTAACACCATTTTATTTGTGTTTCCCCCAAGAATTTCTAATGTTCTTTTATGAAATGAACTGCAACCAAATAGATGTTCTGACGTTCACCACCTAGCAGTATGTCCAGATAACTCATCATCTGGCATATGTAGGCCTGTCTGGAATCTAGCTAAGGATAACGTCTACTATTCCACCTAACAGCATTCTAGCTGCGCTTCAACCAAGGGTTTCTAACATGCTTTTATGAAATGAACTGCAGCCAAATAGATGTCCTGATGTTCTCCACTTAGAAGTCTGCCCAGAATACTTCATCATCTGGCATGCGCATACCTGTCTGGAATCTAGCTAAGTATATCCTCTACTATTCCACCTAACACCATTCTAGCTGTGCTTCACCCAAGAATTTCTAACATGCTTTTATGAAATGAACGGCAGCCAAATAGATGTCCTGATGTTCTCCTCTTAGCAGTCTGCCCAGAATACCTCATCATCTGGCATACACATACTTGTCTGGAATCTAGCTAAGGATATCCTTTACTATTCCACCTAACACCATTTTATTTGTGTTTCCCCCAAGAATTTCTAATGTTCTTTTATGAAATGAACTGCAACCAAATAGATGTTCTGACGTTCACCACCTAGCAGTATGTCCAGATAACTCATCATCTGGCACATGTAGGCCTGTCTGGAATCTAGCTAAGGATAACGTCTACTATTCCACCTAACAGCATTATAGCTGCGCTTCAACCAAGGGTTTCTAACATGCTTTTATGAAATGAACTGCAACCAAATAGATGTTCTGCTGTTCATAACTTAGCATTCTGCCCAGAATAACCCATCATCTAGCATATGTATGCCTGTCTGGCATCTAGCTAAGGATATCGTCAACTATCCACGTAAAGTCATTCTAGCTGTGCTTCACCCAAGAGTTTCTAACATGCTTTATGAAATGAACTGCAGCCAAATAGGTGTCCTGATGTTCTGCACTTAGCAGTCTGCCCAGATAACCTCATCATCTGGCATACGCATACCTGTCTGGAATCTAGCTAAGGATATCCTCTACCATTCCACCTAACACCATTCTAGTTGTGCTTCCCTCAAGAGTTTCTAACGTGCTTATATGAAATGAACAGCAACCAAATATATGTTCTGCTGTTCACCACTTAGCAGTCTGCCCAGAATAACTCATCACCTGGCATATGTATGCCTGTCTGGAATCTAGCTAAGGATATCCTCTACTATTCCACGTAATGCCATTCTAGCTGTGCTTCACCCAAGAGTTTCTAACATGCTTTTATGAAATGAACTGCAACCAAATAGATGTTTTGATGTTCACCACCTAGCAGTATTTCCAGAATACCTCATCATCTGGCATATGTAGGCCTGTCTGGAATCTAGCTAAGGATATCATCTACTATTCCACCTAACAGCATTCTAGCTGAGCTTCAACCAAGGGTTTCTAACATGCTTTTATGAAATGAACTGCAGCCAAACAGATGTCCTGATGTTCTCCACTTAGAAGTCTGCCCAAAATACCTCATCATCTGGCATGCGCATACCTTTCTGGAATCTAGCTAAGGATATCCTCTACTATTCCACCTAAACCCATTCTAGCTGTGCTTCACCCAAGAGCTTTTAACCTGATTTTATGAAATGAACTGCAACCAAAAAGATGTTCTGCTGTTCAAAACTTAGCATTCTGCCCAGAATAACCCATCATCCAGCATATGTATGCCTGTCTGGAACCTAGCTAAGGATATCATCAACTATCCACGTAAAGTCATTCTAGCTGTGCTTCACCCAAGAGTTTCTAACATGCTTTATGAAATGAACTGCAGCCAAATAGGTGTCCTGATGTTCTGCACTTAGCAGTCTGCCCAGATGACCTCATTATCTGGCATACGCATACCTGTCTGGAATCTAGCTAAGGATATCCTCTACCATTCCACCTAACACCATTCTAGTTGTTCTTCCCTCAAGAGTTTCTAACATGCTTTTATGAAATGAACAGCAACCAAATATATGTTCTGCTCTTCACTATTTAGCAGTCTGCCCAGAATAACTCATCATCTGGCATATGTTATGCCTGTCTGGAATCTAGCTAAGGATATCCTCTACTATTCCACGTAATGCCATTCTAGCTGTGCTTCACCTAACAGTTTCTAACATGCTTTTATGAAATTAAGTGCAGGCAAATAGCTGTCCTGATGTTCTCCACTTAAAGTCTGGCCAGAATACCTCATCATCTGGCATACGCATACCTGTCTGGAATCTAGCTAAGGATATCCTCTATCATTCCACTTAACAACATTTTAGTTGTGCTTCCCCCAAGAGTTTCTAACATGTTTTTATGAAAGAACTGCAACCAAATAGATGTTCTGATGTTCACCACCTAGCAGTCTATCCAGAATAACTCATCATCTGGCATATGTTATGCCTGTCTGGAATCTAGCTAAGGATATCCTCTACTATTCCACGTAAAGTCATTCTAGTTGTGCTTCACCCAAGAGGTTCTAACATGCTTTATGAAATGAACTGCAGCCAAATAGGTGTCCTGATGTTCTCCACTTAGCAATCTGCCCAGAATACCTTATCATCTGGCATATGCATACCTGTCTGGAATCTAGCTAAGGATATCCTCTATTATTCCACAAAACTCCATTTTAGTTGTGCTTCCCCCAAGAGTTTCTAACATGCTTTCATGAAATGAACTGCAACCAAATAGATGGTCTGATGTTCACCACCTAGCAGTCTGTCCAGAATAACTCATCATCTGGCATATGTATGCCTGTTTGGAATCTAGCTAAGGATATCGTCTACTATCCACGTAAAGTCATTCTAGTTGTGCTTCACCCAAGAGGTTCTAACATGCTTTATGAAATGAACTGCAGCCAAATAGGTGTCCTGATGTTCTCCACTTAGCAATCTGCCCAGAATACCTCATCATCTGGCATACGCATACCTGTCTGGAATCTAACTAAGGATATCATTTACTATTCCACCTAACACCATTCTAGTAGTGCTTCCCTCAAGAGTTTCTAACATGCATTTGTGAAATGAACTGCAACCAAATAGATGTCCTGATGTTCTCCTCTTAGCAGTCTGTCCAGAAGAATACCTCATCATCTGGCATATGTATGCCTGTCTGGAATCAAGCTAAGGATATCGTCTACTATTGCACCTAACGCCATTCTAGCTGCGCTTCACCCACGAGTTTCTAACATGCTTTTATGAAATTAACTGCAACCAAATAGATGTCCTGATATCCCAGAATACCTCATCATCTGGCATACGTATGCCTGTCTGGAATCAAGCTAAGGATATCGTCTACTATTCCACCTAACGCCATTCTATCTGCGCTTCACCCACGAGTTTCTAACATGCTTTTATGAAATTAACTGCAACCAAATAGATGTCCTGATATCCTAGAATACCTCATCATCTGGCATACGTATGACTGTCTGGAATCTAGCTAAGGATACAATGGGTATCTCTACAATATAAAAATAAATGTTTCAACTTTCCAAATTACCTACAGTGTTACATAGACGACAAACCCGTTTATTTCTGGTGATTGCCCTTCGATGTCTGATGTATAGTTGGTTAAGTCTGAAGCGCATAAAAACCTGTCGATGGAATGGACTCGCTGAATGCGTCAGATATCCCGGATGTGTATCATAGCATGTAAATGTTTTCCTGAATACCTTTAGCATCCAATATTTTTATATGGACTCAAACCTATGGATTCACCTAATGAAACTTATGGATTCACCTAATGTAAACCAACTATGTGGAAAGCATAATCTGAAGGACAAAAATATTATATTTTGTACCCATGGCTGCCTTAAGTTAGAATTGGGTATACAATGGATCTACTCCTAAGTCTTATCATGAAGACTCATGATGTCACATGAAATCTTAAACCCTCTCGAAGCTTCATTGTATAAAGAATTGGGATTAATGCTGAGTAACATGAGCTGTAATGCAACTTTTTCTAATGAACTGGAAGGTCGGATGTGGAAGGATGTACTCACTTTGCTGCAGTCATTACACGCAAGTTAAGATATAGCAAGGACTTGTAGCAGTGAACCTCCAAATCATGCTGAAGAAACTACAATTGTGCTATAAAAAATGGTATCCTCTGACAAATTCACTCTCTGAGGACTTAGCAACTATCATGTTCACCAAGGTGGAACCTTCTCTCAATGATTGTGTGTTAAGAAATGACATACTTCTCTTTTATTCTAATGTATGGTTTAAAATGTGTAAAAGGATACATTTAACCGAAAAACACAATTTAAAAAAATATATTTACTTTTATATAAATTGGGAGTAGGGGCTGCACTTTTGCTCAGCAGCCCATCAAGGTTAACAAATAAACTCTGAATCGTACAGAGAATACATTGAAGTGTTTAGACACACAGACTCCGTCCCACTACACCGGCCCAAAGGATTGAATGGTACACAGGGGGTTTCGGTGCAACTTGATTGCAATGATGGAATTGCTGGGCCCACGGACAACTTTGAATTCAAATAAAACGTGCGGATTGTGTAACCTAGACAATACATTAGAGACAGCGAAACATCGGCTGTATGTAGTATATTAACTAAAGGTGTTTCTAGACGTTTGTATGACTATTCTGAGGATTCAGCAGGGTTTTAATGGCAGTGTCACCATAACACTGACTCGGTTTTTATAAAAGGTACATTACATTTTGATGGCAAGAAATGTAAATGTGTCATGAGGACAAAACTGATTTGTAGATTTTTATGTTATCTTTTTGTTGGTGAAAGATTTTAATGTAATAAACAGCAACACAACAAAACATTTAAAAAGGAATTCTCCTTTTGCATATTTGCAGCCATAAAGATTTTCCAATTTTAAAGTGAAAGACTTGTGGGGAAAGTTTATCATGATTTTCCTAGTCCCTTTAATGCCGCTTATCCAACTCTACACTAACCTCACTGAAATAAATAATTCCTCCCGCTGAGCGGGGTAATCAAACCTCTCACTGCAGTGGCAGCCCGTCCCTTCCGTATGAGTGCACTTGTATCATTGTTAGGGCATTTATGGAGTGCGGGAATAGCCTGGGGAAGCAACACATTGATCTCATGTCATAGGGCGAAGTACACAGTGAGGGTAGAAGAGATACAAAGGACCTGGGAGCTAAAGCTAGGGAATGGGGAGGGCGCATAGCAGATCACCCAATCTCAGGTTAGATCGGGCGTGAAGAGGATGTGGGCATAGGTGGAGCCATTCCTTCAAGAGGAGGGTCTTGTGCTTTTTCCTGAACTGTAGAAGCGAGGGAGTGAGTCTTGTGCTGATGGGGAGGAGGCACTAGTGTCTTGGGGTGTAGATAGAAAGTCCTGTCTTCTGGTTCTTTCCTTCCTGCAACGGTGGAGGTTAAGTCTGCACATGTCCCTACGTCCAGTGCATCCTAGGCCTCAGTAGATGCTGAGTTTCTCAGACAGATAGCCTGGAAACTTCAGGGCGACAGCCGTGTAGAGGATACAGCAGGATTTTAAGGTGATACATGCTTGCAGCGAGAGCCAGTGCAGTTCAATGAGGGTGAGTGTGATATGGTCGAATTTGCAGAGTCCTTTGACGAGTTGTGCTCCAGAAGGGCATTGCTGCATCCAGGTAGGAGAGAGGACGAAGGCTTGTTACAGGAATCTCACTTGCACTGCGAGTCCACAACCCCTCATGAGCTCAACCATCCTCTCCTGTCGGCAGTCTACTTTTATTTCTGCCAATTGCACTTATGCATGCATGAAAGTGTATAACTGATCCAGAGTGGCCTCTGCAGCTCCACAAAACATTTTCGTTTTTATCATAGACTCTGTATGCCAAAAGTGAACGTTCGTCTTGCCACCCGATACATATGCCAGCGTGGTCCATGCTCTACTAGGCCTCCTTATGAAAGGATTCTTCTACAGCACCTGGAACAAGCAGGACTGGCTGGTCTGGGCTTCCGCGCACCCTCCACGCCAATTCTGTGTGGATCGTCCTTATACCTTTTACCTTTTCACATATATCAGCACCCCCTAGCAAATCTGATTACGTCGTCTGGCGCATGTTTTTAAACATACGCCAACAACACACAATTCATTTTTTAATTGAATGCCCTGGTATATGACCCGCCCCCCTTTTCAAACTAAAATCTTGCTTGGCTGAGATCAGTCGATGGATGTCTCAAAACTGGTTGAGACATAACGGTGACAAAACAGAGTCATGAGAGGTGACGCCCCCTATTTCTCATTCCTTTTGGCATTCTGATTTTTGTCCCTGCCCCTATACCCTCTATTAAGAGCTTAAAGGTTAAGCTCCTTCCCTCTGGTTCTAGAGAAGGAAAGATTGACGCAGTCTGCAGTACGTGTTTCTTTGAATTGAGGTGCCTTAGAAAGGTGCTGCCGTTTGTTCCTCTGCAGCTCCATACTACTGCAGTCGTGGCCTCTATTAGGGGTGCGCTGTATTACCGCATTAGCATCTATTTAGGTCAACCTGATTTTCTGGTCCATCGGCTTCAAATCCTGGTAAATTCCTCAGCACGTCTGCAGCTTAATGCCCCAAGCACATCAGCGGTTTTCTATCTAATAGGGATAGTGGTCCCACTCAGGATCTCTGCTCTGATTGAAGATAGACTCAGAGATATAGCACCTAGCGCACTCATTGACTCACAAAAAACTGTCTTAGGGTTATAGTCCCTAGCTCTCCCAGGGACATAGTGCCCAGTGCACTTCTCAGGGATAAAGTATCCAGCTCACGCATCAGGCACAAAGTGCCTAGCTCACCTCTCATGGATATAGTGCCGATCTCACTCTATGGGAGATCTAGCGTTGAGCCCCCTCTCCAAGTATAGCGTTCAGCTTGCTCATCCGTCATATAATGCCCAGCTCAATAGAGCCTACCTCACTTACCAGGGGTATAGTGCCTAGCTCACCTCTCATGGATATAGGGCCTATCTCACTCTATCAAGGATATAGCGTTGAGCCCCCTCTCCAGGTATAGCATCCAGTTCACGCATCAGGTACAAAGTGCCTAGCTCACCTCTCATGGATATAGTGCATATCTCACTCTATCAGCAATAAAGCGTTGAGCCCCCTCTCCAGGTATAGTGCTCTGCTCATTCATCAGTCATATAATGTCCAGCTCAATAGAGCCTATCTCACTTACCAGGGGTATAGTGCCTAGCTCACCTCTCATGGATATAGGGCCTATCTCACTCTATCAGTGATATAGCGTTGAGCCCCCTCTCCAGGTATAGTGCTCCGCTCAATCATTAGTCATATAATGCCCAACTCAATAGAGCCTATCTCTCTTATCAGGGGTATAGTGCCAAGCTCACCTCTCATGGATATAGTGCCAATCTCACTCTACCACGGATATAGCGTTGAGCCCCCTCTCCAGGTATAGTGCTCCGCTCACTCATCAGTCATATAATGCCCAGCTCAATAGAGCCTATCTCACTTGTCAGGGGTATAGTGCCAAGCTCCCTCTCAGGGATATAGTGCATGGCCCACTCTGTGCCTAAAGACGCAGAGTGCTCTGTGTGCTCTGACACATTCTGAAGAAAAAAGTTGCACACGCTTTCACACGCTTTCCTGCCATCACAGCTCTACCAGCCCCCATGGCTATCTCCCCTCCAACAGCCAGCTTCACTCCTCCTGAGTCCATTCTCCATGATCATTTGGAAAGTGGCCATTCGATAGGGCGTGGGCCAAATGCCAGATCCGTGATTGGCTGGGCTGGTCATGTATTCTCTGCTGTATTCGCATTGGTTCTGAGGATCTGTAGGTCCTGACTGTGGAAAGAAGTCTTTAACGGGTGTGGTGAGTATAATGTATTTTAACCATGTGCTCAGAATGTTTGTGTGGCAGCCGTTTGCTTTTCTCCTTTCCTGGTTTTTGAGTAAGAGGGTGTGAGGCTGTGAGGGTATGGATTGTTGTCCTTTGTTGCTAACCCCTTTCCTGTGATTTTCTCTGGGGTTTTCTGTGTGCATGTCCGGTTGCTAAGGGAGGTGCTGTGCATTTCTAGTGAGAAGGAGAGAGTTGCAGGGCTGCTGCTCTCCTGGGCCTTAAAGGGTCCTTCATCTTGTCTCTTGGGAATAAGTTTGTCGCATTAAAATAGAAATGGAGATTTCCTGCTGAGTGGTTGCGATTCTCCCAGGGTCCGACTTGGCCTTGACTTTCATACCCGGGGAACACGGCTGGGGTGCCAATGACATGGAAAGGAGGTTGTTGATGCTGTAGAACCTTACCTTCTACATTCAATGAGACCTGAGTTCTGCCTATTGGTGGGGCGCACTATGGGAAGAAGTCAGGAGACTAACATCATCGCAGTACCTTCAATCCTCCATAACCTGTTATTTAGTTGCTTATCTCCTCTGCAGATCCATCGTATCTGCCCCCAGAGGAACTTTCCCATTGGGGACTTTTACTTCATGTACAGATGGTCTTGCCTGATGGAGTGCTACTTTACATAAGCAGCATCAACCTCACCCAGCCTCGCGTATTCAAGAAAATCTCTCTTATTGCCTGCATCTGACGGCGACTCCGCTCCTGATGTGCAAGACGAGAAGCAAAGCAGCCTCTCTCCAAACCCATCCACACCCCTACCTTATTGTGCTTTTTTTCCAGGACATTTGATTATCGTAGGAGTGCACCAAAAACATCATGCCAGGGTCACTTCACTGAGACAGTCTGCTTTGCCTCCTACACCACCACTTTGCTCCAAATCACTGCCTGGAGCATGAACCGGATGAGAAAGCTTCATCACTGCAGCTACATCCGGACAGCAGTGCATCAAAACTGATACTGTTAAGAGGCTCTGTTGGTGAGATAGGACAAGTGTGTTACCATAGCAACTCTGGTAATGCGGGATGTCTCAAACCACTAATCCAAACCCTGCAACATTACTGTGCATTGCTGGCAGCAGAAACCTCAGAAATGGCCACTGGAAAGCATGCTGCTCGCTAAAAATCATCCAAAATTGTGCAGTAAAAAGCTGAAAAATAGGCCACCATCTACTTTTGCCTATGTCAGTGGTAGCATAGGAGATCACTGCCAAAACCCATCATTTGGCTGCCCACAGAGCGAAATCATTGCAAAAGAAACAAAGCTGTTTTCAAAAATCTTTATTTGTTTTTATTTGTGGACTAATTTGCGAAAATCATGGCTCACAAACCACCCAAAAAGATCCAACCTCCTTGTTGGGTAGTCAACATCATTCTCCTTCAAGAATCTGCATAAATATAAGGTCCACAGAAGTATGTGTTTTCTGAACAAAGTCCACTTTTGAGGATTGCTTGCTGGAAGAAATCTGTCAAAAATGGGTGTAATACCATTACTCACCTCTATCAGAAGCCGGCGATTTAAAACCATCATCAGGCCGATTCATGGAATGAATGTGCGCCGAAAATTCCGGCACAGAGGTGCCAAAATGTGCGATTCGCAGTAAAAGTGCGAAAATCGCAGTGCAACTGCGAAAATCGCAGGGAAACCAGCGCACATCAATTCATGGAAGTCCGTGCGCGAGAAAAATATTGGATGTGCGCTGAAAAAGTGCGCGTGCACGCCGGCGCACAGGTCATCCAACGGCGTGCGCCACGGCCGCTGCGGAATCGCACATAGCGCGGCATACATTACAAAAGTAGGCGGAACACGGGGCGTAACACTCGGAATGGGGACCAACGCGGGAAAATATGGGCGTCACGGGGGAAGTACAGGAGGCAAGTGCGCGGAAAGCCCACACGCTCGCCTACAACTCGTATTCATGGAATCGAATAGGGCAAACCAGCGCACGGTCAAAGACGCGCACAGGGCCAAACAAGTACGCCACAAGAAAGCAGGCGATAGCGCCCCTGCGCCTGAAATAAATGTGCGCCAAAATGTGCGCTAACAAAAAGCACCCATATACAGCTATGATGAATGAGCCATATAGTGGCCCTTTAGGACAAATGAGGTGCAAAGGGGTACCGACTAACACGGACACCAGCAGTGTGAAAAATAGCGTGTGCGTGTATTACAGGGTTCGTGGGAAGTTCCACATGCGATTGGCCTGGGCACGTGTATTCCGGGGTGCACGTGAAGTTTCCCACGCAAATTAGCAGGGTATGTGTATTTCGGTGTGCGCGTGAAGTTCCACACGCAATTTCAGCAGGGTAGGTGTACTCCGGGTGCGCGGCAAATTCCATTTGAATTGGCCGTGTGGGTCCTCCCAGCTGTTCCCTCTACACCCTCCACGGCCCCTGCAGGAGGCCCACACCACAGGGGACTACCCTGCACCCCTGCACATGTCCCGCAGGCAGCCCATCCACCATGGCCATGCCCCCCAGCCAACCCACATGTCACCTTGCATTACTGCCCACCAACGCATGTCTCCCAGCACCCCCAACCCTCAGCATCCAGGGGCACCCTCCACCAGGCCCCCACTCATGTCTCCCTGCACCCCCACCCCCAGCACTGTAGGGTAACCCTCCACCAGGCCCCCACTCCTGTCTCCCTGCACCCCCACACCTCAGCACTGTAGAGCACCCTCCACCAGGCCCCCACTCCTGTCTCCCTGCACCCCAACACCCCAGCAGTGCAGGGCACCCTCCACCAGGCCCTCACTCATGTCCCCCTGCACCCCCACCCCTGCATCCAGGGGCACCCTCCACCAGGCCCCCACTCATGTCCCCCTGCACCCCCACCCCCTGCATCCAGGGGCACCCTCCACCAGGCCCCCACTCCTGTCTCCCAGCACCCTCACCCCCCAGCACTGTAGGGCACCCTCCACCAGGCCCCCACTCCTGTCCCCCGGCACCCCCACCCCCAGCAGTTCAGGGCACCCTCCACCAGGCCCCCGCTCATGTCCCCCTGCACCCCCACACCCCTGCATCCAGGGGCACTCTCCACCAGGCCCCCACTCATGTCCCCCTGCACCCCCACCCCCCTGCATCCAGGGGCACCCTCCACCAGGCCCCCACTCCTGTCTCCCAGGACCCCCATCCCCCAGCACTGTAGGGCACCCTCCACCAGGCCCCCACTCCTGTCCCCCTGCACCCACACCCCCCTGCATCCAGGGGCACCCTCCACCAGGCCCCCACCCATGTCTCCCAGCACCCCCACCCCCCGGCACTGTAGGGCACCCTCCACCAGGCCCCCACTCCTGTCTCCCTGCACCCCCACCCCCCTGCATCCAGGGGTACCCTCCACCAGGCCCCCACTCATGTCCCCATGCACCCCCACCCCCCTGCATCCAGGGGCACCCTCCACCAGGCCCCCACTCCTGTCTCCCAGCACCCCCACCCCACAGCACTGTAGGGCACCCTCCACCAGGCCACCACTCCTGTCTCCCTGCACCCCCACCCCCCTGCATCTAGGGGCACCCTCCACCAGGCCCCCACTCATGTCTACCTGCACCCCCACCCCCCAGCACTGTAGGGCACCCTTCACCAGGCCCCCACTCATGTCTCCCTGCACCCCCAACCTCCAGCACTGTAGGGCACCCTCCACCAGGCCCCCACTCCTGTCTCTCAGCACCCCCACCCCCCTGCATCCAGGGGCACCCTATACCAGGCCCGCACTCATGTCCCCCTGCACCCTCACCCCCCAGCACTGTAGGGCACCCTCCACCAGACCCCCACTCATGTCCCCCTGCACCCCCACCCCCTGCATCCAGGGGCACCCTCCACCAGGCCCCCATTTCTATCTCCCAGCACCCCCACCCCCAGCACTGTAGGGCACCCTCCACCAGGCCCCCACTCCTGTCCCCCTGCACCCCCACCCCCCTGCATCCAGGGGCACCCTCCACCAGGCCGCCACTCATGTCCCCCTGCACCCCCACCCCCCTGCATCCAGGGGCACCCTCCAACAGGCCCCCACTCCTGTCTCCCAGCACCCCCACCCCCCAGCACTGTAGGGCACCCTCCACCAGGCCCCCAATCCTATCCTCCTGCACCCCCACCCCCCAGCAGTGCAGGGCACCCTCCACCAGGCCCCCACTCATGTCCCCCTGCACCCCCACCCCCCTGCATCCAGGGGCACCCTCCACCAGGCCCCCACTCATGTCCCCCTGCACCCCCACCCCCCTGCATCCAGGGGCACCCTCCACCAGGTCCCCACTCCTGTCTCCCAGCACCCCACCCCCCAGCACTGTAGGGCACCCTCCACCAGGCCCCCACTCCTATCTCCCTGCACCCCCACCCCCCTGCATCCAGGGGCACCCTCCACCAGGCCCCCACTCATGTCCCCCTGCACCCCCACCCCCCTGCATCCAGGGGCACCCTCCACCAGGCCCCCACTCATGTCCCCCTGCACCCCACCCCCCTGCATCCAGGGGCACCCTCCACCAGGCCCCCACTCATGTCCCCCTGCACCCCCACCCCCCTGCATCCAGGGGCACCCTCCACCAGGCCCCCACTCATGTCCCCCTGCACCCCCACCCCCCTGCACTGTAGGGCACCCTCCACCAGGCCCCCACTCCTGTCCCCCTGCACCCCCACCCCCCTGCATCCAGGGGAATACTCCACCAGGCCCCCACTCAAGTCCCCTTGCACTCCCACCCCCCTGCATCCAGGGGCACCCTCCACCAGGCCCCCACTCCTGTCCCCCTGCACCCCCACCCCCCAGCAGTGCAGGGCACCCTCCACCAGTCCCCACTCATGTCCCCCTGCACCCCCACCCTCCTGCATCCAGGGGCACCCTCCACCAGGCCCCCACTCATGTCCCCCTGCACCCCCACCCCCTGCATCCAGGGGCACCCTCCACCAGGCCCCCCTCCTGTCTCCCAGCACCCCCACCCCCCAGCACTGTAGGGCACCCTCCACCAGGCCCCCTCTCCTGTCTCCCAGCACCCCCACCCCCCAGCCATGCGATTTGCCTGGGTACGTGTATTCCAGGGGTGCGCGGGTAGTCTCACACGCGATTCCATCAGGGTACGTGTATTATGGGTCCACGTGAACTTCCACACGCGATACCAGCAGGGTACGTGTATTACGGGGTTCGTGGGAAGTTCCACACGCGATTGCCCTGGGTATGTGTATTTCGGGGTGCGCGGGAAGTTTCACACGCGAATTTGCAGGGTACCTGTATTTCGGTGTGCGTGTGAAGTTCCACACGCGACTGGGCCTGTGAGAGTGGGGTACATGTATTCCAGGGGTGGGTGGGAATATTTACTCGCGACTGGGCCTGGGAGAGCGTGTTACGTGTATTCCTGGGGTGGGCGGGAAGATTTACACAGTCGCCTACAACGCGCCAAAAAATAAAAGGTCCAATCATGAAACACTGTTGGGTGTCTTGACCCACGTGCAAGCTATCATGCTACAACAATTGGTGCTGTGGGCTTAGAAAGTTCAAGATGGCGGAAAACCCACATGTGCGCCGAAATCCAGGAAAGCTGCGCAGTTTGGGCGCACACCAAAATGGTTGCCTCACTTGCCACCCACCAATGCGAGAATGATAGGCCGGGGTGCCATGAGGGAAATGGGTTGCCAAAGGAAAAACAGTAGCGCCGGTTAGCTTCAAAGCGCTTTAAAACCACCCTGTGTTTCTCTGAAGGCAGGCTCAAAATGTCTATTTTAAACATTGCAACACATCTAAAAACTCACTGGACACCAGCAGACATTTGGTAGAATGGAGTGTTTTGTGCCTACAAAATCTGGGAAATGAAGAGCCCAAAACAATGCTTATAACAAAACTGCTATGGAGTCAGCAGTTTAAGTTGCACTGGATTTAAAGATACTAAAATCGAAAATGTTTAGATTAAATGAGTGACCTATGTTTGGTGTCACATGCCTTTGTAACTGTTGAAATGTCATAGTTTTGCACTTAGAATCAGCATTCTAGCTGCATGTGTAAAATTGCAAGTTAATTTAAAAAGCAACAAAAAAAAACATGACAGTTAGCTGAAAGTCTGGCTTAAGGAACTTGATTTTGCTTGACAGCTACCCCCATCAGGAGTGAAACTTGAGTCACAACTGTGTTCCCAGGCCTATCTGCCTTTTGCTGGCCACACTAAGGATATACCATCTCTCTGATAATTGAATTAAGGGGAGCCCCCTACAGAATACAGGAGCTCTGAACAATGTAACCCCCTTCACCCAGGCAGATGGTTTATGGCAGGAGTCGTAAATGGTCGTAAAAAGTGGCTTCCTCCTGAAGGAAAGGGGAGGAGCACTGCCTGTGAGAGCAAGCTGGCTTGGCAGAACTGGAAAAACCAGAAATTCAACCTTGTGCTGAGGGTAAACCACACCCCTTTGGAGCCAGAACATAACTTTAAAAAGATGGATCATTCATAGAGCGGACATGTGAACATTTTATAAATGATACCATAATTCTTGTGATTTTTCTGCCCACAGTTTAAGAGGTTTTTAGAACCGGTGGTATGTTCAGGGGGGTTTTAGCGGAAAAGTGGATATTACTCTAAATGTATGCATGTTAAAAATCTGAAACTTCATCAATTAATGTCCCTACTCCCTGCGCAAGTGGGGTCAATGTCAGAAATGGCAAAATCAGTTAAAAAGTGAAATATGTGCCATTTCTGAATGCAAGCCCCCAGGAAGAGCAAAGTTTGGACAGGGTATATCTCCTGTGATATGTGATGTGTGCATGTAATTTTAAACCAATGTTTACCTGTGCAAATATGTCTTTTGTTATCAAATCTAGATTTGTGTGCAAGTTGACAGGAGGAGTGGACTCTCTGCAGGCTGTAAAATGACATCACTCTGACACAACTTAGCTCCCCCAATCAAATGAGAAATGGAAGTTTGACCAATTAGAAGCTGAGAGAGAGGTAGGGTCAGTGATGCTAGAACACACCCACATTCAAAACACATAAAAGCAGACAGTCAGGACAGATAGGGACTTTCAAATCCATTTGCAGCTGGAAGCTCTGCCGGGAAAATCCATACTTTACCTCCATCAATCTCCAGAGAAAGCTGTGCAGAAAGATCCAGACTTTAAATCCCTCAATCTTCAGAATCCAGAGAGAGAGCAGACCCAGATCACTGTGAAGTGCAGAGACCAGAGTCCCGTCTAAAACCTGACCAGATCCATGGCGAGGCCCATTTCACTCAAGAATATAGTGTGAGTACCTAGAAAACTGTGCAGAACCAATCTCCTAGTTAAAATAATATAATTCAATCTAGCTTAATCTAAGTAGAACTGTCTCCTAACTGTCACCTGTCATTTGCATAGCTGTCACCTGTCATTTTCTAGTTGCAAGCTGCACTTGTCTTTTTGAACTTTAAAATTTCAAATCTGAAAAACGACCTTTATTTAATCGCTCATATCTCCGTGACCGTTTGTGCTAGAGACTTGCAGTAACTTTCATTTGGAAGCTGAGATCCTAGGCTTTCCTAGGACCCCAAAACGATAGTGATAGTCCTTGTAGTTCTTCTGTAATAGTGCCCGGCGCATTCGCGAATTTTACCGCGATTTGCAAATTTCTCCAAGTGTAAAAAAAATCTGCTGCTGCTTGCCTTCCATTTGCCAGAAATTCGTTTAACCTGCTAATCATTCCTGAATCATTGCAAGAGTGAGCCTGGACTAATATTAACTAGATACCACTCACCCTGAACCTCTGAAAGGGAATTAAAAGCATTTCCAGCATATTTCTCATCCATTGCTAGCACATATAAAAGCATTTGGGCCTGTGTTTTCAAAACTCCTATCTGTTTTCTTTAAGCGTGCTTGGGGGGGATTGAACTGAATTACATTGATTGCATTTCTGAGAACTGTGTGCTTTCCTTCCATTTCCTTGCATTGCATAAAAGGGGGGGTGAATTGCCAGAGAAAAGTGATTACATTGTTTTGTTGAAATCATATTGAGTATTTTCTATACTGCATTTCATTCATTCAACCTTGCATTTCCTTGAACCCTACAAAACATTCTCTTCCACATTATTCTTCTGTCCCTATTTACCAGTGTGCTATCTTATCCATTTCATGTCAACTCCTTAGTGATTATAAAGAAGTGTGCTAGTGCCAGATTCTCCGTTGTTAATCGTTATCATATCAGATTGAGTGTGATATTCAATTATTAATTTATTATAAAGTGTGATAGATATATATTGCTTTACTTCTCAAATAAACCTTTTAATTTGCAAAACAGAACTACTTCTTGGCTCAGTGGGGTCAGGAGGATTCCAAGAGAGGGGTGTTATATAGGGGTAGTCATCCAGAACGCATGAACTGGACATAAAGATATATCAATAAGGGTTTTCATTCAGTATTCTAGACTAGGCGTTGACTTGGCTGTAGTGCTGAATTGAATCCTCTTACAAATTGGGGGCTCGGGCTGGACGTTTGGGTTAGAATACCAATTGTGCAGCTTAATACAGCGTGCCAGCTGACCAGATACACATATCCAGTCGGATCACCACGCTGCATTACGCTGTGAAGCATTCCTCAAAAGGGACACTCCAAGAAAAGTTCTGTTCTGCAAAAATAAAATACAAACTTCTGTAAGTCAGGACAGAGACCAATCTCTAGAATGACGACCTTGGTAGATATGAAAATAGCCAGAGAGCACTTCTTACATAAACTATTTGTGAGAGGTGAATGGGCTGAGCAGGGCCAGGATGCCTGGTTGCAGGCCATCACGCGACAGGTCACTGAAACAGGGTCAGACTCATGGAGAGATCAGGGTCCATTACATGTGGCCCTGAGTGAACTATTTATGGCTCCTAAGGCCAAAGATGAACACGACAAGATTGTTAGGATAGCGGCATATTTATATTTATATATGGGAGCCATACAGAATAAATGTGCTGAAGGCCATGATCTGGCAAAAAGACAACAGATGGCGTTAGAGAAGGCCCAATCTGATCTGGACTCTTCTGAGCAAAGGCTGCACAGGAGCCAGGAGTCAGAAAATGAGACCAGGCAGTACATCACTAAAATAAAGGAGGATATGGATGTGCTGCAAAAGGAAAAGTCAGAACAGGATACCAGATTTCTGGCCTTGCAGAAGGAACACCAAGAAGGTTTGGACTCCCTACTGCAAAGCCAGAAAAAGCTGGAGCAACAACTGGACTTCAACAGGGTATGTGCTGAGCAGGTAGTCACCCTGCAAGGCCACCTAGATAGAGTGAAGGCAGAGAGCAACAAACTAATTCTGAAAGACCTGGATACCCAGGCAGAGTTTGATCAGGAGCGCCAGAAAGCTGGTGCCTTCCAAAGGCAAAGGGACGACCTGGCAGCACAGATGCAGGCTCTCAGTCAGGAAAGAGACACCATAGGCCAGGAAGTCTGCCATTTAAAAAGGAAAATGGAAGAAAATCACCTGGCCCTCCAGGGGCTGGGTGACCTCCAAAAAGAAAACCAGAACTTGTTAGAGCACACCAGGAGGGTGGAAGAGGCTCTGGCAAGAAAGGAGCAGGCCAATAGGGACACAGCTCAGGAGGTAAACCTCCTGCAGCAAAGACTGGCCCAGTTCTCCAGGACCAACCAGGAAGCACAGAGGGAAAATGAGGCTCTCTGCCAGCACAATGAGAGGCTCCAGCAACAGGTAGCGATGCAGGAGAAACTGATAGAGTCGAGTAAGGCCTTAACAGAGGAACTGAAAGCACAAATGCAGGCTCTTGCATTGCAACAGGGAGCAGGGGCGGATAGAGATGAGGTCCGCTGGGAAAGAGAGATTCCTGACCATAACCGCAGGAGCCCTAACACCAGGGGCCTTCATCTCCCCCAGTCCCTGGACTCTACCACCCCCATGTCCCCTGGCGCACATGAGCACAGGGCCATAGGGATGGCAGATTACTATCCAGCTAAGAGTATGGGGCTCATAGGCCAGTACCACTCAGGAATGGAGGGGTGGGCATCCGGGTATGGGCACCCAAGTACAGTACAGTTCAATGGGGAACCCCAGGAGAGTAGGCCCATTAAGGGCATCCTGAAAACCTCTGCCCAGTTAGGTCAGTGGAGGGGGTACCCATCAAATCCTGGCAGCAAGGAGGAATCTGAAGACTCCTCTGAACTGCGCAGGACACAGGAGACCAGGTCCCCACATTCTGCCAGCCATTCCCAGGCTCGCAGAATCCGGGAAAACCTGGAAGAACAGACGGGAACCTCTGGGAGCAGTGCCTCTGAGTCCGAGGACGAATGGACAAGGGTTACCCGAACCAAAAAGGCCAATAAGGCAAAAAGGGCCTTGCTTAAGGACCCCTCAAAGCAGATCAAGGCGATCAGGAGCGTCATCACGCCTTACCATAAGAACGCTAAGTATTCTGTTTGGGAGCACTTAGAGTTGTTTGAACAAATGATGGAGACTTTCAATTTGAAGGACAGCCAAAGCTGTATTCAATATGTAAAGTGGACCTTCTCCCCGGAATACTCCAGTTTCTTTGCGGGGCTGGGGGACCAAAATCATTTAAGATGGTCCACCTATAAGGCGGCCATCTTGAAACATTTTTCCATTCATAGAAATCCTCAAGAGGCTCGCAAGGCAGCCTACAATTTGCAATGTGGGGAGGATCAGGCCCCACAAGAATTTGTGCAGGAGTTAAAGCGTGCTTTTGCACAGACCACAAGAAGGGTGCGCACGGATAGCAGAGAATTTATTAATACGTTTTTCCATGCCTTGCCCAAATATATCATGACCCAGCTCGTGAGGGATTTTCACGAGAAAAGATCTTTAGACTGGGTCATTGAACAGGCTACCCGGATCTATGAGGTGCAGAAACCGATAGATAGCAAAAGTAATGCCCAGAAAAACCCCAAAGCCAACAGCACCCCTGCTGCTGCCAAGGTGGCAGAGGTAAAGGTCACCCCCGTTTTGGATTTGGAGATGGGGGGGCCTAAAAACCTACCTGCACCTAATAATGCTAGGCCCAGGAGGTCCTCGGGTCAGTCACAGACAGGGAGCCAAGGAGGCAGCCCCACAAATGGGGTCCCTCGCTCTCCTGATTATGTAAGTCCCCGTTACAAGGGAAATCGACCCATCCTGGGTTATGTGTGGACTCCTCCAGCCCAAGGGGGGGATCCAGCCAAGCACCTAACCCAGGGAACTTCCCTCCAAACTTCCCACAGGAGGGCAGAAATTTACCAAACCCTGGGCAGAACTTTTTCCCCAGATATCCACCCGACTTTCAGCCCCAAAACCATCCATCCTTCTTTCCCCAATTCCCTGAGCCCAGACCACTGAATCCGGGAGAGGGGAGGCCAAGGGTGGAGGGGTACCCAAATCTTCCCAACCCGGGGTATTACCAGAGGAGGGACAGCTACCCTTCCCGGGATCAGCCCAAGGGAGAAAACAGGGCCCCGTATCAGCCTGAGCGGGTTTCCCAGTTAGAGCGCCAGGTTCAAAACCTGGCGTGGGATCTGGGTCACATACTGAGGGCTCAGCAGAACCCTCAGATGGGCGTGCCGGCGCAGAACGCACCCAACTCTGGACCTGGTGCTCCAGAACAATGACGGGGGCAGCACCCCGATAACTCACCGGTTCCCAGGGAGGAGGCACAAGGGGAAGGGGGGTGTAAAGCCTTGGAGGAAGCTTCCTTCCTCACTTGTAAACAGCCCCTGGAAACCCAGGATCCGGAAACAAAATCTCTTGCCCCTGAAAGTCTGCCTCCTAAGGAGCAGAGGGGGGGTAGGAGAAACAAAAGACCCAAACAGACTCAGTTTGAGGAGGAGGTACAGATCTTCCAATTTGAGGGAGAGGGATCCTCAGAGGATCCTGGGAAAAGGATCTTCTCCTTCAGAGAGGGGGGAACTCCTCCCAAAGAAAAATGGGTCCCTAGGGATGCAAATCCAGACTGGGGAGATGTGGAGACTGAGCTACCGCCGCCCACCATCTCATCCCAGAACCAACAGCAAGAAAATCCCCTGGTTCAAACCCATCCTGGTGACTGCCTCCAAAAAGGGGGGGGCGGCCCGGAACCGGAACCAGGGGAACCCACAATGGCTCTGATCTCCAGTTGCCAAATTTTTCTTTCAGATTCCCAAGGCTCTCCACAGAGTTCCGCCCAAATCTCTTCGCTAGCGATGTCCAAAACCAGAAAATTAGCCCACCAGTTGTCCAAAAATTTGCATTATCTGTGCCCCCTTGAGGAGAAGGAGGGAAGATATTATGCCCCGGTACAAGTACAGGGGCAGGGTACAATCTAGGCACTGGTGGACACCTGATCTCAAGCTACCCTTCTGTCCAGAAGGGCCTTTGACGAACTGAAAGCAGGAAGGGGAGGGAATTACCAAATTCCTCTCACCTCACTTCCTGGACAACTCCAGAACTTTGACGGGAAGGAAATTCCCGTCGAGGGGACGGCAGATTTGGACATTAAAATTGGGCGACACAAGTTGAAACACCCGGTCATAGTTGTGACCCCAGAGGGCACCCCTTGTTTACTAGGGAATGACCTCCTGAGAAGGTTGTCACCCCTAATAGATTGCGTAAACAAGGTCCTCTGGACCCAGACTAGCCGACCAATAAAATTAAAACAGAGTGTTAACCATGTTAGTTTAAACGGCACCTGCCACATGGTTGAACAAAAATCTGACCAAGTAGAATTTCACTTCCAGAATAGCCAAATTCCAGACGTGACAGTAATAGCAGTAGGACAACAGACTGGTGATGGGGGGTCCTCTCTATTTCTGAAAATCAACCTTCCTTCCAGTCTAAAGTGGTACTCCACGCTGGAAGGAAACACCCTGAAATTCTTTACTAATCCACAATCAGAAACTCCCACTCCTACAGTCCAGAAAGATGTGAAATCAGCTCAGAGCCTGGCTGATATTCAGCAAATTGGAGAGCAGTTGTTCATCCCTGTTCAGTTAAATGATGGGAAGGACTCTGTTCTCGCTCGAGTGTGTGTGAACAACGGGAAGAACTTCATCAGCGAAGCCATGTTCCGCCAACTCCCAAAAGATCCAGCCATTCCCACATTCAAACTGATAGACAAATGGGAAATGGACCTGGAAGCACCTAATTCCAAACATCTCCTGCCAAGCAGGTGTATGCTCAAAATCTCCATTGGCAACAAGAGCATAGTCCACAATTGTTGGGTCGTGCGAGACGCCCCTGCCGCCTTTTACTTAGGCAGTGACATTCTCAATCGCTTTGCCATTAGTTTGGACCTAATAAACTTCAAAGCTTGGTCCCGATTAGCGGATAATCCCATGGGCTTTGATGATCCAGAAAAAGCATTTAGGTCAGCTCAATTGCTACCTTATGCAGTTGAAATTCAGATCAAAGAGGAAGTCACCATCCCAGAAAGGACCCGACAATTCTCCCTGGAAGTGAAAGTTAAAAGGGGACCAGAGTTGAAAAACCCTGATGCTTACATACATCTAAATGCTTCTCTCCAACAGCAAGGGTTAGGGGTAAACCCTACACCATTAGTCAACATAGAACATGACACCATTCTAATAGAGGTTGATAACAGCGACTTAAAGAGTATTACTCTAGCCGCAGGCACCATTATTGGAATGGCGGTTGATGACCGACATTTTTCCATCGACTTAGTAAATGAACTGTTAGGACCAATCCCCAAGGACTGTTTTGACAGTGACAGTGAGGACAAAACAACACCAGACAGGATTTTTACCCGGCATGGGGGGAACTTCCTGGTGTACACTTCCTGCCCCTATGGTAAGGAAGATGTGACTTGTGACTTCAGGAGGGAGGAGGTGATTTTCCAAGTCCATGAGGGCTGCCTTTTCCACCTGAAGCCTCCAGTCCAAATCAGCACTCTGACCAGGGACTTCTCCACCCAGCTGGAGGAGGCCGCTGAGATAGCCAAACCAGAAGTCTTTCCAGGCTTCAGGCAGATGGTGGAAGAGAGAGTCAACCTAGCTGATGCCTGTGTGACTCTGGAACAAAAGCAAAAGTTGAAACAAGTTTTCTTGGATTTCCAAGATCTCTTTGCGGTAGACTCATATGACTGTGGTCGCACTGACATCCACACAACAACAATCCCCACGGACCCTGGCATGACTCCTGTGTTTGTGAAGCAATATCGCTTGCCTCTCGCATCAATGGAGTCCCTTACTGAAATAATTAAGAACCTTGAGTCCAGGGGAATAATCCGTCCAGTCCACACCACCTTCAATAACCCGGTGCTGGGAATATTGAAGCCGAACGGCCAGTGGAGACCCTGTGCCGACCTCAGGGAGCTCAACAAACGGGTCCATACTTCCCGACATTGACCAAGGGCTGGCCCAGATTCAGGGGTCACAGGTATTCACTGCAATAGACCTGACCAATGGATACTGGACTGTGCCTGTCAGCAGGGAGGACCAATACAAACTGGCTTTTACCTTTGGGGGCCAGCAGTATACATGGACCCGGACTCCCTTCGGATACCTCAACTCCGGCAATGAATTTAACATTTTCCTACATAAGGCCATGCCCGACCTGGGTGCGAGGGGTAACCTGGCTTATGTAGATGATGTCCTCATCAAAAGTTGATCTGTGGAGGAACACATAGCGGAGATCCGTTATGTTCTGACGCAGTTGAGGGCCGCCGGAGCAAAACTTTCCTTTCAGAAAGCACAGTGGTGTAGAACCCGTGTTAATTTCTTGGGGCATGAGATTACTCCTCAGGGTCTCTGTCCCCAGGAAAAGAAAGTGGAAGCACTTCAGAAACTGAAAGACCCCACAACTCTGCGGGAACTAAGGAGCCTCCTTGGACTGACCAATTACAGCAGAAAGTTCATTGAGGGCTACGCAGAGATCACCAGACCCCTGATTCATCTCCTGAAGGGGGGGGTCAAGTGGGAATGGGGTCCAGAACAAGCCGAGGCAGTAAGACAACTCAAAAGAAGCCTCTCACAAGCGCCCTGCCTAGCTTACCCTGTCAGAAACAAGGAGTTCTTCCTGGAGACGCGGTTCTCTAATACGTGCTTGACGGCAGTATTATACCAAAAGCATGACAAGGTCAATAAAGTAATCTCCTATGCGAGCAAAACTTTATCCTCTGTGGAGGAAAAATTCAACGATTGTGAGAAGGCACTCCTGGCAACGGTGTGGGCATTGAAAAATTACCGCCCGTTTATCCAGGGGGAACACATCATAGTGGAGACTCCACACCAGCCTCTGCAATATCTCCAAAGTGACAGAATCCGGGCCGGAAATGTGAGTAATTCCCGAATTACTTCCTGGATTCTGTCAATGCAAGGCTTTCCTGTGGAGGTCAGATATGGCCAAAACAAGAAGAGTCCCCTCGCGCAAGGTCTGGCTGACTTGCATGATTGTGCCAGAGAAAACTGTCTCGAGGACGAAAGTCTAAAAATACAGGACAACACAGAGGCATACCTTAATTCCCCACACAAAGTCTTTGAAGAGGACAAGTGTGAGGGAATGCCCACTGTCTATGTGGATGGATGCTCTTACCATGTTGACAACGACGGGGAGAAAGAACTGGTGGCTGGCGTAGGGAATGCATGGGTGAATGAGTCCCCAGAACCCTCCGCTGGATACAAAATTGGTCCCCGAAGTAGTCAGGTGGCAGAATTGATGGCTGTGCATCAGGCCATCCTCACTGCTGTCCAGCATCAACTCCACGAGCTGGTCATAATCACAGATTCGGATTATGTACGGAACGGGTTCGTGGAGCACCTGGTTAATTGGAAAACCAGAGGCATGTTATGTGCTAACAACAAACCCTTGAAACATGGGAAGTTGATCCAAAACATTGATGATCTGGTCACCTCGAAGGGAATGACCATCTATTGGAAAAAGATCAAGGGTCATTCCAAAGTAGAGGGACCAGACAAAACTGGAAATGACTTAGCTGATCAGCTGGCCAAAACCGGGGCCATCCAAGGGGATCTAATTGAGATTGAGTCCCTGTTGTGGGAAATCCAGGTCACTGCTATCACTAGGTCCCAGACAAATGCTCACAACGACCTTTCAATTGCACAATGGAGTAAGGAGACCCCTGATGCTGATTTGATTACAGCTCAGAAGGGGGATCCAGTTATTGGTAAGTTTTACCAACACCTTGAGGACCCTGAGAACTTTCCCCTGACGGATACCGATTACATTGGGAAAGAGGACCTAAGAGTGTTGATGAAATGTCCAAAAATGTTCCGGATCCAAGACGGTTTGCTGGTAAGGAAATCCAAAGCTGGCCACGATCAGTGGGTGGTTCCTACCTCATTCCGAAGCTTGATGTTAAGTCACGCCCATGATGCGGCCACCGCCGGTCATAGGGGGTTTCACACAACATTGGTAATCTTAAGAGAGGTTGCATACTGGCCACACATGGGGCAGGACCTCGACCAATACTTGAAGGGGTGTCTTGTGTGTGCACAATTTCAGCCATCATCCCTCACGCACCGCGCGCCTCTCCAAAAGCGGGGGATGACACTGCCATGGTCAGATTTACAAATCGACTTTGTAGGCCCTGTGATTCGCTCTGCTAGGGGGAATAAGTACATGTTGACTGTGACATGCTTGTTTACCAAGTGGGTGGAATGTCTCCCAGCCCCAAACTGCAAGGCAGAAACGGCAGCTGCCTTGATGATTAACCACATCTTTTCCCGTTTTGGTCTACCTCAAAGGATTGAGTCAGACAGAGGTAGCCACTTCACCAGTGAAGTAATGACAAAGATGTGGGAGATACTGGGGGTCAAGAGAAAGCTACACATTGCTTACCGGCCAGCTTCTTCTGGGGCAGTAGAGAGATATAACTGGACAATTGTGAGCATCTTAAAAAAGTTTGTGGCAGATTCTGGGCCAAGTTGGGATATCCGATTACCTCTGGTCCTAATGGCCATCAGATCTACCCCTTCATCTGCAACCAAAATGTCACCATTTGAGTTGATGACTGGGCGCAAGATGGTGCTTCCTCAGCATTTGCTCTACAGGACCCAAGAGCAGACACTGATAAATGCCTCCACTACTCATGAGTATGTGGAGAATTTAAGGAAACACCTTCAACATGCTTTTGCTTATGCTCAGCGGAATCTAGAAAGATCGGCTGATAGCATGAAGACCCATTATGACCTGAAAACTTCCAGGAAGGAATATCAGGTGGGAGACCGGGTCTATCTATACAACTTCCAAAGGAACCAGGCCAAGCAGCGCAAATTTTTGCCTACATGGAAGGGACCCTTTGAGATCATCGACAAGATCTCCCCTGTGGCCTACAAAATCCACATCCCCAAAGGTCCTTTGGCAGCGGGGGAAGACAAGTGGGTCCATATAAACCAGTTGAAATGTTGCCATCCCAGGCACGCTCTGCAACAACTGGAGGAATCCTCTGGAATCCTAGCGGGTACTGTCTCAGACTAATTCAGTTCCAATCATAAAACATACCACATCTAGTCTCTAAAATATTGTGATTTGCATGAAACTGTCTCTTAGTTATACTGTTTTTTTTCAAAATAAGAATGTAATGTTTCGTTATGATGAAATGCATATGCTGCCCCACTATCTCAACATTGGTGGAAAAACGTCTATGAGTAGGTATTGCCGCTCTTCCTTTGTCGTCCTAGGAGAAAGAAGACCTTGAGACTGGCCAAGGAGGACGATCCGGAGACCGGGAGCAGAGACGCAATGGGCTCGGGGTACCGCCCAATATTCCCATCAGGACCGACGAGGCGAACCCATCGATCAGTACCGGATGGAGAAGAAGATGCTGAACTGTGCCATCTACAGAATTGGAAGAAGATTATGCGGACAGACCGGTGCGTGGGTCAAAACCCTTGTGCACCCGACTCCCCATTGACTCAAATTCAAAGTGCAGTCGGGCGGGGGGGCTTGTTGGGTGTCTTGACCCACATGCAAGCTATCATGCTACAACAATTGGTGCTGTGGGCTTAGAAAGTTCAAGATGGCGGAAAACCCACATGTGCGCCGAAATCCAGGAAAGCTGCGCAGTTTGGGCGCACACCAAAATGGTTGCCTCACTTGCCACCCACCAATGCGAGAATGATAGGCCGGGGTGCCATGAGGGAAATGGGTTGCCAAAGGAAAAACAGTAACGCCGGTTAGCTTCAAAGCACTTTAAAACCACCCTGTGTTTCTCTGAAGGCAGGCTCAAAATGTCTATTTTAAACATTGCAACACATCTAAAAACTCACTGGACACCAGCAGACATTTGGTAGAATGGAGTGTTGTGTGCCTACAAAATCTGGGAAATGAAGAGCCCAAAACAATGCTTATAACAAAACTGCTATGGAGTCAGCAGTTTAAGTTGCACTGGATTTAAAGACACTAAAATCGAAAATGTTTAGATTAAATGAGTGACCTATGTTTGGTGTCACATGCCTTTGTAACTGTTGAAATGTCATAGTTTTGCACTTAGAATCAGCATTCTAGCTGCATGTGTAAAATTGCAAGTTAATTTAAAAAGCAACAAAAAAAAAACATGACAGTTAGCTGAAAGTCTGGCTTAAGGAACTTGATTTTGCTTGACAGCTACCCCCATCAGGAGTGAAACTTGAGTCACAACTGTGTTCCCAGGCCTATCTGCCTTTTGCTGGCCACACTAAGGATATACCATCTCTCTGATAATTGAATTAAGGGGAGCCCCCTACAGAATACAGGAGCTCTGAACAATGTAACCCCCTTCACCCAGGCAGATGGTTTATGGCAGGAGTCGTAAATGGTCGTAAAAAGTGGCTTCCTCCTGAAGGAAAGGGGAGGAGCACTGCCTGTGAGAGCAAGCTGGCTTGGCAGAACTGGAAAAACCAGAAATTCAACCTTGTGCTGAGGGTAAACCACACCCCTTTGGAGCCAGAACATAACTTTAAAAAGATGGATCATTCATAGAGCGGACATGTGAAAATTTTATAAATGATACCATAATTCTTGTGATTTTTCTGCCCACAGTTTAAGAGGTTTTTAGAACCGGTGGTATGTTCAGGGGGGTTTTAGCGGAAAAGTGGATATTACTCTAAATGTATGCATGTTAAAAATCTGAAACTTCATCAATTAATGTCCCTACTCCCTGCGCAAGTGGGGTCAATGTCAGAAATGGCAAAATCAGTTAAAAAGTGAAATATGTGCCATTTCTGAATGCAAGCCCCCAGGAAGAGCAAAGTTTGGACAGGGTATATCTCCTGTGATATGTGATGTGTGCATGTAATTTTAAACCAATGTTTACCTGTGCAAATATGTCTTTTGTTATCAAATCTAGATTTGTGTGCAAGTTGACAGGAGGAGTGGACTCTCTGCAGGCTGTAAAATGACATCACTCTGACACAACTTAGCTCCCCCAATCAAATGAGAAATGGAAGTTTGACCAATTAGAAGCTGAGAGAGAGGTAGGGTCAGTGATGCTAGAACACACCCACATTCAAAACACATAAAAGCAGACAGTCAGGACAGATAGGGACTTTCAAATCCATTTGCAGCTGGAAGCTCTGCCGGGAAAATCCATACTTTACCTCCATCAATCTCCAGAGAAAGCTGTGCAGAAAGATCCAGACTTTAAATCCCTCAATCTTCAGAATCCAGAGAGAGAGCAGACCCAGATCACTGTGAAGTGCAGAGACCAGAGTCCCGTCTAAAACCTGACCAGATCCATGGCGAGGCCCATTTCACTCAAGAATATAGTGTGAGTACCTAGAAAACTGTGCAGAACCAATCTCCTAGTTAAAATAATATAATTCAATCTAGCTTAATCTAAGTAGAACTGTCTCCTAACTGTCACCTGTCATTTGCATAGCTGTCACCTGTCATTTTCTAGTTGCAAGCTGCACTTGTCTTTTTGAACTTTAACATTTCAAATCTGAAAAACGACCTTTATTTAATCGCTCATATCTCTGTGACCGTTTGTGCTAGAGACTTGCAGTAACTTTCATTTGGAAGCTGAGATCCTAGGCTTTCCTAGGACCCCAAAACGATAGTGATAGTCCTTGTAGTTCTTCTGTAATAGCGCCCGGCGCATTCGCGAATTTTACCGCGATTTGCAAATTTCTCCAAGTGTAAAAAAAATCTGCTGCTGCTTGCCTTCCATTTGCCAGAAATTCGTTTAACCTGCTAATCATTCCTGAATCATTGCAAGAGTGAGCCTGGACTAATATTAACTAGATACCACTCACCCTGAACCTCTGAAAGGGAATTAAAAGCATTTCCAGCATATTTCTCATCCATTGCTAGCACATATAAAAGCATTTGGGCCTGTGTTTTCAAAACTCCTATCTGTTTTCTTTAAGCGTGCTTGGGGGGGATTGAACTGAATTACATTGATTGCATTTCTGAGAACTGTGTGCTTTCCTTCCATTTCCTTGCATTGCATAAAAGGGGGGGTGAATTGCCAGAGAAAAGTGATTACATTGTTTTGTTGAAATCATATTGAGTATTTTCTATACTGCATTTCATTCATTCAACCTTGCATTTCCTTGAACCCTACAAAACATTCTCTTCCACATTATTCTTCTGTCCCTATTTACCAGTGTGCTATCTTATCCATTTCATGTCAACTCCTTAGTGATTATAAAGAAGTGTGCTAGTGCCAGATTCTCCGTTGTTAATCTTTATCATATCAGATTAAGTGTGATATTCAATTATTAATTTATTATAAAGTGTGATAGATATATATTGCTTTACTTCTCAAATAAACCTTTTAATTTGCAAAACAGAACTACTTCTTGGCTCAGTGGGGTCAGGAGGATTCCAAGAGAGGGGTGTTATATAGGGGTAGTCATCCAGAACGCATGAACTGGACATAAAGATATATCAATAAGGGTTTTCATTCAGTATTCTAGACTAGGCGTTGACTTGGCTGTAGTGCTGAATTGAATCCTCTTACAAATTGGGGGCTCGGGCCGGACGTTTGGGTTAGAATACCACTTGTGCAGCTTAATACAGCGTGCCAGCTGACCAGATACACATATCCAGTCGGATCACCACGCTGCATTACGCTGTGAAGCATTCCTCAAAAGGGACACTCCAAGAAAAGTTCTGTTCTGCAAAAATAAAATACAAACTTCTGTAAGTCAGGACAGAGACCAATCTCTAGAATGACGACCTTGGTAGATATGAAAATAGCCAGAGAGCACTTCTTACATAAACTATTTGTGAGAGGTGAATGGGCTGAGCAGGGCCAGGATGCCTGGTTGCAGGCCATCACGCGACAGGTCACTGAAACAGGGTCAGACTTATGAAGAGATCAGGGTCCATTACATGTGGCCCTGAGTGAACTATTTATGGCTCCTAAGGCCAAAGATGAACACGACAAGATTGTTAGGATAGCGGCATATTTATATTTATATATGGGAGCCATACAGAATAAATGTGCTGAAGGCCATGATCTGGCAAAAAGACAACAGATGGCGTTAGAGAAGGCCCAATCTGATCTGGACTCTTCTGAGCAAAGGCTGCACAGGAGCCAGGAGTCAGAAAATGAGACCAGGCAGTACATCACTAAAATAAAGGAGGATATGGATGTGCTGCAAAAGGAAAAGTCAGAACAGGATACCAGATTTCTGGCCTTGCAGAAGGAACACCAAGAAGGTTTGGACTCCCTACTGCAAAGCCAGAAAAAGCTGGAGCAACAACTGGACTTCAACAGGGTATGTGCTGAGCAGGTAGTCACCCTGCAAGGCCACCTAGATAGAGTGAAGGCAGAGAGCAACAAACTAATTCTGAAAGACCTGGATACCCAGGCAGAGTTTGATCAGGAGCGCCAGAAAGCTGGTGCCTTCCAAAGGCAAAGGGACGACCTGGCAGCACAGATGCAGGCTCTCAGTCAGGAAAGAGACACCATAGGCCAGGAAGTCTGCCATTTAAAAAGGAAAATGGAAGAAAATCACCTGGCCCTCCAGGGGCTGGGTGACCTCCAAAAAGAAAACCAGAACTTGTTAGAGCACACCAGGAGGGTGGAAGAGGCTCTGGCAAGAAAGGAGCAGGCCAATAGGGACACAGCTCAGGAGGTAAACCTCCTGCAGCAAAGACTGGCCCAGTTCTCCAGGACCAACCAGGAAGCACAGAGGGAAAATGAGGCTCTCTGCCAGCACAATGAGAGGCTCCAGCAACAGGTAGCGATGCAGGAGAAACTGATAGAGTCGAGTAAGGCCTTAACAGAGGAACTGAAAGCACAAATGCAGGCTCTTGCATTGCAACAGGGAGCAGGGGCGGATAGAGATGAGGTCCGCTGGGAAAGAGAGATTCCTGACCATAACCGCAGGAGCCCTAACACCAGGGGCCTTCATCTCCCCCAGTCCCTGGACTCTACCACCCCCATGTCCCCTGGCGCACATGAGCACAGGGCCACAGGGATGGCAGATTACTATCCAGCTAAGAGTATGGGGCTCATAGGCCAGTACCACTCAGGAATGGAGGGGTGGGCATCCGGGTATGGGCACCCAAGTACAGTACAGTTCAATGGGGAACCCCAGGAGAGTAGGCCCATTAAGGGCATCCTGAAAACCTCTGCCCAGTTAGGTCAGTGGAGGGGGTACCCATCAAATCCTGGCAGCAAGGAGGAATCTGAAGACTCCTCTGAACTGCGCAGGACACAGGAGACCAGGTCCCCACATTCTGCCAGCCATTCCCAGGCTCGCAGAATCCGGGAAAACCTGGAAGAACAGACGGGAACCTCTGGGAGCAGTGCCTCTGAGTCCGAGGACGAATGGACAAGGGTTACCCGAACCAAAAAGGCCAATAAGGCAAAAAGGGCCTTGCTTAAGGACCCCTTAAAGCAGATTAAGGCGATCAGGAGCGTCATCACGCCTTACCATAAGAACGCTAAGTATTCTGTTTGGGAGCACTTAGAGTTGTTTGAACAAATGATGGAGACTTTCCATTTGAAGGACAGCCAAAGCTGTATTCAATATGTAAAGTGGACCTTCTCCCCGGAATACTCCAGTTTCTTTGCGGGGCTGGGGGACCAAAATCATTTAAGATGGTCCACCTATAAGGCGGCCATCTTGAAACATTTTTCCATTCATAGAAATCCTCAAGAGGCTCGCAAGGCAGCCTACAATTTGCAATGTGGGGAGGATCAGGCCCCACAAGAATTTGTGCAGGAGTTAAAGCGTGCTTTTGCACAGACCACAAGAAGGGTGCGCACGGATAGCAGAGAATTTATTAATACGTTTTTCCATGCCTTGCCCAAATATATCATGACCCAGCTCGTGAGGGATTTTCACGAGAAAAGATCTTTAGACTGGGTCATTGAACAGGCTACCCGGATCTATGAGGTGCAGAAACCGATAGATAGCAAAAGTAATGCCCAGAAAAACCCCAAAGCCAACAGCACCCCTGCTGCTGCCAAGGTGGCAGAGGTAAAGGTCACCCCCGTTTTGGATTTGGAGATGGGGGGGCCTAAAAACCTACCTGCACCTAATAATGCTAGGCCCAGGAGGTCCTCGGGTCAGTCACAGACAGGGAGCCAAGGAGGCAGCCCCACAAATGGGGTCCCTCGCTCTCCTGATTATGTAAGTCCCCGTTACAAGGGAAATCGACCCATCCTGGGTTATGTGTGGACTCCTCCAGCCCAAGGGGGGGATCCAGCCAAGCACCTAACCCAGGGAACTTCCCTCCAAACTTCCCACAGGAGGGCAGAAATTTACCAAACCCTGGGCAGAACTTTTTCCCCAGATATCCACCCGACTTTCAGCCCCAAAACCATCCATCCTTCTTTCCCCAATTCCCTGAGCCCAGACCACTGAATCCGGGAGAGGGGAGGCCAAGGGTGGAGGGGTACCCAAATCTTCCCAACCCGGGGTATTACCAGAGGAGGGACAGCTACCCTTCCCGGGATCAGCCCAAGGGAGAAAACAGGGCCCCGTATCAGCCTGAGCGGGTTTCCCAGTTAGAGCGCCAGGTTCAAAACCTGGCGTGGGATCTGGGTCACATACTGAGGGCTCAGCAGAACCCTCAGATGGGCGTGCCGGCGCAGAACGCACCCAACTCTGGACCTGGTGCTCCAGAACAATGACGGGGGCAGCACCCCGATAACTCACCGGTTCCCAGGGAGGAGGCACAAGGGGAAGGGGGGTGTAAAGCCTTGGAGGAAGCTTCCTTCCTCACTTGTAAACAGCCCCTGGAAACCCAGGAACCGGAAACAAAATCTCTTGCCCCTGAAAGTCTGCCTCCTAAGGAGCAGAGGGGGGGTAGGAGAAACAAAAGACCCAAACAGACTCAGTTTGAGGAGGAGGTACAGATCTTCCAATTTGAGGGAGAGGGATCCTCAGAGGATCCTGGGAAAAGGATCTTCTCCTTCAGAGAGGGGGGAACTCCTCCCAAAGAAAAATGGGTCCCTAGGGATGCAAATCCAGACTGGGGAGATGTGGAGACTGAGCTACCGCCGCCCACCATCTCATCCCAGAACCAACAGCAAGAAAATCCCCTGGTTCAAACCCATCCTGGTGACTGCCTCCAAAAAGGGGGGGGCGGCCCGGAACCGGAACCAGGGGAACCCACAATGGCTCTGATCTCCAGTTGCCAAATTTTTCTTTCAGATTCCCAAGGCTCTCCACAGAGTTCCGCCCAAATCTCTTCGCTAGCGATGTCCAAAACCAGAAAATTAGCCCACCAGTTGTCCAAAAATTTGCATTATCTGTGCCCCCTTGAGGAGAAGGAGGGAAGATATTATGCCCCGGTACAAGTACAGGGGCAGGGTACAATCTTGGCACTGGTGGACACCTGATCTAAAGCTACCCTTCTGTCCAGAAGGGCCTTTGACGAACTGAAAGCAGGAAGGGGAGGGAATTACCAAATTCCTCTCACCTCACTTCCTGGACAACTCCAGAACTTTGACGGGAAGGAAATTCCCGTCGAGGGGACGGCAGATTTGGACATTAAAATTGGGCGACACAAGTTGAAACACCCGGTCATAGTTGTGACCCCAGAGGGCACCCCTTGTTTACTAGGGAATGACCTCCTGAGAAGGTTGTCACCCCTAATAGATTGCGTAAACAAGGTCCTCTGGACCCAGACTAGCCGACCAATAAAATTAAAACAGAGTGTTAACCATGTTAGTTTAAACGGCACCTGCCACATGGTTGAACAAAAATCTGACCAAGTAGAATTTCACTTCCAGAATAGCCAAATTCCAGACGTGACAGTAATAGCAGTAGGACAACAGACTGGTGATGGGGGGTCCTCTCTATTTCTGAAAATCAACCTTCCTTCCAGTCTAAAGTGGTACTCCACGCTGGAAGGAAACACCCTGAAATTCTTTACTAATCCACAATCAGAAACTCCCACTCCTACAGTCCAGAAAGATGTGAAATCAGCTCAGAGCCTGGCTGATATTCAGCAAATTGGAGAGCAGTTGTTCATCCCTGTTCAGTTAAATGATGGGAAGGACTCTGTTCTCGCTCGAGTGTGTGTGAACAACGGGAAGAACTTCATCAGCGAAGCCATGTTCCGCCAACTCCCAAAAGATCCAGCCATTCCCACATTCAAACTGATAGACAAATGGGAAATGGACCTGGAAGCACCTAATTCCAAACATCTCCTGCCAAGCAGGTGTATGCTCAAAATCTCCATTGGCAACAAGAGCATAGTCCACAATTGTTGGGTCGTGCGAGACGTCCCTGCCGCCTTTTACTTAGGCAGTGACATTCTCAATCGCTTTGCCATTAGTTTGGACCTAATAAACTTCAAAGCTTGGTCCCGATTAGCGGATAATCCCATGGGCTTTGATGATCCAGAAAAAGCATTTAGGTCAGCTCAATTGCTACCTTATGCAGTTGAAATTCAGATCAAAGAGGAAGTCACCATCCCAGAAAGGACCCGACAATTCTCCCTGGAAGTGAAAGTTAAAAGGGGACCAGAGTTGAAAATCCCTGATGCTTACATACATCTAAATGCTTCTCTCCAACAGCAAGGGTTAGGGGTAAACCCTACACCATTAGTCAACATAGAACATGACACCATTCTAATAGAGGTTGATAACAGCGACTTAAAGAGTATTACTCTAGCCGCAGGCACCATTATTGGAATGGCGGTTGATGACCGACATTTTTCCATCGACTTAGTAAATGAACTGTTAGGACCAATCCCCAAGGACTGTTTTGACAGTGACAGTGAGGACAAAACAACACCAGACAGGATTTTTACCCGGCATGGGGGGAACTTCCTGGTGTACACTTCCTGCCCCTATGGTAAGGAAGATGTGACTTGTGACTTCAGGAGGGAGGAGGTGATTTTCCAAGTCCATGAGGGCTGCCTTTTCCACCTGAAGCCTCCAGTCCAAATCAGCACTCTGACCAGGGACTTCTCCACCTAGCTGGAGGAGGCCGCTGAGATAGCCAAACCAGAAGTCTTTCCAGGCTTCAGGCAGATGGTGGAAGAGAGAGTCAACCTAGCTGATGCCTGTGTGACTCTGGAACAAAAGCAAAAGTTGAAACAAGTTTTCTTGGATTTCCAAGATCTCTTTGCGGTAGACTCATATGACTGTGGTCGCACTGACATCCACACAACAACAATCCCCACGGACCCTGGCATGACTCCTGTGTTTGTGAAGCAATATCGCTTGCCTCTCGCATCAATGGAGTCCCTTACTGAAATAATTAAGAACCTTGAGTCCAGGGGAATAATCCGTCCAGTCCACACCACCTTCAATAACCCGGTGCTGGGAATATTGAAGCCGAACGGCCAGTGGAGACCCTGTGCCGACCTCAGGGAGCTCAACAAACGGGTCCATACTTCCCGATGGCCTCTTCCCTACATTGACCAAGGGCTGGCCCAGATTCAGGGGTCACAGGTATTCACTGCAATAGACCTGACCAATGGATACTGGACTGTGCCTGTCAGCAGGGAGGACCAATACAAACTGGCTTTTACCTTTGGGGGCCAGCAGTATACATGGACCCGGACTCCCTTCGGATACCTCAACTCCGGCAATGAATTTAACATTTTCCTACATAAGGCCATGCCCGACCTGGGTGAGAGGGGTAACCTGGCTTATGTAGATGATGTCCTCATCAAAAGTTGATCTGTGGAGGAACACATAGCGGAGATCCGTTATGTTCTGACGCAGTTGAGGGCCGCCGGAGCAAAACTTTCCTTTCAGAAAGCACAGTGGTGTAGAACCCGTGTTAATTTCTTGGGGCATGAGATTACTCCTCAGGGTCTCTGTCCCCAGGAAAAGAAAGTGGAAGCACTTCAGAAACTGAAAGACCCCACAACTCTGCTGGAACTAAGGAGCCTCCTTGGACTGACCAATTACAGCAGAAAGTTCATTGAGGGCTACGCAGAGATCACCAGACCCCTGATTCATCTCCTGAAGGGGGGGGTCAAGTGGGAATGGGGTCCAGAACAAGCCGAGGCAGTAAGACAACTCAAAAGAAGCCTCTCACAAGAGCCCTGCCTAGCTTACCCTGTCAGAAACAAGGAGTTTTTCCTGGAGACGCGGTTCTCTAATACGTGCTTGACGGCAGTATTATACCAAAAGCATGACAAGGTCAATAAAGTAATCTCCTATGCGAGCAAAACTTTATCCTCTGTGGAGGAAAAATTCAACGATTGTGAGAAGGCACTCCTGGCAACGGTGTGGGCATTGAAAAATTACCGCCCGTTTATCCAGGGGGAACACATCATAGTGGAGACTCCACACCAGCCTCTGCAATATCTCCAAAGTGACAGAATCCGGGCCGGAAATGTGAGTAATTCCCGAATTACTTCCTGGATTCTGTCAATGCAAGGCTTTCCTGTGGAGGTCAGATATGGCCAAAACAAGAAGAGTCCCCTCGCGCAAGGTCTGGCTGACTTGCATGATTGTGCCAGAGAAAACTGTCTCGAGGACGAAAGTCTAAAAATACAGGACAACACAGAGGCATACCTTAATTCCCCACACAAAGTCTTTGAAGAGGACAAGTGTGAGGGAATGCCCACTGTCTATGTGGATGGATGCTCTTACCATGTTGACAACGACGGGGAGAAAGAACTGGTGGCTGGCGTAGGGAATGCATGGGTGAATGAGTCCCCAGAACCCTCCGCTGGATACAAAATTGGTCCCCGAAGTAGTCAGGTGGCAGAATTGATGGCTGTGCATCAGGCCATCCTCACTGCTGTCCAGCATCAACTCCACGAGCTGGTCATAATCACAGATTCGGATTATGTACGGAACGGGTTCGTGGAGCACCTGGTTAATTGGAAAACCAGAGGCATGTTATGTGCTAACAACAAACCCTTGAAACATGGGAAGTTGATCCAAAACATTGATGATCTGGTCACCTCGAAGGGAATGACCATCTATTGGAAAAAGATCAAGGGTCATTCCAAAGTAGAGGGACCAGACAAAACTGGAAATGACTTAGCTGATCAGCTGGCCAAAACCGGGGCCATCCAAGGGGATCTAATTGAGATTGAGTCCCTGTTGTGGGAAATCCAGGTCACTGCTATCACTAGGTCCCAGACAAATGCTCACAACGACCTTTCAATTGCACAATGGAGTAAGGAGACCCCTGATGCTGATTTGATTACAGCTCAGAAGGGGGATCCAGTTATTGGTAAGTTTTACCAACACCTTGAGGACCCTGAGAACTTTCCCCTGACGGATACCGATTACATTGGGAAAGAGGACCTAAGAGTGTTGATGAAATGTCCAAAAATGTTCCGGATCCAAGACGGTTTGCTGGTAAGGAAATCCAAAGCTGGCCACGATCAGTGGGTGGTTCCTACCTCATTCCGAAGCTTGATGTTAAGTCACGCCCATGATGCGGCCACCGCCGGTCATAGGGGGTTTCACACAACATTGGTAATCTTAAGAGAGGTTGCATACTGGCCACACATGGGGCAGGACCTCGACCAATACTTGAAGGGGTGTCTTGTGTGTGCACAATTTCAGCCATCATCCCTCACGCACCGCGCGCCTCTCCAAAAGCGGGGGATGACACTGCCATGGTCAGATTTACAAATCGACTTTGTAGGCCCTGTGATTCGCTCTGCTAGGGGGAATAAGTACATGTTGACTGTGACATGCTTGTTTACCAAGTGGGTGGAATGTCTCCCAGCCCCAAACTGCAAGGCAGAAACGGCAGCTGCCTTGATGATTAACCACATCTTTTCCCGTTTTGGTCTACCTCAAAGGATTGAGTCAGACAGAGGTAGCCACTTCACCAGTGAAGTAATGACAAAGATGTGGGAGATACTGGGGGTCAAGAGAAAGCTACACATTGCTTACCGGCCAGCTTCTTCTGGGGCAGTAGAGAGATATAACCGGACAATTGTGAGCATCTTAAAAAAGTTTGTGGCAGATTCTGGGCCAAGTTGGGATATCCGATTACCTCTGGTCCTAATGGCCATCAGATCTACCCCTTCATCTGCAACCAAAATGTCACCATTTGAGTTGATGACTGGGCGCAAGATGGTGCTTCCTCAGCATTTGCTCTACAGGACCCAAGAGCAGACACTGATAAATGCCTCCACTACTCATGAGTATGTGGAGAATTTAAGGAAACACCTTCAACATGCTTTTGCTTATGCTCAGCGGAATCTAGAAAGATCGGCTGATAGCATGAAGACCCATTATGACCTGAAAACTTCCAGGAAGGAATATCAGGTGGGAGACCGGGTCTATCTATACAACTTCCAAAGGAACCAGGCCAAGCAGCGCAAATTTTTGCCTACATGGAAGGGACCCTTTGAGATCATCGACAAGATCTCCCCTGTGGCCTACAAAATCCACATCCCCAAAGGTCCTTTGGCAGCGGGGGAAGACAAGTGGGTCCACATAAACCAGTTGAAATGTTGCCATCCCAGGCACGCTCTGCAACAACTGGAGGAATCCTCTGGAATCCTAGCGGGTACTGTCTCAGACTAATTCAGTTCCAATCATAAAACATACCACATCTAGTCTCTAAAATATTGTGATTTGCATGAAACTGTCTCTTAGTTATACTGTTTTTTTTCAAAATAAGAATGTAATGTTTCGTTATGATGAAATGCATATGCTGCCCCACTATCTCAACATTGGTGGAAAAACGTCTATGAGTAGGTATTGCCGCTCTTCCTTTGTCGTCCTAGGAGAAAGAAGACCTTGAGACTGGCCAAGGAGGACGATCCGGAGACCGGGAGCAGAGACGCAATGGGCTCGGGGTACCGCCCAATATTCCCATCAGGACCGACGAGGCGAACCCATCGATCAGTACCGGATGGAGAAGAAGATGCTGAACTGTGCCATCTACAGAATTGGAAGAAGATTATGCGGACAGACCGGTGCGTGGGTCAAAACCCTTGTGCACCCGACTCCCCATTGACTCAAATTCAAAGTGCAGTCGGGCGGGGGGGCTTGTTGGGTGTCTTGACCCACGTGCAAGCTATCATGCTACAACAATTGGTGCTGTGGGCTTAGAAAGTTCAAGATGGCGGAAAACCCACATGTGCGCCGAAATCCAGGAAAGCTGCGCAGTTTGGGCGCACACCAAAATGGTTGCCTCACTTGCCACCCACCAATGCGAGAATGATAGGCCGGGGTGCCATGAGGGAAATGGGTTGCCAAAGGAAAAACAGTAACGCCGGTTAGCTTCAAAGCGCTTTAAAACCACCCTGTGTTTCTCTGAAGGCAGGCTCAAAATGTCTATTTTAAACATTGCAACACATCTAAAAACTCACTGGACACCAGCAGACATTTGGTAGAATGGAGTGTTGTGTGCCTACAAAATCTGGGAAATGAAGAGCCCAAAACAATGCTTATAACAAAACTGCTATGGAGTCAGCAGTTTAAGTTGCACTGGATTTAAAGACACTAAAATCGAAAATGTTTAGATTAAATGAGTGACCTATGTTTGGTGTCACATGCCTTTGTAACTGTTGAAATGTCATAGTTTTGCACTTAGAATCAGCATTCTAGCTGCATGTGTAAAATTGCAAGTTAATTTAAAAAGCAACAAAAAAAAAACATGACAGTTAGCTGAAAGTCTGGTTTAAGGAACTTGATTTTGCTTGACAGCTACCCCCATCAGGAGTGAAACTTGAGTCACAACTGTGTTCCCAGGCCTATCTGCCTTTTGCTGGCCACACTAAGGATATACCATCTCTCTGATAATTGAATTAAGGGGAGCCCCCTACAGAATACAGGAGCTCTGAACAATGTAACCCCCTTCACCCAGGCAGATGGTTTATGGCAGGAGTCGTAAATGGTCGTAAAAAGTGGCTTCCTCCTGAAGGAAAGGGGAGGAGCACTGCCTGTGAGAGCAAGCTGGCTTGGCAGAACTGGAAAAACCAGAAATTCAACCTTGTGCTGAGGGTAAACCACACCCCTTTGGAGCCAGAACATAACTTTAAAAAGATGGATCATTCATAGAGCGGACATGTGAAAATTTTATAAATGATACCATAATTCTTGTGATTTTTCTGCCCACAGTTTAAGAGGTTTTTAGAACCGGTGGTATGTTCAGGGGAGTTTTAGCGGAAAAGTGGATATTACTCTAAATGTATGCATGTTAAAAATCTGAAACTTCATCAATTAATGTCCCTACTCCCTGCGCAAGTGGGGTCAATGTCAGAAATGGCAAAATCAGTTAAAAAGTGAAATATGTGCCATTTCTGAATGCAAGCCCCCAGGAAGAGCAAAGTTTGGACAGGGTATATCTCCTGTGATATGTGATGTGTGCATGTAATTTTAAACCAATGTTTACCTGTGCAAATATGTCTTTTGTTATCAAATCTAGATTTGTGTGCAAGTTGACAGGAGGAGTGGACTCTCTGCAGGCTGTAAAATGACATCACTCTGACACAACTTAGCTCCCCCAATCAAATGAGAAATGGAAGTTTGACCAATTAGAAGCTGAGAGAGAGGTAGGGTCAGTGATGCTAGAACACACCCACATTCAAAACACATAAAAGCAGACAGTCAGGACAGATAGGGACTTTCAAATCCATTTGCAGCTGGAAGCTCTGCCGGGAAAATCCATACTTTACCTCCATCAATCTCCAGAGAAAGCTGTGCAGAAAGATCCAGACTTTAAATCCCTCAATCTTCAGAATCCAGAGAGAGAGCAGACCCAGATCACTGTGAAGTGCAGAGACCAGAGTCCCGTCTAAAACCTGACCAGATCCATGGCGAGGCCCATTTCACTCAAGAATATAGTGTGAGTACCTAGAAAACTGTGCAGAACCAATCTCCTAGTTAAAATAATATAATTCAATCTAGCTTAATCTAAGTAGAACTGTCTCCTAACTGTCACCTGTCATTTGCATAGCTGTCACCTGTCATTTTCTAGTTGCAAGCTGCACTTATCTTTTTGAACTTTAAAATTTCAAATCTGAAAAACGACCTTATTTTAATCGCTCATATCTCCGTGACCGTTTGTGCTAGAGACTTGCAGTAACTTTCATTTGGAAGCTGAGATCCTAGGCTTTCCTAGGACCCCAAAACGATAGTGATAGTCCTTGTAGTTCTTCTGTAATAGCGCCTGGCGCATTCGCGAATTTTTCCGCGATTTGCAAATTTCTCCACGTGTAAAAAAAATCTGCTGCTGCTTGCCTTCCATTTGCCAGAAATTCGTTTAACCTGCTAATCATTCCTGAATCATTGCAAGAGTGAGCCTGGACTAATATTAACTAGATACCACTCACCCTGAACCTCTGAAAGGGAATTAAAAGCATTTCCAGCATATTTCTCATCCATTGCTAGCACATATAAAAGCATTTGGGCCTGTGTTTTCAAAACTCCTATCTGTTTTCTTTAAGCGTGCTTGGGGGGGATTGAACTGAATTACATTGATTGCATTTCTGAGAACTGTGTGCTTTCCTTCCATTTCCTTGCATTGCATAAAAGGGGGTGTGAATTGCCAGAGAAAAGTGATTACATTGTTTTGTTGAAATCATATTGAGTATTTTCTATACTGCATTTCATTCATTCAACCTTGCATTTCCTTGAACCCTACAAAACATTCTCTTCCACATTATTCTTCTGTCCCTATTTACCAGTGTGCTATCTTATCCATTTCATGTCAACTCCTTAGTGATTATAAAGAAGTGTGCTAGTGCCAGATTCTCCGTTGTTAATCTTTATCATATCAGATTAAGTGTGATATTCAATTTTTAATTTATTATAAAGTGTGATAGATATATATTGCTTTACTTCTCAAATAAACCTTTTAATTTGCAAAACAGAACTACTTCTTGGCTCAGTGGGGTCAGGAGGATTCCAAGAGAGGGGTGTTATATAGGGGTAGTCATCCAGAACGCATGAACTGGACATAAAGATATATCAATAAGGGTTTTCATTCAGTATTCTAGACTAGGCGTTGACTTGGCTGTAGTGCTGAATTGAATCCTCTTACAACACGTACGCCAGCATGAAGCAGGCGCACGTCCTGCGCCGCATAAAAGAGTGCGCAAACAACAAACAATCTCAGACGCCAGGATGAATATACCGTTCCTATCAGCAGTGGCCGGCCCCCACTCCTGTCTCCCAGCACCCCCACCCCCCTGCATCCAGGGGCACCCTCCACCAGGCCCCCACTCCTGTCTCCCAGCACCCCCACCCCCCAGCACTGTAGGGCACCCTCCACCATGCCCCTACTCCTCTCCCCCTGCACCCCCACCCCCCTGCATCCAGGGCCACCCTCCACCAGGCCCCCACTCATGTCCCCCTGCACCCCCACCCCCCTGCATCGAGCAGCACCCTCCACCAGGCCCCCACTCATTTCCCACTGCACCCCCACCCCCCTGCATCCAAGGGCACCCTCCACTAGGCCCCCACTCCTGTCTCCCAGCACCCCCACCCCCCAGCACTGTAGGGCACCCTCCACCAGGCCCCCACTCCTGTCCCCCTGCACCCCCAACCCCCAGCAGTGCAGGGCACCCTCCACCAGGCCCCCACTCATGTCCCCCTGCACCCCTACCCCCCTGCATCCAGGGGCACCCTCCACCAGGCCCCCACTCATGTCCCCCTGCACCCCCACCCCCCTGCATCCAGGGGCACCCTCCACCAGGCCCCCACTCCTGTCTCCCAGCACCCCCACCCCCCAGCACTGTAGGACACCCTCCACCAGGCCCCCACTCCTGTCTCCCTGCACCCCCACCCCCCTGCATCCAGGGGCACCCTCCACCAGGCCCCCACTCATGTCCCCCTGCACCCCCACCCCCCTGCATCCAGGGGCACCCTCCACCAGGCCCCCACTCATGTCCCCCTGCACCCCCACCCCCCAGCACTGTAGGGCACCCTCCACCAGGCCCCCACTCTTGTCCCCCTGCGCCCCCACCCACCTGCATCCCGGGGCATCCTCCATCAGGCCCTCACTCATGTCCCCCTGCACCCCCCACCCCCCTGCATCCAGGGGCACCCTCCACCAGGCCCCCACTCCTGTCTCCCAGCACCCTCACCCTCCAGCACTGTAGGGCACCCTCCACCAGGCCCCCACTCCTGTCTCCCAGCACCCCCACCCCCCAGCCGTGCGATTTGCCTGGGTACGTGTATTCCAGGGGTGCACGGGTAGTCTCACACGCGATTCCATCAGGGTACGTGTATTATGGGTCCGCGTGAACTTCCACACGCGATACCAGCAGGGTACGTGTATTACGGGGTTTGCGGGAAGTTCCACACGCGATTGCCCTGGGTACGTGTATTTCAGGGTGCGCGGGAAGTTTCACACGCAAATTTGCAGGGTACGTGTATTTCGGTGTGCGCGTGAAGTTCCACACGCGACTGGGCCTGTGAGAGTGGGGTATGTGTATTCCAGGGGTGGGCGGGAATATTTACTCGCGACTGGGACTGGGAGAGCGTGTTACATGTATTCCTGGGGTGGGCGGGAAGATTTACACGGTCGCCTACAACGCGCCAAAAAATAATAGGTTCAATCCTGAAACACGTACGCCAGCATTGAGCAGGCGCACGTCCCGTGCAGCATAAAAGAGTGCGCAAACAACAAACAATCTCAGACGCCAGGATGAATATACCGTTCCTAGCAGCAGTGGCCGGGGGATACCGCAGGAGGAGGAGAAGGATAGTCAGGGCCAGAATCTTCACACCCAGAACCAGCCTATTTGGTATGCCTGATGACGAGGTGTATGGGAGGTACAGGTTTCCACCACACATAATATTCGACCTGGTCAGTGAGTGGGAGGATGACCTCACATCACCCACCCTGTGCTGCCAAGCACTCAGCCTCCTGGAGAAGGTCCTCAATGTACTGCACTTCTTGGCTACTGCATCATTTCAGCAGACAAGTGCCATAGTGGGGGGGGTGTCACAGGCCACGCAGTCACGGTGCCAACACCAGGTGTTGGCCATCATCACTGCACGCCCATCAGTCCGCAGGAACATATACCTGCCCATAACACCTGCTGAAAGGCAGGCTGTCAGCCAGGATTTCTACAGGGTGGCACAATTCCCCAAAGTGCTAGGTGCCATTGATTGCACCCATGTGGCTCTACGTCCCCCCAGGGCATCTGAGCACATCTATAGAAACCGCAAGCACTGGCATTCCATCAACATCCAGGTAGTATGTGATGCCAAGGGAATCGTCACCTCAGTATATGCCAACTATTAAGGGTCCACCCACGATAGCTTCATTTACAGGATGTCAACCCTAAACTGGGACATGGAAGCTGGGCGGCATGGCGATGAATGGCTGCTTGGTGACTATAAATGCCACAGCACACGCATGCATGACAGATACAGAGTAATGCCAATACCCCACTAATGATCCCCATCACCACCTCCCCAGTGGACAGTGCCTACCCTCTGAGCACACACATGATGACGCCAATTCGGAACCCCATCACGCCTCCCGAGGTAAGATACAACACAGCCCATATTGCAACACGGGGCATAGTGGAGCGCACATTCGGAGTGCTCAAGTCACGCTTTTGCTCCCTTGACCGTTCTGGTGGGCAGCTGTTATACGCTCCCCCAGTAGTGTGCAGGATCATAGTGGCAGCATGTGTCCTGCACAATGTTGCAACACGCCGGGGCCTGTCTGTGGACATGGTGGTGCCCCCACATCCCCAACCACATGCACGCCCGCTGCGCATGGGAGGGGAAAGGGCACGGGGTGAGGCAGCCCGTACGCAGCTGGTGGCTAATTACTTCACATAGAAAGCACACCCCTGTGGAGTGCACACAGCCCTTGCACATACCATCTGACAATCAATGATGACTCAATCTGACAATTCTGATGAATTAAGGGACAGTCAACTGTCAGAACCATAGCAGCCTGAGATTGTTCATCTGGAAGTTTCACAATGTGTGCATCCCTACCTACACAAACACCACCAATGCAGTGTCATCAAAAGACACACTTCCATGCAGCAAAAATGAATACCCACTTGCAAAATACAACATGAGAACAGTGCCATGTCACCCAACCCCTCCCCGGCACGGCCACAGAACACACCATGGCATGTCATGCAATGTGAGAGCAAACAAATTAATCCCCACAACATGAGCCAAGTGTCACCAACTACAGTGTCCCTAATTGAAACTGGCCACCCATGAAATGCTCACAGTAATGCAGGACCAACAACACACATTACCAAATACTTACCAATAATACCAATCACCTACACAACCTCCAACCTACCATAAACATGACAGTACTGACTCAAAAAATTGGTAGCCTCACTACCTGATAATGCCAGCACTTTGAACACTTCCAACTATACAGTGTTAGCGCCACGCAAAAGTGTAGGTGCACTGCTTACAACATGGACTCCAGTTCCAAATTAGACCGCCTTGTGAAGACATGAGAAATGGACCTGCAAATTAGGAGGATGAGATGGATGCAGAGGCACATATCAATACACCATGCAGTGTACAATACAACAACAATATGCACTAGGAATGTATACACAGTATTGACTACAGACTGCTCACACATCAAATGGGAGTCCAATGTCACCGTGTAAGTCAATGTCACTTGGGCACACCCTTTGCAAGCCCATGGAAACGGGAAGCAGGAGGGGTGTGTGTCACACAAACCCAAGCATCTGACCCAAATTCAGGACAAGCCTGCATGTGCCCAGCCACAATACAGCGTATGCCCACGAGAGCCACACAAGGCAACACACTGTCGAAAAAATCAAGAATCAAAAATCAAACAAAATAAAAAAATAAACCAAAAATGGCCATGAATGGTCCCAGGGGGTTGGGGGAGGCCACCCAGGAGGTCCGAGGACAGGGTGCACACCAAAACCCACCTGTGTGGATCTTGCGAAAAAAAAACACCTCCATGGGCTCATGGCCTGCACGGCTACCCTATTGTGGGAGAATCGCTGCTGTCGTTCTCCTCACCCTCTGCAGCTGCATCAGGAGGTGGTGGCACTATGGGAGGCTGCCCACGCAAAGCCCTAGTCTGGTCCTCCATGGCAGCAAGCATGCGGGTGTGGAAGGTCTGGTTCTGGAGGATAATTGTGTGGAGGTCTCCATGCAACAACTCACGGGATGCCCGGACCTCCGCCCTAGTTGCCTGCATCTCAGCTGAGAGCGTACGTGTGAGCCGCTCCAGCTGCTGTTCTGTCCTCGTGTTAGCTGAAGCCTCAAGCTCAACCAGAGTTGCCCTGAGCTGACGGAGTTCCACCCTCAGGGCTTACCTGTGGCCCTGGGACTCAATAGAAATGGCTTCCCGCAGAGTCTCCAGGCTGCCCGCCTGTCCCTGTTGGATCCCAACATGTCCTCCCTGTGTGACTGGCTAATGGAGTCTGTTTCCTGCTGTAGTTGTTCAATTAGCCTTTCTTGGGGGACAATGGAAGTGGCCACCCTATCCATGGCCTGAGCCATCATCTCAGTTGATGCTGCCTGTTGGTTTGCCATACCGTATATGGATTGCTCCCATGCGGTATTGCCAGGTTGCGTACGGCCACCGCGTCGGCGGGCACCACACCTGTCTGGGGCATGTGCCGGCACTGCCTGAGGCTGCAGGACTGCATTCCCCCTCTGATCTGCTGGCCCAGGAACAGGATCAGATGTAGCGGAGTGTAACCCTGCATCCGTAACGACCAAAGGCGGACCTACCAACACTGACATCCCCTTTGAGGGTTCTACCCCTGGTGCAGGTGGGTTGGACAGTACAGAATTCCTCCCAGAAACACTTACCTGCGACGGCACATAGGTCTCATCATCCGAATCGACACCTGAATAGAGCTCGGGGGAGGTGCACCCAGAGACACCCCTTGAGATGACGGTCTGCAGCAAGTGTGGGTTCTCACCCACCACCACACCACATCCCTCACTGGTGCCCGGTCAGGCCTGAGACCCCTCCTGGGTCTGCACCATCTCCACAACCCCAGCAGTATCAAGTGCGTCATCCCCTGCAAAGACATGAAAGAAAAGAAATGGGAACAGGCATTAGCACCATGGAACACAATTAGGGCTGAGAAGCAACTGAAACAGTACTTCATTGACACATGTCCCACTTGACTACAACCCTCCCATGCATGCACTGTCACTGCGTATGAAGGGGAGGCAAATGGCACACATTGATGACACCAAGATGGAAGACCAACAAATTTGCTGCATGCTGCCTAGCAGTGCCATCACACATTGGCCTGTGATTGGCATGTCCAATACACATACATGACACATGCCGTCACACAGATGGCATGTACCCTAGCCATGTCACACATGTGACAATAGGACTGAGAAATGCCTAGTGAAAGTGGTGGAAAGACAATCAGCCTGAATTAACACAGAATAACATGCAGCTATGTCGTGGCAAGATGACACTTCAAGAGCAACTGGCGTGAGGTTGGGCTGAATGTCTACTGTTGCCAGAAGGGATACTGCAACACCCAAATCCTGGTGCGCAGAATGTATTGGATGAAGCACATGGGTGACCCAAACCACTCAGGCACACACCCCCTCACCTGGCACTCAATCAGAAGCACTCACACACACACCATGCACATGGATGACACACACATGCATTTGCACTCACCGGACAATGCCTCATAATCTGGCAGGTCTCCCACGCCTTGGATCTGTTCCTCCGTGACGTAGGTCCCAGCAACATACTCATGTGGAGTGAGTTCTATGTCCTCTGCCGGAGACCCACCTCCAGTCACTAGAGTTGCGGCATGACTTGAGGCCAGCTTTTTCTTTGCCCTGCGCTTAAGGTCATTCCAGCGCTTGTAGCAATCATTAGCTGTGCGCCTCACAAATCCAAGGGCACTTATGAGTTCCGCAATGGTCTGCCAATGTGCCTGACGTTGTGCAGGTGTGGTCTTGCGTCCTGCAGTAATCACGATTTCGCTGTCATGTGCGGACACATACTCCACAAGTGCATCAAGTTCGGCCTGATTGAAGCTGGGCTTCCTTGGTGGGCTGGACTGTGTAGCCGTGTCTGGGGCATCAGCCTGTACTGGACGAGCACTCTTCTTCTTCCGCTTGGATGGTGGTGGTGATACTGAGTGTCTTACGCCGCTCTGGACACTAGGGGCAGGAGCCCCGGTGGACTGTGGACTAGGAGTGTGGGAATGAACACTCACCATGGGACTTGGTGCAGGCATTAGCTGAAGTGTGATGTAGTCAGGGGGAACGTCAGCAGGATGGACTAGGACCGACACTGTCCTGGCTGGGAGACTCAGAGCTGGGGTGGATGGAGCCGCAGCTGCCCCTGCAGCCTCCCCACCCTGCCTACTCGGGGCAGCAGATAACATAGCTGCCCCTGATCCACGTGGGCTGGTGACACCAACGTGCACCGCTACACGTGGCCTAGACCTGCTGATCTGGAAGTCATCCATGGAGTCACCCTGTGCCAGGTCTGGTGCCACAATGGGCTGGTCCAGCAAGGGCTGAGCAGGGATGGTGTCAGCCACGTTACCCTCAACCAGGGGGGGGGGCATTGGTGTCCCTGACTGGTCACCCACACATGGGGGGGTAGGGGGACCTTGCAAGTCCTGGCCACGTCCCCTACCGTATACACCACGGCCACCTCTTGTGGCTCGCCCACCTTTGCCACCCTTACTGCGTGCTCGCCTCCCAACCATGGCACTGATGTTGTTGTGCGTATGGGAGTTGCAGTAAACTATTGTCCTGGGCAATTGGGGATTAAAGGGGTAGGGTACTAGATGGAATTCGTACCCTAGTGCTCTAGCAAGGCTGTATGTGACCCCTGGGGGAAGATGACGGGTCACGCAACGCACAGGCACCCTGAAAAAGGGAGATAATGTGCACGCAACCCCTCCTAGACCACGTGCGTGGAAAAAAAACTCTGCACTACGCTATGGCACCCAGAAACACAAAAATGAACGTATGCGTGTCACACGCAGCCTAGACTGACCTCTGAAGGGGTAGGCAACACACGGGGCAAGCACAGATGTCAAATACGTGCGCGACTCACCGTCTGCCAGGAAATATCGCATGAAAAATATGCCAAAAGAAGAATTGTACGCTGTCTGAGGAGACAGGACAACAGGAGAAGTGAACGCTGTTTGAGGAAACAGGCCCAGGAAAAAGATAAGAAGAGAAAAAGCTGTCAGAGGTAACAGGGAGTACGAACTTGGAACGCCGTGAAGTAAATCGCGTGTGAACTGACAAGAAGTACAGATTTTACCCACTCGCTCTCGACGAAAAGCACGTACAAGGAAATGGCGTTCTACACGTACCTTTTAAAGATGCCCACACGTCCAGCATCACTTCCGCGTGTACGCGCTAAGGCCCCATCCTCTAATTACACGAGCTGACACTCTGACGTGCAGTCATTGGACGTGTAACATGCACCCGTGTACAGGGAAACGCCTGTGCACACACGTCACAGACGCGCATACGCGCTGGTGGCCTTTGGGCCAATGAATTCACATACATGTGCTGACGCGCTTACGCGCTAAGGCCCTTTCCTCGAATTACACGCAGACGTGCTGGATTTTCACATGCCAAATCACTCCGTATCAAGCTGCCCACGCGTAAGCACACGGAAGACCACGCTCATGCCCAGAAGGCCGAATTACTGCCCCCCAGTGCCCCGAGCACGCTCTCACCTGCCATCTGCTGCTGCCTGATTGCCTGATTGCCTGCTGCCCACGTGCCCTGCCATTTGCTGCCTGCACATCAGCCAGGGGTGCTGTTGCTGTGACCACCCCTGCTGGAACCGAAGACTTCCGACTGGGATTCCATCGCTCCACAGACCATCCCCAGGACCCAGTTGCCCACCCACTCCTGCTTCTGGGGTTGTCATGTCGGGCACTGCAACATCTGGCACCACTGACAACCCCCGGCCAGAGAGGCAGAGCGGCACCAGCTTCACTGCCACCGAAGTTGGTGTCCTGGTGGAGCAAGTCCTGGGGCAGTATGATGCCCTCTTTGGAAGTTTGTGTGCCGACAAGGAAGGACGGACTCGGATCTGGACGGACATTGTGACTGCCATCAACGCGGAGGGGGTGGCAGTCCGACTATTCCATCATGTCAAGAAGCGCTGGGCGGACTTCAGGTCCAGGACCCTCAACAAGGCCCGGCGCCTCTCGAAGGCAGCGGATGCTAAGGGGTGCCAGGGCCACTTGTCGGACGATCAGATGAGGGTCCTGGAACGCATACCCCAGCACTCCACGTCCAGGTCCTTGAGAGGCAGACCCGTCTGGAGTCAAGCTGTAAGTGTACATGCATCATGATTGTGTGCTGTGCGTGTGGTGATGTTCCAGTAGTGTGCAGGTTGCACATGTGTTTTTATGGGGCCAAGTATGGGGGGGTGTACAGGGCCGTGAGGCTAACACATGCAAGGGCAGTCATGTGTGAGACATGGATGGTGCTTGTGTGTGTAGGCTTGCATGCCAAATGCAGTTGTGTGGGCACTCATGTTTGGATGAATGTGTATGTAAGTAGGCATGCTCGTGATGTCACACATGGATGTTGTTTTCAGCTGCATGTATCAGCATGGTGTACATGTGCATGTGTGTGTATTTGACAAGGGTGTAACAGTGATGCAACATGGATGCATGTGACAGCGGGATGTGGAACCCTGATTGGCAGATGTGACATGGATGCCAATCTGAACACTGCCACAGTTGGCAGAGGTGTACACATGCATGCAAGTGTGGTGGTGTGTGTGCATGTGTAGTGCACTCCCTGTGTTGCATGTGATGTCTGGCTCACCTTTGCCTGCTCATGCTGTTGTATGTGTATGGATGGCGCTGGCTGTTGCGATATGGCTGTGGTATGGCTCATGTGTGCGAGTTGAAATGACATGTGTGTTGGCGATTGTGATGCCATGTCTGAGGTTTGCCAATGCCACTCATGTACAACTGTCATGTGTGTATGTGTCCATTGTACAGTGCCCTGATGCCTGTGTTTTATTTCTCCCTGTCTGCAGCGTCAACGGATGAAGAGGGCGGAGAAGGTGCTGTGGAGCACAGCGGCGGGGATCGCACCGCCAGCCGGAGACGCAAGGCACGGCTCCCCTCCCAGGTTGTGATCTCGTCAGGGAGTGAGGAGTCCGGTGCCGCGTCCCAGGCTGCAGCTGCCGGGGGGAGGTCCAAGAAGCGGAGGTCGGAGTTGGACTCCTCGGCAGCAGAAGGGGCAGCTGGGACCCCACAGGGCCCAACGGGGGAAGATGGCACAGAGTCATCCAGGTTGGTGGGAGGTTTGGTGGAGGAGGAGGCCGTGCAAGCGACAGAGACGGGGTCTGGAGGTGGGGATTCCACTGGTGGTAGTGGTGCAGTGCAGGAGCAGGGACAGGAGGCAGCACAGGCCACTGCAGAGGTGCCTGTGTGCAATCCTGTCCCTGATCCTGTCACTGCATCATCTTGCACCAGCAGGGATGCCTACGTCCAGACCTGTTTTCAGGCAGGGGATGAGCTCACAACAACTGGCCTTCCTCTGCCTGCCGACGTGGCTATCCAGGTACGGGTTGAGCCTGTCCTGACTGGTGTGGCATTGCGTCAACGGGCCATGCGAGGTGACCTGCAGTCTTTTCATGAGGAGACTGCACGTCATCTCGAATGGCTCGCTGACCGCGTCGGCCTACTGGGACAGGTCGCCCAGGCCGGATTCCTCCGTTTGCTGCAGCTTGCTCCGACCCCCTCCTCAACTGAACACCCTATGCGCCAGTCGTTCTCCATGCCATCTTCCCACCCATTTGTCACCTGGGTGCCCTGTGGAGCTGCCTCTGACGGTGCGGCCAGGCTGGTGGTGGAGGCATCCCTGCCACAGTCGGGAGTCGGACGTCCAGCAGGGGTGACCACATCAACGACTGCACCCCAGCCGGTGGAGGATGTGCAGGCAGCAGGAGCCAGGGCACGGGCAGAGGCAAAGCAGCAGCAGCAACAAGGTGGGAGCCATGATGTCTCGGGGCCTTCGACATCGGAGGGGCAGGCATCGGCCGGAGGGCAGGAGGACCCAGGACGGGAAGTGTCTTCCGTGTGGCAGCGGTTGGGCCACGCCATATATGCGGAGCGGCAGCGGGCGGAAGAGGCACGGCTCACGATGGTCAGGGCGGAGAACTCCATGCGGAGGGCTCTGAGACGGTCCGAGTGCCTCGAGGCAATCCGCAGGGAGTTGGAGGTGAACATGTCGTCGGCCCTGCGGACCCTCGAGGCCATGAAGGAGGACCGCCTCCGGGACATTGAGCAGGAGTTTGATGATGCCCTGGCCCGGAACATCCCGAAGTGAGCTGTCGGACTAGCCCGCTGCCCTTGTAAATAGTTCTGTAGTTAGTGTTACGTTTTCTTTGCTTTTTTTATATTTTTTGGACCTTTTGGACAATGGGCCACATTTTTGTATATAGTTATTTTTTATTAGGTAGTCTTATTGGATAGGTTTCATTTCTTCTGTTGGGATCATGGACCCTGGATTGTTTATCTGTATATAGTTGACTGTTGGGATTTTTTTTTCATTTTGATTTTACCCATGGAGCAATGGTTTTTGGTTTTAATTTTCCATTGGATTTACTTTTGTGAACTGTGACTTTGGACACCTTTCCTTTGGATTATCATTTGTGGTTTTACATTATTTTACGGACATGCTGCTTTTTGTTTTTAATTCACATTTTCGTTTGTTTCTTTTTGATTCCATTTATGTTGCTTTTAATACATATTTTTTCATCATACTTCAATGTGTAGTATCGTCTCATTGGTTTCATGCATGTCATGATATGGGTTTTGACATTCCCTGACACCCATTGTGTGTGTGTGAGGGAGATGTGTTCATTTACATACTTGCCATTGGGGTTGTATCATGTAATTGGAATTTCTAAGTGGGTGGATGCAATACTTGGGTGGGTGTTTGGCATGTGGAGGCTGCCCATAAGGGCCAGGGATCTAGATTGTGATGACGTGTTGGCTGGGGGACATGTGTGGGGGCCTGCTGGCAGGTGCCCCTGACTGGTGGGGGGTGGGGGTGCTGGGAGTCATGAGTCGGACATGAGTGGGGGCCTGGTGGAGGGTGCCCCACAGTGCTGGGGGGCGGGGGTGCAGGAGAACATGAGTTGGACATGAGTGGGGCCTGGTGGAGTGTGCCCTGCATTGCTGGGGGGTGGGGGTGCAGGGAGACATGAGTTGGACCTGAGTGGGGGCCTGCTGGCAGGTGCCCCTGACTGGTGGGGGGTGGGGGTGCAGGGAGACAGGAGTGGGGGCCTTGTGGAGGGTGCCCTGCACTGCTGGGGGGTGGGGGTGCAGGGGGACATGAGTTGGACATGAGTGGGGCCTGGTGGAGGGTGCCCTGCACTGCTGGGGGGTGGGGGTGCAGGGAGACAGGAGTGGGGGCCTGGTGGAGGGTGCCCTGCACTGCTGGGGGGTGGGGGTGCAGGGGGACAGGAGTGGGGGCCTGGTGGAGGGTGCCCTGCACTGCTGGGGTGTGGGGGTGCAGGGAGACAGGAGTGGGGGCCTGCTGGCAGGTGCCCCTGACTGGTGGGGGGGTGGGGGTGCTGGGAGACATGAGTTGGACATGAGATAGGGCCTGGTGGAGGGAGCCCCACAGTGCCGGGGGGCGGGGGTGCAGGGGGACAGGAGTGGGGGCCTGGTGGAGGGTGCCCTGCACTGCTGGGGGTGGGGGTGCAGGGAGACAGGAGTGGGGGCCTGGTGGAGGGTGCCCTGCACTGCTGGGGTGTGGGGGTTCAGGGAGACAGGAGTGGAGGCCTGATGGAGGGTGTCCCTGGATGCATGGGGTTGGGGGTGCAGGGGGACAGGAGTGCAGGCCTGGTGGAGGGTGCCCCACAGTGCTGGGGGTGGGGGTGCAGGGGGCATGAGTTGGACATGAGTGGGGGCCTGGTGGGGGTGCCACGCCGTGCTGGGAGGTGGGGGTGCAGGGGGACATGAGGTGGACCTGAGCGGGGGCCTGCTGGCAGGTGCCCCTGACTGGTGGGGGCTGGGGGTGCAGGGAGACAGGAGTGGGGGCCTGGTGGAGGGTGCCCTGCACTGCTGGGGGATGGGGGTGCTGGGAGACTTGCGTTGGTGGGCAGTGGTGCAAGGTGACATGTGGGTTGGCTGGGGGGCATGGCCATGGTGGATGGGCTGCCTGGGGGACATGTGTAGGGTAGTCCCCTGTGGTGTGGGCCGCCTGCAGGGGCCGTGCAGGGTGTAGAGTGAACAGCTGGGAGGACCCAAACGGCCGATTCACGTGTAGGACTCCACGGCACCCCCGGAATACACTTAGGCTGCTGGATTCGCATGTGGAATTTCCCGCGCACCTTGGAATACATGTACCCTGCTGAAATCGCGTGTGCAACTTCACGCGCAACCAGAAATACACGCACCACGGACAAAAGCGTGTGGAATTTCCCGCGCACCTTGGAATACACGTACCCTGCTGAAATCGCATGTGGAACTTCGCGCGCACCCCGAAATACACGTAACCAGGGCAATCGCGTGTGGAACTTCCCGCGCACCCCGAAATACACGTAACCAGGGCAATCGCATGTGGAACTTCCCGCACACCCCAAAATACACATAACCAGGGCAATCGCATGTGGAACTTCCCGCGCACCCCGGAATACACTTACCCAGGGCAATCGCGTGTGGAACTTCACGCGAACCCCGTAATACACGTACCCTGCTGATATCACGTGTGGAAGTTCACGCGGAACCATAATACACATACCCTGATGAATTTGCGTGTCAGACTACACGCGCACCCCTGAAATACACGTACCCAGGCGGATCGCACTGCTGGGGGGTGGTGGGGTGGTAGACAGGAGTGGGGGCCTGGTGGAAGGTGCCCCTGGATGCTGGGGGGGTGGAGGTGCAGGGGGACATGAGTTGGACATGAGTGGGGCCTGGTGGAGGGTGCCCTGCACTGCGGGGGAGTGGGGGTGCTGGGAGACATGAGTGGGGGCCTGGTGGACGGTGCCCCTGAATGCAGGGGGGTAGGGGTGCAGGGAGACAGGAGTGGGGGCCTGGTGGAGGGTATCCCACAGTGCTGGGGGTTGGGGTGCAGGGGGCATGAGTTGGACATGAGTGGGGGCCTGGTGGGGGTGCCACGCCATGCTGGGAGGTGGGGGTGCAGGGGGACATGAGTTGGACCTGAGCGGGGGCCTGCTGGCAGGTGCCCCTGACTGGTGGGGGCTGGGGGTGCAGGGAGACAGGAGTGAGGGCCTGGTGGAGGGTGCCCTGCACTGCTGGGGGATGGGGGTGCTGGGAGACTTGCGTTGGTGGGCAGTGGTGCAAGGTGACATGTGGGTTGGCTGGGGGGCATGGCCATGGTGGATGGGCTGCCTGGGGGACATGTGTAGGGTAGTCCCCTGTGGTGTGGGCCGCCTGCAGGGGCCGTGCAGGGTGTAGAGTGAACAGCTGGGAGGACCCAAACGGCCGATTCACGTGTAGGACTCCACGGCACCCCCGGAATACACTTAGGCTGCTGGATTCGCATGTGGAATTTCCCGCGCACCTTGGAATACATGTACCCTGCTGAAATCGCGTGTGCAACTTCACGCGCAACCAGAAATACACGCACCACGGACAATCGCGTGTGGAATTTCCCGCGCACCTTGGAATACACATACCCTGCTGAAATCGCATGTGGAACTTCCCGCGCACCCCGAAATACACGTAACCAGGGCAATCGCGTGTGGAACTTCCCGCGCACCCCGAAATACACGTAACCAGGGCAATCGCATGTGGAACTTCCCGCACACCCCAAAATACACATAACCAGGGCAATCGCATGTGGAACTTCCCGCGCACCCCGGAATACACTTACCCAGGGCAATCGCGTGTGGAACTTCACGCGAACCCCGTAATACACGTACCCTGCTGATATCACGTGTGGAAGTTCACGCGGAACCATAATACACATACCCTGATGAATTTGCGTGTCAGACTACACGCGCACCCCTGAAATACACGTACCCAGGCGGATCGCACTGCTGGGGGGTGGTGGGGTGGTAGACAGGAGTGGGGGCCTGGTGGAAGGTGCCCCTGGATGCTGGGGGGGTGGAGGTGCAGGGGGACATGAGTTGGACATGAGTGGGGCCTGGTGGAGGGTGCCCTGCACTGCGGGGGAGTGGGGGTTCAGGGAGACAGGAGTGGAGGCCTGATGGAGGGTGTCCCTGGATGCAGGGGGGTGGGGGTGCAGGGGGACAGGAGTGCAGGCCTGGTGGAGGGTGCCCCACAGTGCTGGGGGTGGGGATGCAGGGGACATGAGTTGGACCTGAGCGGGGGCCTGCTGGCAGGTGCCCCTGACTGGTGGGGGCTGGGGATGCAGGGAGACAGGAGTGGGGGCCTGGTGGAGGGTGCCCTGCACTGCTGGGGGATGGGGGTGCTGGGAGACTTGCGTTGGTGGGCAGTGGTGCAAGGTGACATGTGGGTTGGCTGGGGGGCATGGCCATGGTGGATGGGCTGCCTGGGGGACATGTATAGGGTAGTCCCCTGTGGTGTGGGCCGCCTGCAGGGGCCGTGCAGGGTGTAGAGTGAACAGCTGGGAGGACCCAAACGGCCGATTCACGTGTAGGACTCCACGGCACCCCCGGAATACACTTAGGCTGCTGGATTCGCATGTGGAATTTCCCGCGCACCTTGGAATACATGTACCCTGCTGAAATCGCGTGTGCAACTTCACGCGCAACCAGAAATACACGCACCACGGACAATCGCGTGTGGAATTTCCCGCGCACCTTGGAATACACGTACCCTGCTGAAATCGCATGTGGAACTTCCCGCGCACCCCGAAATACACGTAACCAGGGCAATCGCGTGTGGAACTTCCCGCGCACCCCGAAATACACGTAACCAAGGCAATCGCATGTGGAACTTCCCGCACACCCCAAAATACACATAACCAGGGCAATCGCATGTGGAACTTCCCGCGCACCCCGGAATACACTTACCCAGGGCAATCGCGTGTGGAACTTCACGCGAACCCCGTAATACACGTACCCTGCTGATATCACGTGTGGAAGTTCACGCGGAACCATAATACACATACCCTGATGAATTTGCGTGTCAGACTACACGCGCACCCCTGAAATACACGTACCCAGGTGGATCGCACTGCTGGGGGGTGGTGGGGTGGTAGACAGGAGTGGGGGCCTGGTGGAAGGTGCCCCTGGATGCTGGGGGGGTGGAGGTGCAGGGGGACATGAGTTGGACATGAGTGGGGCCTGGTGGAGGGTGCCCTGCACTGCGGGGGAGTGGGGGTGCTGGGAGACATGAGTGGGGGCCTGGTGGACGGTGCCCCTGAATGCAGGGGGGTAGGGGTGCAGGGAGACAGGAGTGGGGGCCTGGTGGAGGGTATCCCACAGTGCTGGGGGGTGAGGGTGCTGGGAGACATGCGTTGTTGATCAGTTGTACAAGGTGACTTGTGGGTTGGCTGGGGGGCATGCCCATGGTGGATGGGCTGCCTGTTGGACATGAGCAGGGGTGCAGGGTAGTCCCCTGTGGTGTGGGCTGCCTGCAAGGGCCATAGATGGTGTAGAGGGAACACCTGGGAGCACCCACACGGACAATTCACGTGTAGTACTCCCCGCGCACCCCTGAAATACACGTGCCCTGATGAAATCGCGTGTGATACTTCCCGTGCACCCCGGAAATACACGTACCCTGCTGAATTTGCGGGTGATACTTACCGCGCACCCCTGAAATACACGTGCCCTGATGGATTTGCGTGTATTACTTCACGCACACCTCTGATGTACATGTACCCAGGACATTCGCGTGTGAAACTTCCCGCGAACCACTGAAATACACATTCCCCGCTTGGCGTTTGCTGTTTGGCAGCCCTGTGGACTGGTCCAGGGTTAGCGCAGACATTTGCGATGAATTGGGAATTTTGATGGCTTTTCCTTGCGCAAGGGTGTTCTTGGGGGGCGTAACTGGCGCTGCTGCAGGGTCGCTGTGCCACTCTGTGCCACGGCTGGTTTTGGAGGCTAAAATCCATGAATACGCTGTGCGATGAAATGGATTTTTTCACACGCGGCTGGCACAGTGTATCGCACGGGGACACTGTGCGCCAGCCACGTGTGCCACTTTTGAACGAAATTTTATGAATTAAGATGTTTGTGTAAAGTTGTACATTGAGCTCAAACTATGCCAAAGAAAGACTTGCTATCAGAAGCCTAAGAGGTGGATACAATTCAAAACTATATTCTGAAAAGGCTTGAAGTAAGAAATTGTTTGAAGTATTTGTGAAAAATGTGAGTTATATTTTAAGGCAAGACAATTTTTAGACATTGGGTTTAGGAGTTAAAGTTTCCCACACTGTGCTTCAAACAAATTCCACACCTCTCCCTGAACAAAGGAAACTTCCCCCTGCCATTGGCTAAGAGATTGACAGGCTGTTGTGAAAGGGAACTTGGAGGGGCACCCTGGCCTGTTGCTCTCAGTGCAGACAAAGGAATCCTTGGGCTGAATAGGAATGCTAATTCGGGTGTGACTGACAACAAACTGCTGGCAGGAAGAAGACCATGTGACCTCTGAGTCAGCCCAGCTCTGGAGGCGGACCAGACTGAAATGTGGATTTAACATTGGATTAAATATATGTTTTAGAAAAATGCTTATAACAAATTGCACTGAACTGACAAAAATGTGAAACTTTGAGATTGTTAAAATGAAAAATTCGCTCACAGTTTAAGACTAAGCTGGAATCCATGCGATGTTCTGAGACTAAACCCCGGAATGTATTCATATTGTAGCTACTGTGTTCATGCTACGAACGTGAAAAATTACAGAAATGTGCCCAGATGGGATATGCATCCATGTATAAAAATTGGTGCAGAACTAACATTGAGAAACCCACCAAAAGCACGAAAAAGTTGTCATTTACGAACCAAAGCTCGTAGGAACATGGGACTTGAACAGAGACGTGCCTTAATTAATCTGTGATGTGTATATGTAATATTAACAAGTTGTGCATAGTGAGTATCCAGTCTAGAACTGTACATAACCAATCTCTTAGTTTAAAGTAACCCAATCCATCCATTTCAACCTTTCCAGAACTGCCTTATAGAATCTTTTGTCCATCCTGAATTCTTTTCATTATGTTGTCTGTGATAATTGTAGCAATAATCATCTTTGCGCTGATATTTCTCTGAAGAGGGACAAGTGTTTTGACGGACAGAGGTCAGAGCGGAGGTGCCACTGTTATGGTGGCTGCCCGTTGAGTGTCTTGCTTCTTCATAGCCCCTTAGTATAAATCCATATTGATTCCTAATCTTTAAAGCGCAATCTTTCATTTTGAAATCTTGACTTTATTTCTGAGAAATCTCTCGTCACAAAAACCTCTGTAACTTTTGAACCGCACGTCCTAGAACCAAAATGTAACGGTCATTTTGAGGCTAAGATCCTAACCCAATGACCTTCCAATTCCTTATGGTTTTTCCGCATGCGGAAAAGTTGCCGCGAATTGCAATTTAGCTCAATTTCACCACTTGTCAAAATAGCTGTTTCTTGTTTTCAACTGCTGAATTTCGTTTTCATTCTGACAATCATTCATGAATCATTGCTAGTGTTGACCTGAACCAATCCAAAGTACCTATCACTTATCCTGAATCTCCTTTAAGTGAAGTAAAATCCTTTTAGCATTTTTCCCATTCATTGCAAATCACATTCACCATAATTTTGACCTGTTTTAAATTCATACCTGTTCTCTCTAAGCTTGCTGGGGGAACTGGGATTGAATTGCATTGTTGATTAATATTCCTGAAACCTGTGTGCCGTCATTTCCACCTCTTCATATTGCATAATAGTGGGGGGAGTGAGTAATAACAGGGGGAAAGAGTGATCATAGTGTCTTTTGTGGAAATCACATAAAGTTTGTTTCTGTGTTGCAATTTTTCCTATCTTGCATTTCCTTGAACCCATACAAAGTATTCTCTGCTACCTTATCCTTCCTATTCCTACTCCAAACTGATTAAAGACATTGTTGATATTGTAATATTACTCATTGCTGCTCATTGTTCATATTCATAAGTGTGCTATTCAGATATTATTCCTATTCGTAAAAGTGTGATATATATATTGTGAAATTCTTCAAATAAACCTTTTAATTTGCAAAACAAACCTACTTCTTGGCTCAGTGAGGTCGGGGACATCCAAAGAGAGGGTCGTTACATAAGGGTTCATCATCCAGATTTAAAGAACTTTTGACATAAAATATATAAATAAGGCTTTCCATTGGGCATCCCATACTAGGCCTTGACTTAGTTGGTGTGCTGAATTGAAGTCACTTACAGTAATCCTAGTCATACCCACTTCCTTAATGCTCATGGAAATTATAACCAGGAGTGGACATTGGACAACACTTTGTGGAAGAGATCGGTTCCCCAATGTATTCTTGATATTCCCATCAATTCATCTAAAATGATCGAAGTGGACTGCAGCCTTAACCTGCTTGTAAGTGGGGGATTGGTACCCCTTCCTCCTGGGGGGTGGGGCTCAGACTCCTAAGGACACAGAGTGGTCATCACATTCTGGACTGGATCTTTAGATGTTTTGTATTATGGCTCCCAGGATCCCTGAGCATTGAATATGCTGGCCAGGGCTGATGGAAGCTGTAGAAATAACGCCTGGAGATCCAAAGTAGGTACATCCCTGGATAGATGTGGGAGGAGGGGATGTCCTCACATTAATTTGAAGTGAAAATCAGATTCACAGTAAACGATTCGACATTTTCACACAGATCCGATTTTGCAAGCGTACACAGGTTGTCTCAACCACAGGCACTGTAGATAGGACTTGTTAGAGTTAATGTTAATGTTAAAGGTATTTGTACCGTGCACCATCAACACCGGAGGGGTCCCCAGGTGCTCTGGCGGATCTGAAAAGAAGGGTGTGAAAAAGGGAGGGATTGGGGGTTAGTAGGGTGCTGTGGGAATAGGAAAGTGAGAGTTGTGGTGTCCTGTTGGCAGCTTCAGTTTGGTTTGCACCGTTCGCTGAGCTTAGGTGCGGTTTTCGGGTCTGTGTGAATTCCCATGTGCTTTTGTGCTGGGTTATGTGTTGTTAGTCTGTTGTTGCAATGCAGTGCAGTATGTGCAGATTACTGTGCAGAGAGTGGTTGTGCGAGTTTCTGTATGAAAAGTGTGTGCAGAAAGTTGAGGTTTAGAATTGGGTCAGCAGGTTTTCCTTACCTCTTTATCTTTGTGTTTTTGCACTCAAAATCTGTGATTATCCTGTTTTATTGGGATTGTTGTTTGGCCGCCTAGTTGGTATTGACGATAAGGAGTGGCATTTTCCTCTGCATTACTCTAGTGGTATGTGTACTTGGCTGATGCAGGCATGTTTCCCCAGCCCTGTTTTGGCGAACTATAGATTAGAGGATTCTGTCTCTCCATGCACATCCTGTGTGGGAACCTTACCTAGCTAGGTTTCCTCGGTGGACCAGCGGTATGTGGGCAAGGGTGGTTGGGGCATCCCCCCACCCTCTGATTAGGAAGATTAAGTAGGGGTCATGGATTCTTCCACTCAATTGGCAGTGGGGTGGTCTGTGATTTGCTTTTTGGTGAATAAATGAGAATGAAAGTATGATAATCTCCCCTCTCCCCTCTCCGCTCTCTGTCTGTGCATGCTGACCCTCCTTCAGCCACCCCCCACCCTCTTTCTCGTCCTTTCCTCTTTTCTCCCTTTATGAGGTCGCTAGACAAGTCCAATCTATGAAAGCCTTGTCGAAACAGGTTCATCCTTTTTCCTCTAAAACCATCAAGGACCACATTGATACCCTTGCTCTGGCCCTTGCCGTTTCCTGCAACCTCTCCTTTGCCTCAGAATCCTTCCCCTCCCCTCTGAAGCTCTCCCTTGTGCATCCTCTTATCAGGAAACCCACAGCTGATCCTTCTTGTCTGGCTATCTATCGCCCAATTTCCATTACTCCTTTTCTAGGCAAACTCCTGGAAAAGCTGCCCATCTCACAGCTTAACCTTCATTCTGATTCTGTTGACTGTCTCTACGACCGCCAGTCTGGCTTCAGAGCTGCCAGAAGCACGGAAACTGATCTCCTGAATATCCGTGAAGATATGCTCTCCAACCTCGACTCCAACATTCCCTCTGTCCTCATCCTACTCGATCTCTCTTCTGCCTTGGAACACGGTGAACCATACCATCCTGCTCAACCAACTCCGTGGTATCCTGTGTATCACAGATCAGGCTCTGGATTGGCTGACCTCTTTACGCTCTGTTCGACAATCTCAGGTCCAACCTGGGTCCTTCCTCTCATCTATCTCCCTCTCTACCTGTGGTGTTCACCAGGGGTCTAATCTCTCGCGCTGGCTTTTCAACCAATACCTGGCAACCCTTGTTGTGGGATTCTTGTTTCCCACTGGGTCTATGCTTCCTAGTCATTTCCTTCTGGTTGTCAAATGGTAGACAATGGGAAAAGGCCTGGGTTTCAAAAAGTGGTAGACAATGAGAGACACACCTAGGTTTGAGAATTCCTGAATAGTGGGAGTAAGGCCTAGGTTTCACAGAATGGTAGACAGTGAGAGACTTCACAATTCTATCTAGATATGACACCTTCAAAACTTCACAATTCTATCTAGATGTGGTACATGATAAATTCACAATTCTATCTAGATGTGAAACTTGCTAAACTACACAAATCCATCTAGATGTGGTACATGCTAAATTTCACAATTCCAGGTAGATGAGATTGGTTACAAGATGGCTAACCTTATAGATTTAAAATGATAGACAGTGACACACTTTACAATTCTATCTAGATGTGACACCTGTCAAACTTCACAATTCTATCTAGATGTGACACCTTCTAAACTTCAACATTCCATCTATATGTGATGCATGATTAACCTCACAATTCTATCTAGATGTGGTACATGCTAAACCTATCAATTCTATCTAGATGTGACACCTGCTCAACTTCACAATTCTATCTAGATGTGGTGCATGCTAAATTTCACAATTTCATCTAGATGAGACTGGTTACAAGATTGCTAACCCTATATATTTAAAATGGTAGACAGTAAGAAACTTCACAATTCTATCTAGATGTGACACCTGCAAAACTTCACAATTCTCTCTAGATTTGACACCTTCTAAACTTCAACATTCCATCTAGATGTGACACACGATAAACCTCACAATTCTATCTAGATGTGGTGTATGCTAAACTTAGCAATTCTATATGGATATAACACCTGCTAAACTTCACAATTTTATCTAGATGCTGTGCATGCTACACTTAACAATTCTATCTAGATGAGGTAATGCTAAATGTCACAATTCTATGTAGATATGGTGCATGCTAAACTTCACAATCAATTCTATCTAGATGTGGTGCATGCTAAACTTCACATTTCTATCTAGGTGTGGCGCATACTAAATGTCACAATTCTATTAAGATGTGACACCTGCTAAACTTCACAAATCCATCTAGATGTGATACATGATAAATTCACAATTCCATCTAGACGTGAAACTTGCTAAACTACACAAATCCATCTAGATGTGGTAAATGCTACATTTCACAATTCCAGCTAGATGAGATTGGTTACAAGATGGCTAACCTTATAGATTTAAAATGGTAGACAATGAGAAACTTCACAATTCTATCTAGATGTGACACCTGCCAAACTTCACAATTCTGTCTAGATGTGTCACCTTCTAAACTTCAACATTCCATCTATATGTGATGCATGATAACCCTCTAAATTCTATCTAAGTGTGGTACATGCTAAACTTAGCAATTCTATCTAGATGTGCCAACTGCTTAACCTCACAATTCTATCTAGATGTGGTGCGTGCTACAGTTCACAAATCCATCTTGTTGTGGTACATGTTAAAATTCACAATTCCATCTAAATGAGATTGATAACAAGATGGCTAACCTTATAGATTTAAAATGGTAGACAGTGAGAAACTTCACAATTCTATCTAGATGTGACACCTGCCAAACCTCTCAATTCTATCTAAATTTGACACCTTCTAAACTTCAACATTCCATCTAGATGTGACGCATGATAAACCTCACAATTCTATCTAGATGTGACACTTGCTAATCTTCACAATGCTGTCTAGATGTGGTGCATGCTAAACCTCACAATTCTATCTAGATGTGGTGCATGCTAAATATCACAATTCTATCTAGATATGGTGCATGCTAAATTTCACAATTCTATCTAGATGTGGTGCATGCTAAACTTCACATTTCTATCTAGGTGTGGTGCATGCTAAACATCACAATTATATTAAGATGTGACACCTGCTAAACTTTGCAATTCTATCTTTATGTGACACCTGCTAAACTTCGCAATTCTATCTAGATGTGGTGCATGCAAAAATTCATAATTATGCCCATCTCTCACCTTAACCATTATTCCGATTCTGTTGACTGTCTCTACAACCACCAGTCTGGCTTCAGAGCTGCCAGAAGCACGGAAACTGATCTCCTGAATATCCGTGAAGATCTGCTCTCCAACCTCGACTCCAACATTCCCTCTGTCCTCATCCTACTCGATCTCTCTTCTGCCTTGGAACACAGTGAACCATACCATCCTGCTCAACCGTCTCTGAGGTATCCTGTGTATCACAGATCAGGCTCTGGCCTGGATGACCTCTTTCCACTCTGTTCGACCATCTCAGGTCCAACCTGGGTCCTTCCTATCATCCATCTCCCTCTCTACCTGTGGTGTTCACCAGGGGTCTAATCTCTCGCCCTGGCTTTTCAACTAATACCTGGCAACCCTTGCCCACTGCATTGCCATTTTCTGCTCCAATTTCCAGTGCTATGCTGATGACACTCAACTCATTTTCAGGCTGCCACCTCCTCTCCTTTTCTCATCTTCGATTGCCTAACTGCCATTAAAGATTGGTGTGCCGCAAACGATCTTTGGCTGAATGCCAGCAAGACTGAGATCCTCGTCATCGGCTCACCTCCACCCTCCTTTCCCCTCATTCTCTGGCCGGCCTCCCTTGGCCCTATGCCTACCTCCACCTGCGAGGCTAAGAACCTCTGGGTCATTTTCGATTTCACACTTTCGTTCTCCGCCCACATCTCTGATGTCTCTAAAAAGTCAAACTTCCTACTGCAACTCCTCAAAGGTACTCTGCCTTTCCTCTCCATCCCACAGAAGCTCACTGTCTCCCAAGCTCTGGTTCTCTCTAGGTTTGACTATTGTAACAGCCTCTTTCTAAATCTACCTGCCCATACTCTCCGCCCTCTGCAACTAATCCAGAACAGGACTGCAAGACTTATCCTTGGCCTCAAGCCCTGGGATACGATCTCTCCAGCTCTGAAATCTCTCCATTGGCTCCCAGTGGATGCAAGGATTACATTCAAAACCCTCTGCCTTGTCCACAAGGCTTCTGGGGCTTGGATCCAAAATACCTTCAGCTATCCCTCTGCAAATACCTCCCCTCTCAAGCTCTTCGCTCCTCTACCTCTAACTCCCTCGGGGTCAGTCGATTTTCAAAGAAATGAGCTAGGGGTAGATCTCTGTCTTCGGCTAGGGCCTTACTCTGGAACAGCCTCCCTGCCACTCAGAAACTTGAGGAGAACCATCACTGGTTCCGGAAGCACCCCAGGACCTTCCTCTTTGCTTCTGCCTTCACCCGCACCCTCTCCCCTGCTGATATGTTCTCTCTCGGCACGGTCAAACTGGCCTACCCTCTGTCTTCCGGGCCCAGGTACCTGCTCACCCTGCCACCCTCCCGCACTGCCTCTGGGCCACCCCTTGCTCTAGGGTCTGTATCTGTACCCATACAGCCCCCCTCCCTTCTTCCTGCACTTATCAGGCATACCCTGTCTGCTGCATAAACCCAGCACTTCCCACTTGCTGGCTGCACTACCACTGTTGCTTTATTATTTATTTATTATTATTTATCTGTTTCTCTTTTTCTCCGCACTTACCACTTCCCTCCTCTTCCATGCACTGTTAGCCTCTCCCTCTCCCAAGCACTTGCACGTTCTCAATGTCACTGGGCCTAGTGAGATCGTTGTATTGTTCTCCCCTGTTCCCCTCCCTTGCCTTGTCACTCTCTGAAACACTTGTGTACAAGCGCGATGGAAATAAAGTATCAATATGAATATGTGTGTGGCTGATTGGTGTGGTTCCTTTGGGCAGTGTGGGTGGGCACATGTTGATAGGCGGCTGCCTACTTTCCCAGATGACACCTGCAGACACTTTCTGGAGTTGTCTATGCAGGAGTTACCCTTTGCCTCTGGGTCCTTTGTCGCAGGGGCTGCAATGGGCAGTGAGCTGCCCTAGCACGATGATTCTTATGGGGCTAAGGGCCAATCAGAGTTGGAGATGGGGTTACGCCATAGCAACCACCTAAACGGGTAAGGGAGAGGGGCCATGGAGGGGGGGCGTTAGGGGCCTGCACATGATCTAAACTGCTGCAAGGGGAGAGGGAAATGGGGCCGGGGTCACTAAGCACTACTCACCTGTGCTGGGAAGATAAGATAGCGAGGTGAGAGGCAACACACAAGGGTCTAAACCATTGTGTTGTTGGGAGTGAGAAACCAGCCAATCAGGGATTAGGGGAGCGTCGGGAGATGGGCAGGGGTTTTGAAAGTGGGAAACTGGCTCGGGCTCAGGGACTTGGAGGTTAGCAAAGGGCCTGCACATGATCTAAACCGGTGTAAAGGGAGAGGGAAATGGGGCCAGCGTCTCTGAGCACCACTCACGTACCCCGGGAAGCTAAGATGGCGAGGTGAGGGGATAAACACAAGGGTCTAACCATTTGTGTTTTTGGGAGTGAGAAACCAGCCAATTAGGGCTTGGGGGAGGGTCGTGAGGTGGTAAGGGGTTTTGAAAGTTGGAAACGGGCTCGGGAGAGGGGCCTCTGAGGGGGGAAAAAGGCCTGCACATGATCTAACTGGTGTAAAGGGAGAGGGAAATGGGGCCAGCATCTCTGAGCACCACTCACCTGCGCTGGGAAGCTAAGATGGCGAGGTGAGGGGCTAAACACAAGGGTCTGGCCTTCAGTATTGTTGGGTGTGAGAAAGCAGCCAATCAGGGCTTGGGGAGCGTCGTGAGCTGGGAGAGAGTTTTGAAAGTGGGAAACGGGCTCGGGATAAGGGCCGTGGAGGGGGGGCAAGGGACCTGCACACTTCCGGGACCTTCTATGTAGTGTTTTTTTTCCATAAAGCCATTGCATTGCACCATAGATGGATTCTTAGAGCTGAGATAGGCACTGGCACGGAGAGAATCCCCTGTCAGAAATCAGCAAGCACCAGGGAACAACTATCATACCCGAGAACCTCACAAATGGCAGTAAAAAAACTCTGCCCGCACCACTAAGAAAGAGGAAGCCCGAAGGTGATGATGTGTTTAGCTTTATCACACTGTATCATTAGTAAAGCAAGACCTTATACAAATACCACCACATTCGTCATAATGTAGCATCAACCTAAGCTTGAGGGCACCTGCCAAGCTGACTTGGTGTGTTTCTTTTAGAAGAAGGTAGGATAATGACCTAGGAAATTACCTGGCATTTGTGATCTGGAACTTCTTTTAATAGGGCTTTCAATGCCACACAAATCTTCATTTTATATTGTACAGAATATGGGAATTTAAGACCAAAGAACATCATTATTTGTAGAAGGACCAAGATGGCACCAATTCGCTGCGGGGCAGGGACAGCGTAGGAGTGTTGCCCTTACCTGGAAGAATAGGGCCATCCTAGTGGCTGCCATTATATGATAGCTGCTCTTATGGGTCAGACACATATATATATAATTATATACTCAATCATTGGAAAAATATGAAACCCCCAAAATGTATTAGCATCTATTACTTTTAATTTTTTTTTGGGTGTATTCAATTGCTGATTGCCACAATACAAAGAACCACCTATACACAACAAACTACAATATAGTTTTGCAAATGTGACACTGATACGAAGGTAAATAGAAGAAACAGTTCGTCATATCTTCGCATTTTCCTATATGGAAAAAAGAAACCTTCAAAATAGTGTTCAACAACTCTTCCTAAAATACTTCTGTTACTTTGTGCAAAATGATGCTTAATTCATCACACCATAACATGTCCTTAGTGCAATTCTGCCCACCTATACAGAACCGTGCAAGGCCCTACATGTTTTCGGGGCTCATGACTGTGTGGGTCCTTCTTCAGAGGCAGTGAGGGTTGAGGGTGGTCCAATTAGAATAACCTCAAAAGATGAGGAATTACAAAACACTCCCTATCAAGCCTAATTCATTAGACTGAAGCCCTGTGATGTGTCTCGAGGTTCCACTCTAGAGTATTTCCTTTCGGGAATGAGAGGCCTGCTATATTTGGTACCTCAAAGGGGATTCATTCGTTCAAATCGCTAGCGGAGAAATGTATGTATAATTGTACCACCAAAAAGCCCATGCAGTCCTTTCAGCCTTATGGTCCTACTGCTTGTGGTCTTGTACCCCAATTTAGAACAAGTTGGGGGGCTCCATTCTGAAATATACACTTAACATGTCTGTGTTGGAGCACTATAAAATCTCAGCCAGTAAAAAGAGAAATTAGAAACAGATTCGCCATGTTTTATGTGAATCAATGTACAGGTGGCAAAATAATGTATGTACTTTACCTTTAAAGATAAACTCCGCCTCCTTGCAGTTATGGTGCAGCCAGTCTAAGAAGCAGCGCTCCTTCAGGGACAAGTTGTGGTGGCTTTCTGTGAAGTTCCACAGCAGGATGTCCTGGAACTCCTTGACCTCTTCCACTACCAGGTTCATGTGCCCCACATTAAGGACTGTAGCCAACAAGAAATGCCGCTTGATCTGGTAGCCAGAAATCTCGCCTTCTGCTGCCCAGGTCCGACGCAGGGCCGCCCACCTGTCGCTCGACGCTGGGTGGGACTTCATGGCCAAGAGAAGCAGTGGTGCCCCTCCACAGAGCGGCAGTGACCCAAGCTGTCCTCCAAGAGGGTACATTTGTAGCTCTGTAAGTACGGGAACTCCACCTCATGCTGCATGAGGTTCAGGTGGTAGGGAACACCGTCATAGGTAAGTGTAATAGAGCGTCTTTTTGGAAGCGGAGGGCTTGGCGTGACCTGTGGCTGCTGGCTGACGATTTTGCAGTCAGAGGGCCAACATATCTTCCTATTGATTGACACCGGCCAGAGGTTTATGACTATGAACAGGGTCACTCCCAGCAGGATCCTGGACGTTTTGTTCATGCTATGATCCTTTCCTGCAGGAAAAATAAATGCACAGTAATGCGATTGGTAGAGCTCAAAGAAAACCAAGGTCTCTGCAGTTCTGATATCTATGAATTGACAAAGTGCAAAACATGCATCTCTGCTGTGAACTTGAATACCCTTTAGGTGAGATGTTTTATAAATGAATAATACATAGTTCAAATAAAGGTATAAATTACAGGCAACACCTACGCACAAAGGTGTGCACAAGCACACAGACACATTCAGTTAGTATATAGGCGCTCACAGACCAAATAAACTAAATCCATCCTAGCCACAGGCATGATGGCCAATTCACTCTTGGATCAAATCATGGTCCCATATATAGCGGGCTCTGAGCCCCCACTAATGTGAACTTTCTGCTTTAAGCTTCTCATTTGTATCATTTACATGTTTACGTTATGTTTTTTTCTACTTTTAGGTATTTATTTCTGACTATGTGTACCCATTATAAGATGTCAAATGATTGAATATAAGGCCTTGTATACAGGAGAGTAGGATATAAGCATATTTTCGACTGAAATAGCAATCATTCCAAATCAGTAATTCAAAACCGAAATTCATCAGTCAATTTCTAAATGAATATATGATGTAAATTCATGAAAGCTGACAGAAACATTAATCATTACAATGTATGTATTTCCGCACGTGTAATGCCCACAACGTTTTAAAATGACTTTTCTGTGCATGTATTAGCAAAGGTTTAAACCAGACCGTAATTACATTTATTTATTTATTTATTGTGTTTTTATGGTATAAGACAAATCTTATGCATTAGATTTGCAATACTTTTTAAATGTTGAAAATGTTATTCCAAAATCTTTCCAAGGATAAGAAAAGAGACACTTGATTCAGTTCCGTAAGTCACTTGCAATAGGTGTTTTATAATCAGCACAAATCCTCTGAAATGCAATAACCTAACATCCTGTTAAAGAATACATTCAGTACCAGGTCTTTCATAATTTGAATATGTGTCAAATTGTTACAAAACCTACAAATCCCCATGGCTCTCTCTGTGCCATTACGAGCATCAACAACTCCTCTTATCGGCAACAGGTTAAAATAAAATTACATAAAAAGCTTTGCATGAAACTTGTTAGGTAATTGGGTAATATACAGTCAGGTTTTACGATCTTTTGGAAAACTATTGACAATTTCAACCATAAGATGTTTAGTCTTTAGAATTGTGTCCTTTTTGTGCCAATCTGAAAGAAGTGCTCAGTTTTTTATGTCTTTCGTCCGGATGGTTTTATCCTTTGTAAAGTCAAAGTGTGTCAGGTGCATAAGCTTTTCACAACCATTCATGAAATAGTCGATGAGAACACAATCCAAATGTATCCAAATTTGATTCAAGACCCAAAACAAAGTTTTTGCCACAGGGAATGTGGTTACCTGATAAAGGGTTATCCACCGACGCCTAAGTAAAATAGAGAATGATTTTAAACTGCGTCCTGTACTTATGGCTTTCAACCATAAACATTGGGGTGAACCTAGAATGTGCTTCCAAACACGCCCGTCAGTCCGATTGTCATTTCTCAGAAACACTAAATTCAACAAGTGCCCCTTATAGGAAGATGGGTAACTGTTTTGATTACATGTATGTATGGAACTATAGAGAAACCTCTATAGTAATGTCAGAATGTTTTCACTTTGGTCCCTAAGGGGGAATAGTGTTGGCCTTGGTAATGATTGTCATATAATGGATGTTTCTGAAATAGGGGTCTTGTTTACATACCATTTTAATTCATTTGTCTTGATGTGATTCTCAGAACAACCCAAATTTATTAGCAACTTTACTGTGTATGTCCAAATGACATCAAGGGAACTTTGCAGACCTGTCAGCGTGCAACCCAAGAGCGCCAGGTCATCTGCATAGGCCAAGCAAGAATAGAGCAAATGACCTATGTTCGGAGGGAAGTTATTTAGTTCCTGCGGTGTCTGTGGTAAATTGGCCAAATAAAGATAAAATAAGCACAGAGCGAGCACACAGCCTTGCTGGAGGCCTCTAATGGCGCAAGAGAAGAAGTAGAAATGTATTTATTCTTTTATCTAATTCTAACTACTGTATAGTAACATTATTAATTTTAGTAGGCCTTTAGGAATACCCTTTGGTACAAGTTTGTACGAAGGGTGGACATTTCACTCATCACCCTATCAAATGATATAATATGATAGGTTATTTATAACACACTTAATGCCCAGAGGTTTCAAAGCGCGGACCCGGGACTTGGACCTGTGTTGCTCTGTGTTGTCTTGTTTCCAAGGCGAGCACATTGCCCCTGAGCTATCCTTCCAAGTGGAGGTCCTGCCACGAGGCCAAGAAAAGCAACATAACAAGCCTTCTCTCTTGCCTCAAGGCCTGAAATTAGAAAGAGTTCACTAAAAACAAACTTTCAAAGATGTTCCTAATTCCTTCATAAAACCTTCACAAAACCTTCTATAAAATGTTCTGTACAGGTCCAACGTGACATATTGACCCTTATGGACAGAGGGTCTCATGCAGCATTAATTTCATGAGAAATATGTAATACTCTGAACCAAGGTAGGGGTCTTCACTCCCCTCACAAGCCCCCTCTTGATTAATTACACAACATCTATGGGAAATACATTCCTGTACATGGAATAACAGAATTCAATATCAAGACCGGATCACACGTGCTCAGAGATTCGGTAATCCTTGTGACTATCAGCAATATTCAATTTCTACTGGGAATGATTTACTTCGAAGGCTCTCACTTTTGAGTAATTAATGAACCAGGTCCTCTGGACTCAAATCGTCTGCCCAGTCAAGCTAAAAAGGTAACACTTAATTCCGTCTAAATGGCACTTATCGCTTGATTGAGAGACCTGATAACCAAGTTGAAATTAATTACAGAAGCAACCACATCGCTGACATTACATCAGATCTTTCAGTGAACAGAATGACAGTGAGGGGAATTTGACACAATGGTTGAATATTAACCTTCCACCCAAGAATGAATAGTTCACCACTATGGATGGAATAATATTGAAGTTTAATTCACAGAGACCGATGACCTAGTTCAATAATAGATAAATCAGTAAAAAATATCAGTACTTTAAGTAGAATTCAAAGACATGAGAGCATGTATTCTTCCCCATTCAAATCAAGGGAGGTGAAAACCATTACCACTAAAAAGTCTGTCTAACTAATAAAAAGAGCTTCATTAGTGAGCGTTTTTTCAGGAAATTACAGAAGTATCAGAACATTTCCTCATTAACTATTGTGAGCATATGGCCCTTAGGAACGAGCATATTTAATGGATTAGATCACATCAGAGCATTCTGAGTCCAAATACCGGAAGCAGCTAAGGATGATGGCAAAGTACGGATTTATTAACAATTATCTAAAACAGGGAGGTGACAACGAACATCAACAGACGTACGCTCAGTCTCTCAATGATCTTTACACAAAATATGTTTTTTATATGAAAATACGTCAGAGTGATGTCATACTATGTGGCAATAGTGAAAAATCTATCAAGGGTCGGGATTGGTTAAGGGAGACATCTACGTATACTTTTGTAAAGGAGCTAGGATTGTTATTGGTTGTTCGTTATCAGGTGAACAACTTATGCCTACCTCAAAAAACATGTCACTTCAGAAATATTAGATACACAGTTTCTCATTGGTCTTCAAACTATAAGGTCCTTCGTTATATGGACAATACACTTGGTTGGCACACTTGTTGCATGTCTGGAACATTTGGTTAACTTAGCAGCACATACGCCCAGATCCAGGTGCAAGGAGATAGGTCATGAAACTACCCCACCACCCAATTAGCTCAGCATCTCTCATTGCCCATGCCTTTTGCCATGAAATTGTGTTTGTACTTGGCCTTGTAGAGAATTCTCATCTTTGGGAATGCACAGGAGTGAGGGCACTCGCTATTGGGTCTGGGACTCCAAGTTCGTACTCTATTTCCATCCTTGACTCACATGACAGGAGACCATGATCTGGTCCATTTTGTAGGTTTTAAATTCTCTAAATGATTTAAAACTTGGCGTCGTTGATGTTTTTTCTTTTCACCTTACAAAGCAAAGATTCATCCTCCGCACGCTCACTTCTTTCCAGAATAGGTAGCTGACCTTGGTTACTTCAGTCTTGACTCCAGGCCAGACAGCCTCGCCATGCAGCTCCATGAGCCTCTGTTACGCTCACCTGGTATCCACAGGGACGCCACCCAGCCGGGTTACTCGCTGGTATGCTTCTCAGCTTTGCCCTGATGTGGTCTGTGGGGAAGGTTCTGCCTTGTGGTAGAATTAGGCGTGCTCTCTGTCCTGCCTTCTTTGCAGGGGCGCTTTGTCTTTCATGGGCGAGTGTGGTCCAGTTACTTCACTGACGCCGGCCCGTTTGATATTGTTCAGGTAGGTCTTAATGCTGTTCTTTAGTTTTGTTGCTATCCTGCATGCCTTTCTTTGTTTAAAATGTCTCTTTTTTCTTTCAGCACAGCGAATTGGCTTGGTTGAGCCCCGCTGGTAAATGTTGGCGCATTAAGAGCGCTATGATGCGGTAAGTTAGCGCTATGCGCAGCGTTGCGAAGTCTTGCCTTTGCTAACCTGTGTTTTCCTTCCTTGTAGGTCGCAGTGTTCTTCAGCGCGAGTGGAATGTCCGGAGTGGTGCCAGCCGAGTGGCGACCAGCCAGGTAAGCCTTTTGAGCAGTTCGTAATTTGTAAATGTCTCTACTGCTTTCTTTAATGTTGCCTCTATCTTCCTCTTTCAGGTCGTTCTGTCCGGGAGGCGTGCAGATTCGAGGAAGCTGTTCTCAGTAGATGCGAGTGTTTAAAGATGAAGACTGCAGGTGAGATGCTGCTGCTAATGATGTTCCTTTTGTCTCCTTGCAGGTTCTGCTTCTCTGAGGTTTGAGGGAATATCTGGACATGGTGAGCGTCACGTTGCAAGCTGCAAAGTAACGCGAAGCATGTTTTCTTGCTCAAGTGTGGTTTAGATAGCCCCAATAAAATAGTCCAAGAAAAGTAGTCCCCACACCCAAAATACTAGACTGCATAGCTTGGTTCTTAGGAACCAAGCTATGTGGATGCCTCCATGTTGGCTGACAATAATAAAGTAGTTCCCAAGCACATTGTGCATTCATGGTGTATGAGCCTGGCGCCATAGGCGCCCGGACTGGCCCATGAGGGCTTTTGAAGAGGATGCCAGGCTCTAGAGGCCCGAGTCCTGACTCCACCTGGCCAATGGGTTTGCCAGAGGGGGTTTTGGGCGAGGTTCATGACAGCACTCCCCCCTAAAGCCCCTCCCATGGTGTTCCTCCTGTCTGGCCCAGGTTTGGTTGGGAAGTTCCGATGGAATTTCCTGATTAGACGTGGTGTGTGGATATTCTCACTGGGCTCCCAGGATCTATCTTGTGGTCCAAATCCTTTCCAATCGACGAGATAATATAGCTTGGTCCTAGAGTATGTAGAGTCCAAGATATCTTTGACTTTGAATTCTGGTCCTCCGTCAACAAGTATGGGCTTAGGTGGGGTCCCAATCCGTGTGCCGGGTTGCATTGGTTTCAGGAGGGACACATGGAATATCAGGTGAATGTGTAGCTTAGGTGGTAAATCCAGTTTCACGGCTGCTAGGTTGATAATTGCCTTAATGGTATAGGGTCCTAAGAATCTGGGATGAAAGGTCTGGGCTCCTTTGATGGGTACGAATTTAGCGGCTAACCAAACTTTGTCTCCTACTTGATAATCAGGGGCCTTTTTCCGGTGTTGGTCGGCGAATCTCTTGTTTTTCTTTGGCATGAATAAGGTGTTCCTTTGCCCTTTTGAAAGTCTGCGTAATGGTTGTGTGTAGAGTCTTTACCGCTGGCATTTCCAAGCTGGCTGGAAGGTCTAGTTCAGAGGTACGTGGAAGTCTGCCATAAAGGGTA